>NC_056556.1:2926373-3267206 GCF_910596095.1 Thunnus maccoyii
TTCTGAATCCACTAATGTAACTCAACAGAAGTAGAGAGCTTTTTGTTGGAGCCCTCTATACAATAAATCTTTAACACCTGAATGCTCCAACCTCCTCTCAGTACATTTCATACCGGTGGAAAACTGCATTTTTTTTGGATTAACTATGCATGAAAGTTATTTCTTAAAACTCGCATTGCCACATACTGTCAGCAGCTTGTTGTTTTCCAGGATATTAAATCTCTATCACACATTGGCAGCTCTGTTTTATTCTGTCGCGGTGCTGCAACCTCTCATTAACAATTCATCACAAGTTCCATGGCAACCAGGCCTCCTCTCACAGAGAGAAAGTTCAACCACAGCCGTCCGAGTCACGATGCAAACACATGAAATATGAAACACAGGAGAGGCTCGTACGAGTGGCGGGTGAGTGTGAGTCTGAGTGTGTGTGTGTGTGTGTGTGTGTGTGTGTGATCAGCTGATTCTTTCCTCACCGTCCTCATTCAAGAAGAGCTTGTTGAACCGCAGGCCGCTGGGCTCTTTGCCGATGAAGCGGTGAACGTACTCAGTGCCGTGGTCGTGAACGGCGATGGCGTATTTGAGCGGCTTGACACAAGACTGCAGACAGAAAGGAACCTTTGTGTCGCCGACGGTGTGTCTGTTACAGAGAGACACAGATATTTAATTACACATTTTAATCTTTTGTATGCAAAAGGTTTAGGTCTACAAGGTAAGTGTTGTGGTATAATTTTTGCTGCTAATGTCAAAGTTTTGTTGTCATTTTTCACTACTTTCAAATCATCTTTTGTATTTTTCTGGTCGATGCAAAGTCTTTACAGGAATAATTCAGTATTTGAGTTGCAAGTAACTCTAAATTCTCCAGAAACCAAACTATTCAAAGTATTGAAGAAGAAGAAGCACTTTCACAATCTAATAATGTGTTATGTGATCTTCTTGTTTCTCTCTGTAAACAACTTTTCTAATGTGCCGGCTTGTTCAAAGTGCTTTTTCAGTGAGATAATTTGGATTTCTGGGCAGCTCTCCTCCACAGTTCAGGAGTTGACTGGCCTGGTCTCGCTCTGACAGCTGCTTATGAATACAAAGTACAAGAGATTTCTGCCAGGAACTGATGTTTTTTCAGTAGCTGAGACCCTTTGTGACCCTTCTGAGTCACTGTACATTAGTTACAGTCGAACATTCAAAAACACTAAAGCTATCTAGCACGAATAAACACTTAAACTGTACCTCTGTCCGTCCACGGTGCACAAGGCGACGGCCCACAGGTCTGGGCTGAAGCGAGCCAGCTGGGGAATGTAGTCCGCCACCTACAGCGTGACACGGTACACAGCAGTGATTAAACACATGAATAAACAACAACTCCAGGATTGTGGTTAATTAATTCAACAGAGATGGATCAAAACCTTTTTTTCTCTACATGTTTCACACTGTGATAAAACATCAGGACTGCTGCATGAATATGAAGAAGCTGAAAATACTAACAAATTAATTTCCATATTGGTTTATCTCAAATTAAAATGACTGTACTTGTTATTTTGATTCAGAGCCAGAGGAGATTAGAGCTCTATACTGAATGTTTCAGTGGACACATTCCACATGTGGAACAGTCTTGTTTTGTCAGTTTTATCTTTGCAGCAGCCTTCACTCACCTGCCCTCCGGACAGGTTTCTGGCGTTTTCAAAGAGGTCGTCCATGTGGCCGCAGAAGGACTGGAAGTCTGGGATGACAAACTTCTTCCTGAAGGCCTGAGTGAGCAAAACGATGTTGCTCTGGACACATCTGAGACAGGAGGGAACGACACTTTAGACTTTGAGGTAGCCTGCAAGTATGACCGAGGGGACCAGTCTTATTTCAGCCAAACAAAAACAATTTTAGACATGCAAATCAACCCTTGAACCTTTAAGTGTGGACCTGCGGGTGTAGATGCTGATGTGCGCCATCTACAGGCAGAGAAAGTATCTTTGACCTTTAAACAATAATAATACATTAAACATACATTTGTATTGCACTTTTCATTCGCAGTGAAACTCAAAGTGCGACATGCTACAGCGAAAACAAGTTAAGATGAATAAGCCACCTGCTGGCAATAAGTGGTACAGCAGCTTTTTCTGCATGTTTTTTAGTTGTTTTGTGTCTGTGGTTTTATAGTAAACATTTCAAACTGCATAATATAAGAGTTTTGTTAACTGGAGCCGTTTTCTGTTGAATACTGGGAAGAGTTTATTCACTGAGTATCTTCTGCCCTCCTAGTTCTCATGGAAAAGGAAGGATGAAATAAAGAAGGAGGGTCTTAACCAGATTTTATTTTTCTACAGAGACTAGAGAGGTTGGTTGCAGGATCAAATGCCATCAATGTTCTCTCTGGAGAAAGACTATTTATGGCTTTCTTGTTTAATGGAATTTCCCTTCAAAGCTTAAATGTTAAAAAACCACTGCCTTCAGAGTCCTCAGTGTCCAAAATCTTGCTTGTTGAATTCTTCTGCTACTGGACTAAAACATCATGTAGTTAGTTGTGTTGTTTTTTTTTTCATGGGAAACTGTTTGCTTTCCTGGTTCGGTGCCTTCATTTCTAGCGTTTCCAGACTAAAATCTCCCAGTAACTTCTCTAAACAGTGAGTCTGTATCAAACCATTCGTACATCTTCAGATTCCTTCCGTTTTGTTTTTGGAAGTAGCTTTTTACTGGTTCCACCACACATGTGATTATGGTGGTATTTTTGACAGTGGTGGTGTCTTACTCCACCAACTGTTTCTCTAAAAATGCTGTCAGAGCTTCAGATTTTGTCCTGATCCTTTTTATTTCAGCGATTAAGGACCACAGATAGTAAACCTGCAACTCAATAAGGCAGTGAGGTGGAAGCTGTGCCTCTCCGGTAGCAGAGAGATTTGTGGCTCAGCTATCTCACTGCATCAAACCCCCGTCTAATCCCCCGTAGCGTGGAATCCCTGCAGGGAAAACACACGCTACGCTACACTCTACCGCCCGCTCACGTGCTTCCCTCTGTGAGGCTGAGCTCTATAAATAAGCCCAGGGAGAGGATGTGATGGATCCAAGCCAGGAGCGGCCGTGCTGGGGTCTGTTTCGTTGAGGCTTCAGCTCCCCGGTGAGCCGTCATATGCCCCGACTCACCACGCCACCGTTTCCCAAGCTGTCACCCAGTTCTGTCACAAACGTTTCCTCTGGGGTCAAACAGCAGCAGCGCTACTGAGGCAGGCGGGTTAATGTTATTGTTTTCCACACCCATCCTTGTTTTGTTCCTTCAGTTGTGGTTCTAAGGCAACAAAAATGGTCTTGATTACTATATAAATATGTTGAAAACTCGCTGTACTTGTCTTAGATTCATAAAAAGTTACATTTCACTTCATAGTGACATTTCATATTTACCAGCTTTTGTTTTTCCCGTCTGTATTATAAATAATAAATGACAAATTATGTGGTGTTTTGGCAAACTAGCACATTTGTAAGTTACTTAATGTCATATGTCCGATTCAAAAGTGCTTCTTTGCCACAACAGACTGTGTTTTTAACGACTAATTATTTCCCACATGCTCACAGCTGATTTGACCTTTTATGTCGACTGGTGAAAGGTCATTCTGGGAGCTGTAAACATCTCTTCTTTCATCTCCTGTTACTCTCACATAAGGCAGAAATATCTTAAAATCTCTTAAAGCAGTTATACTACAGACTCCATATGTCTATTTTAAAACAATAATCTTTAACAGATGTTTAAATGATGCACATTTTGGAACCAAACCTTTAGTTTCTGACACATTTTCTATATAAATCCTAAATAATACCTTGTTGTCTGTAATTTGGAGCTTAAACGCTACAACATGCCAAATATTTTAAAGTCACAATAAACAACAACTGTCTTTCTTGTGTTTTAATCTGGAAGCTCCTGTCTTCTTGTTTCTTGAAAGCAGTGTATCTTGCAAATAAAAACTACTAAACAACTGCAGATTTTAGAGCAATCTTCTCTCTTCTCTGGCATTTATATGAAGCTGCACATCTGGATCTTTCATTATATTTATAGACATTCATTCAGAAAACTCCTGGATTTCCAGTGTGGCCTTTTTCCAGTATTTATAAATAAAATTTGGGAATAGAAAAATATAAAAACGTGTGCCATTTCTGAGGTAATATTCTGCAAAAGAAGTCAGTCGGTCTAATAAGAAACATACTTCTTGAAGAGGTGTCGGTCCAGCGCTCCGTCGGAGGTCGTTTTCACCGTCACCTTCAGCATCTCCATACATTCTTTCAGCCGGGGGTCTCCTGTGCGAAGCCCCGTGGCTTTCAGAGCCTGTAGACAGAGGAGGAGAAGGAGCGGCATGATTAAGACAGCTGGACAACGAATCAATAAAGCGACGAGCTGTAAACCGAAGCTCCTGAAGAGCTTAACGAGAGGAGTCACCCTGATCATAATTCAACCGGGGAGAGAGCCACACAGAAGCAACCTGCTGTTAAATTACCTGCATCACTCACATTTGTTTACCTGCTATAAATCCTAAAAGCACCTTTTTCCTTTCATATAATCTCACTCCTGTTTTTTTTTTCTATGTTCCTTTGTTATTTTCCAGTTCAAATCACTAGTTCACTGCAGGGTGTTTACTGCTTTTAATGACCTTAATTTCTTGTTTTTATCTAAACAATTTGGTTGGTGTACAGTATCATTTATCCCTGATTACACCTGCCAGTTAACCCTGCAAATAAAGACTTCAGCAACAAGTGAGGATGTGTGAGATGACTGGATGAGTTCATTTAAATGAATTAATTAAAATGTCTTTTCTGCCCTGAGAACTACAAGATCAACATCATTTTCTAAACACATGTAACTTCATATGAAGCAAACATGTATAAATCAAGGCTGTAGCTACCACTGAGGATACTGAGGTCATGTCCTACATATTTGTCTGGGAATTTGGGTGTGTAATGGAAAAATACAAAATGTTATACTTATTCTGATACTACTCATATTTTGGTGATATTCTATGATCTTGTGTTAGGGTCTAACTGCTCTTTTAGAGATAACAGAGGCCAGCCGCACCTGTTTACTGAGGTATAATGATGGACTGTTCGGAGCTTGATTGTATACTTTACCTGAGACATCTGTCTGTATCTGTTGTTGGTATTGTCCCTGCTTGAAAGTGTGATATTAAACTCAGTTTTAGCAAGTTTTGGGGCTCTTACATCTTGCAGTTAAAAACATATCTTTGGGCTCATTCTAGTATATTTAAATTTGGCTACTTTTAGATAAATGAGCATTTCTCCATTAGAGTTTTATTCCTGGCAGCATAGAAGAGGCTTAGAAACAGCATTTAGACTTTTCAGTAACTCTTTTCAATTTTCCAAGAAGTTTCCTGGAAAGAACGACATAATTTGGTACTAATGACAGAGAAAACAGGATGTCAGGAGACAATCAGGGAGAGTATAAGCAGCTGTGGAGGAAAGTAAAATTTACCAATCTTCCAAACACTCAGTAAACTGGCTGAAACTGTTGTCTTCTGTCTATATGAAAATGTTTAAAGTGGTTGATGGTTTCAATATTCCACCAGACTGTGGAAAAAATATCTAATAAATCAAACAGCTACTTGTGTTAGCTCTGTGCTGGTTTCTCTCTCTAATGCGTTCAGGATGCTGTTTCTCTTTCTACTGTCAAACTGTGTAAGTCATTCAATCTTCAAACATGAATCCGACGTCATTTTCTTTCTTGTTCTCAGAGACTCACTGTGGTGAATTTGTGTGCAGGGATTTTTTCTTGGCCCTCTGCGATGGTGTAGAAGAGCAGGTCCTCCAGGCTGGGCAGGATGCCTGCCTTCCTTCTCCTGCAGGAAAGACAAATAAAAAACACACACACAGAACACAGAGTGAGAAAAATAACTCCACAGTGAGGCGTGTTGTGGTGGAAACATGGAGGGGTTTTACTGCAGCGGAGGGAGGAGAAAAAGCTTTTTTGACTGCAAGGAGAAGCAACTGTAATACTGCACTGGAAAACACTACCTTACACTGGCCTTACTTCAGTGTGTTAACCTGTGGAAAAGGTCTAAACAGTACGTCACGACTTAGAAAGCTTTTCAGTCAAGTACTAGTCTGCTTTTTCACAGGTTAATTAATACGCTGTCATAAGGCCACTGTAAAGTAAACTGTTAATTGTCTGCCCTGCTAGAATACCAGCCAGGAATGTGCTTAACAAGCTGATTAGCGTGTAAGCTAACTAAAGAATTCACGGTATAGATTTACTAAGAAAACTGAAGCTAAAACCCTTTAAACCCAGAATGAAACTTCCTGAGTCATTTATCTTTGTAAATGTAGCATTTATTTCTATTTCATGTTTTTTGTTTGATTAAAATCAGGGGACAATGTGAAAGGAAAGCAGCAGCAACAACAAACGACGCTGCCTTAAAGGCACCTTGGTTCGCTCTGTGCGTGTGTGTGTGAGGTTGCAATGTCAGTGCGATTCAGCCCAATAAAAGCACAATCTGTGATTTGTGATGACTGGGCTGTATCTGTTGCCGCGGTGACGTGGAGGCATGACATGGCCCTGGGTAGTCACTGTTGAATGTTGTTCAGCGGTTGGAAGAAGGTTAGAAAACGACCACCAGCCTCCCACTGAATGACAGCGCGGTCTCTACTGTGGCGGTTAAAAAAAACCCCCTGCAATTACACCTCGAGCCACAAGATTACAACATCACAGGAGGTCTAATTAATTTCCTCCAGAGCTGAGTGAGCAGAAGAAGATGTGGATGCTCCACAAACATTCATGTCAGCCAATTAGATTTTAATATTTTATTGTTTAACTCTAATTGGATTTGGCTCCATGTGCAGTTTAATTACAAATGCAGTGACACTTGCAAATCAACTGCATACATCATTTAATGTCTGAGGATTTGCTATTGATACTTTCTGCTTATGATTTGTAATTTGCTGTATTTGATAACTAGCTATTTTAGCTTGTAGCATTAAGAAAAGTAATGCTAAAACAGCAAAAACAAAGCAGTAAGTTTGTGAATTTAACAAGCGTTAAGGCTGCATATTGTTGAGTTTAGGCTTTTTTTTATATATATATTAGTTTAGAGAATATAAACATGTTAAACTAATAAATTTCAACCACACTTTTCTATGTATTTAAATTTCCTGAACCACTGAATGTCTTTGTGCTGCTGCAATAACCTTTCTTCCCCCTGCAGATGATTAAATAATCTTCATCTTTACAATGTCTGCTGACTTTTATAATCTAGTAACGTGACCTGGCTGATACTCTGAGCAGCATTTCCACACCAAGTCGTCTCTGGGAGGAAAGTTAGTAGCGTGTCAGGAGGTAGACGGGGGCGACCGGCTCTCACAGCAGGCTCTCTGCTATGATTCATACCAACACCAAATTGGATTTGTGCAAAGCTCTGAGTGCCAAGGCTCACGATGTCCCTGCAATGCATCATGGGGGCACCGGCCAGCGTGCTAGGAGAGGATTCTGAGGGTAAAGCTTTAGTTGGCAGGTGGATCCTCTCAGCAGCCAGTCAAGATATACGGTAAAGCTGAATTTTTGGGACCCTTGGAAACATGAGAGCAGAAATCTACCAGTTTGTAATTTCAGACTCGGTAATAACAGGATTTCCTCTGGATTTATTCAGCAGCAGTGAACTCTGCAAATGATAAATGAGCCAGTTTTGCTATTAGAAAAGCCAATTAACGGATATGTGGGTCTTCAAAGAAATCATCAAATGAAGGACATGTTTTAAAAAGGGTCATTTGAGATATTTTAGTGCTCTAAATGAGATACGCTACAATGAAAAACACCAGTCAGCTGACGGCAGTTTTTCCTTTCTCATGTTTAGCAAGAGGAGCTTTTTCTATATTCTACATGTTTCTTACTGTCAACAAATCCCATGAAAAGACCGTCACAAGTTATTCTGCCTCTCAGTACTTCCATAACCTGTTTCCAGGCCAACTGGTTCCATCACAACACATTAATCTTTACAAACAGCTCAGAAATATATAGTTTTATCATATATAAAGGCTCAGTCATTTCTCTAACAGCTGGCATCTGAATGTAGTTTTAAACAAACGTTACTCAGGAGGAAATCACGGATTTGTTGGGGACTATTTTTAGTGGCAGATTAATTCACATTTGGTGCTCTACTGAATATTTCCGGTAGCAGGATTTAGTTAAAAAAAACAACAACAAAACAACAGCGGACATGTTGTGTAAAAATTGAGCTCTGCAGCACAGAGGAATAAGATACATCAGGCTGAGCTCTGATGCTCAGAAAACAGATCAATTCATGGTTGGTTTTGGTCTTTTCATGGGCTTTGTCATGACAGCGAGAAGAATATAGAATATTGCAGACTTAACCTTTAGGAAATATATAAAAATAATGTGTTTTAAACCATCCGACTTACACTACAATCATTAAAACAAACAGAGGAGTGAAAATTTTAGCCGAGCTGCACTGCTGCAGTAAACAACAGAGGAAAGAGTCTGTTTACATGTAGACGTCATTATTGTTATTATTTAATTAACAGTTCCACACAGTCGGAAGTCAGAAATTCAAAGCGGAAACTTGCAACAGCCAATGAACAGTATATCAAATGTATAAATCTATTATAGATATAACTTTACAACTGAAACTACATGTTATTTTGATAGTTTTAAGTCATGAATATATTATTCTGACTTGCTTTTTACTTGGTTGAAGTCAGAATTTCTGACTCGTCGACACGCGTGTGGAACACAGAACTAATACTGAGTTAAAAATAATTCACATGCAAATCTGGATTAGCATGTTGTTGCTCATAGTTTGTTGGTGGGTCCATCTCATTAATGAAGGTTGATGCCTGCTGGTGAGGAAGGAATACACATCACAGAGTGTGTGTGAGGAGGGAAGGATGGAGGGAGGGAGGGAAGGAGGGATGGAGGGATGGACAAGGTGAGGTGGAGGAGAGAGGGAGTCAAGCGCAGCCGCTGGGAGGAAGTGGGGTCATTTCAAGGTAAGGGAGGACTGAAAAGCGGATGTCGGCTTTCCGCAGAAAACCTCTACTTCTACTGGAAAACAGATTTAAAAAAAAAAAAAAAAAAAGAACCACTAAAACTAAAATAAAAAATAGAAACATACTTACAAATGCAAAGCAAGCAGATCAACAACAGGGAGAGAGTGTGAAGAGGGAATACTGAATTAGTTACAGTGACAATGACATTTACACAACAAGACAATACTATCGAGATAAAAACAAAATAAATACTCAGATTATTCAGTAAAGTTTAAATATAAACACAAGTTTGAACAGTGGGATACTTCACAGCTGCTGTCAGGACGACAAAAAACAACAGAAATGAATGAATGGAAAACATAGGAGAGTCCAAAAACCTGATAAAAATCACATTATTAGATTAATCAAAGAGTCATAATATGCACTTTTCACACAGTATCAGCAGTAATGAAAGATTATCAAACAGTAAAACCTCAGAAATAAGAAGCAGCTCTGCGTTAAGTCGGCCTGTGTCTAAAAATAAACCTCAACCTTGGTTTTAATTATCATTCAGAGATGCTGCGACAACATAAAAAACAAAGAAAACAAACTTCATACAGAAACAAACATAAAGGAAGCGTCCTTGATTCATTTCACACATCTCATCTTAATTTATTCCAATTAAATAAAACCGTGACACTTTAAAGGAAATAAATATATAACACTGAAGTAGGAGGCTGTTTTGTTAACGAGGCCTGTGTGTGAGGTTTGAGCTGAGGGAGCAGCATCACCAGCAGGTTAAAAGGTGGACGCTGGAACATCTGGACCAGCCGGGATCGTCTTATTAATCTACCTCAGCTGTCCTCATTAGCGCTCTCCCTCTGGCCTGCTATTTCTATCCCTCCCTCCCTCCCTCTCTGTGTGTTTTTTAAAAGGTCAGCTGAAATCCGACACACACACTGTTTGTTTAGAAGCCGAAAAGAACTCAAAGAACGTTTGTCCAAAACTGTCCCGGCCTGCTGTTTCTTCGTCAAGGAGGAGGAAGAGGTGTTTGTTATTAAGATGATAATCCTCAAATCTCTACGAACCAGGTTGAAAAACAGAGAGCGAGCTGAAAGAATAGATGTCTCTACTTCAGAATGCTGAATTGGAGCTTCAAAGGAGTCATTTTACTAACCTGAATCTCATCAAAATAATATTTTTTGACTGATTCTCTACAACAATTAATGTAAAATCAGCTGTGATCTTCTGTTATTCTCTACTTGAAAACTATTGTGTTTTCTGAGTAGTTCAGTAGTTTTGAAGGTATTTTTGAGCAGAGCTGCAACGATTAGTCTATTAATCAATTAGTCACTCAACAGAAAATTAATTGACGACTATTTTTGATAACTGATTCATCGTTTTGAGTCATTTTCTTAAGAAAAAATGCCAAAATTATCTGGTTCCAACTTCTTAAATTTAAATATTTCTTGGTTTCTTTATCCTTCTCAGGAAACTGAATATCTTTGGGTTGAATCTTGGGCTTTTGTGAAACAATAATCAACATTTTTTTGACATTTAATAGCCCAAACAGAATCCTGAAAACGTGTCCGGAGCTGGTAGTTGTCTTGTCATCACCCCGGTGTAGCTGCTACTGGGAGGTCAGCTGGTTCTGGGGACGCTGAGGGTCGATACGGAGGTCGGAGTCAGTATGGATCGAACAGTTGGATGCTTCAGCTGAACTAACAGCATGATGGCTTCTCGGGTGAATCGGGGTAAGAAAGTGTGTCATGGCAAACAGCCAGATAGGATTTTTTTTGCAGTTTTAGCTTCAAATCTCCAGTTTTTGATTCACTTTTAATCAAACATACAGTACGAGGAATTCAAATTAAAATACTGTAAAACAAAGATGTCAAATTAACTTGTAGTCCAGCTTGGTTTTGTTTATCTGACACACTTTTGGTTGCTGTCAGAGACGCTCGTATTGACATGTGGAGGTCTGTGTCTGGATAGAGTCGTCTGTAGTAGCCGCTGTGTTTGTTTCGACCCAATCGATGGTGCTGGTTTCCCTGCCTCACAGATGTCATGACAAACTGGTTCGGGGTGGAGGCAGACATTAAAGCAGGAGCGTTGAGAGGCGGCGCTGCACAAAATCAATCTGTGAGAGTGACTCATCTGCTCCCGGAGGCCCTGACAACCGCTGGGCAGCACGCCAGGAACTGCATGCTTTGGTGCAAAAACCATGGAAAAATGATGTAGGCGGGATGAGCTCTACTGCATTACAAACATTTTTAACCCCTTATTAGCTGGAGCACAGCCTCAGGACCCCTTATAAACCAGACTGGAGTCGAGGCTGAACGCCGTCTGGGCCGCCGGGACTTCACACTCAGCCTCCGTTATTATAAAAAGCTCATTTATTCTCGTCATACTGGCCTGATTTACTAACTCTGAACCCTGATTACTCTTTATGTCTGGCACCATGGCCTGGTAGGAGTGTCAGCATGGTGCAACGAGTGAGTCACAAACATTAGCGCTGCCATAAATGGATTGATCTGATTATTTTTATTATTCAGTTCATACTTTAGTCTATAAAATCTCATAATCTAGTGAAAAATTCCCCTCATAATATCCTTGAGTCCATGATAATTGTTGTTTTGTAGTATTTTTTTTCTCACCACTTTATTCGGCTAAATTTATAAACACTTTATAGTTAGTATTTACAGTATGTTGGTGGATATAGTATATTGTACCTTTTATTGAGTTGTTTTCCATGCTTCAATTGTATAGTAGATGTTAATAGTAATGATATGATATAGTTTTTAAAGTTCCTTGTCATCTATACATCTGTTCTTGTACTTTTGCTGTGACACTTTCCTTGTGTGGGATCAATAAACTTAATCAAATGTCTTGTTTTGTCCAACCAACAGTCCAAAACTCAAAGATATTCACTTTATTATCAACTAAAACTGAGAAAAAGTTGCAAATTCTCACATCTGACAATCTATAATCAGAGAATATTTGATATTTTTACTTAATAAATGACTTAGTATGATTACATACTATCAAAATAGTCAATTAACTAATCAATTAATCGTTTCAGCATGAGACAAATGCCCATCACAAGTTCCCAGAGCTCAAAAAAACATTTGTTTTGCCAGACCAATGGTCCAAAACCTAAATATATTCAATTTACAGTAATCTTCTTCAATTAGAGAAGCTGGAAGCAGAAAAGGTTCGGCATTGTTGCTTGATAAATACGATTGATTGATTGATAAGCAGGGTTTCTTCATGTTAAAAACTTTCCGTGACCTCTCTCATGGATTTGATAAGCTGCCTTCCAGTAACTCATAATGAAAAGTCAACATGTTCCTCAACAGTAGAGCTGCTTACTCACTGTGATTCATTCTACATATGAGCCTCAGAGAGGTCGAGTGTTGACTGATGATGATTTGTGGATATTTAACAGAACAAGCTGAGTCTTCACTGAAAACTGAAATTGGCCTTCAGGGGGAAACAAGATGTTCGGTGACAGCCAGTCAGCTGAGCTCCATGACTGCCTACACATGTCCGACAGCTTAAGCAAATTGTCCGTGAATGGAATCAAATGGGGCAACTTCGGCCTTCGGGGGCAATGAGGCGTTTTATTACCATGGAAACTCTCTGAAGGGAGAATACAGGCCAGTGTGGCGGCTGGTGTCACAGCTGCTTTGAATGTTAAAATGAACAAATAAACAAACACATGGCCTTCGTTTTCTGCGCAACAGGGCAAAAACTGAATTCATATTCATACACGACATATCTGGGAGACATTAATATCTTTATTTGCACTTATTTTTTAAGACCTGTTACTTTTATTTAATGCAATGGAAAACTGGCAACTCCTGCCCTGCAAATACTGACTGGATCTCTTACTTACTGTCTGCTTCTCTGTACTGTAACAGCTCAACTTAACACTGGAATATCACTAAATAACGACAATAATCTACTTATTATATAAGATGAATGTCAGAAATCTAGCTCAAGCTTTCATTCTAGGTTGAGGAAGATGAAGCAGGCGTTCAGCAGCATGCAGAGGCCTCGGTCAACAACCCAGTGTTTGCAGAGGGAAAGCAGCAGAGGCAGATTTACATCTCATTTAAATAAAAGACACATCAGACCGGACGCTGCTGGCATACAGATGCAACCACACACCAACCAGCTTTTATGCCTGTAATTATAATCTGTAATACCTCGCAGTTAAAGGGATGGTTTGTATTTTTAGAAGTGGGGTTATATGACGTAGTTATCCGTAGTCTGTGTGATGCCTGCAGTGGATTTGGGTCGGCACGATCGCAGTTTGGAGAAGCAGACAAGAGTACCTTATGTATTCTTACGCATTGCACTGTATTACGCTGCAGATCAGCTGTTTGGGTTGACAGTGCTGCTGCGGCGTAATACAGTATGCGGCATGCGTAGGAATACAGAAGTTCTACGGTTGAGGGAAGGTAACATTTTGCCGTGTCGGGCTGCCACGGTAAAAAGGATAAAAATCACAAAGGAGAACAAAACGTTTTGCAATCAGCCATCTGTGAGGTGGTCATAAAACTCAGTCTCTTGCTTGTCTTGATGTTCCTATAAAATCAAACATCTCCAGCAGCAAACAGGAAGCAGCAAACCGGGTAGTTACTAAGGTAACGGCTGAAAGAGCTCCTCACATACGTAACACACACATGATAGACGGTGAATTAACAGCGTTATGAGTCAGTGTTTAATTCAGCTTGTATCTGATCCACCAACCAGTGAGTATTTTAGTGAGAAATCTTGAGTTTTGGAACGGTCCTCCTCTCATTCCCACTGTCTCCTCCCACTAAAACAGCTCAGCTGACCAGTGGAGGCTGGTGGTGAGTTGAGACGACAAAATGTAAAGTTTTTACGGAAATATGGTTTATCTTTATGAATTATATTGATGCTGAATTGACAAGAGGACTGTCGACATTTGACACCTTTTATCTTGTGTTTCTAGAGTTATGTGTTTTTGCAGACGCATGTTAACGTGTCATATTTCTTAAAGGGAGTTTGTAATATTTTCCCCGCAGAGCGACAGGAGCTTCAGTTTAATGCAAACTGCTCACTGCTACAGATCAGACTGCTTATCATACGTTAGCAGACTGCTAACATATGATAAGTTTATTTGACGTTGGCTGGTGTCAGTTATTGGTTTGATTAATGGGTTAATAATGTGTGTTTGTGTTGGTTAGTGATGGTAGCTGATCAGGCTAATTATCTGCTAACTGTACTCAGTTTCTAACAGCAGTAAACAGTTGTCCTTTGTGTGTGTGTGGTTTGAAACTACTTTCCAAATTAAACACAATGTGCTTGCTCAGCATTCTCTTCGGCCTTTAGCTTCCCTTTTTATAAATCATATTAACATTTATTCATCCAGAAAAAGCTAATAATTCTCTGTATAATATCACTTCCTCTTTCCTCTTCCTCAGCTGCTGTGTGTCTGCAGTGTATTTACTGCCTTTTCACACGTGATTTCAGTCCAGTTGGAGGCGTTAAACCGATCTGACTATCTGCCTTTGTATAATCATCCAGGCTGCTGCTGTTTCATGCAGTTTGCAGGGTTTAAAAACAGAAATACTGCAACATCCAGCAGCTGAATGCCGTGTACAGATAGTTAATGGTTGAAGGTGGTTTCTGTGGAGCTGTATAAACTGTGTAGCTGTTTTAATGTTGTAAAAATACCTCGTTTTCCTCACACATCCTGGAAAACGTCTTGTAAATTTTCACCAGGAGCAGGATGGGAAATAATCTCAAAAGGAATCTAGTTGTAGTCTTGCAAATAGTGACCCTGTAAGATCCCCAGTCTTTGCAAGATCTGATGGTCTGTGACTAAAAACTCAGTGACTTATGACACATCGTCTTTTGATGTGAGCGGGTGTCAGACTTAAGTCTTTTCAAAGTCCTCTAGTGTTTGGTATAATCCAACACCTCGCTGACTCACCCGAGAAGATCGATGTGTTCACTAATTATAACTACTAGGTAACAATTAACTTGTTAATGTAGTTCACTGTCTGATATTTATTCTCTGCTCAACTTAAGTGAGTAAAAATACCAAATATTTGAATATTATAGCTCCACAGATAGTCAGAGTTAATTTCTCTAATCTGTTTTTTTTATCTAAATAAATGGAATACTTTGGAGCTGCATCAAGTAGTTGATAACTATTTTAATAATCGATTAATTGTTTGGAGTCATTTTGTCAGAAATGTGAAGACGTCCCTTTAGGCTTCAGTACTGTGGTTAGTATTTGATTTTTTCTTGACGTTATAGAGAAAACAATCAACTAATTATTCCTATGATTGTTAAAAACTGTTGTAACATGAACTCATATCTGTAATTAAAGAATTATAAAAGCAAATATCCTGAGCTTTGCTAGCAAAACACTGAGAGTTTAAAATCAATCAAAAACAACGTTGGTAAATATCAGGTAAATGTCAAGTCTCTTCAAAATCAAAGAGCGAGGGCCTCTCAGTGGAGATGCCATTTTCGAGCCCAGTGTTCAACAAAGATACAGTGAAAAAACCTCAAAAGCCTTTTTTTTTTTTAACACCTGCAGGCTATGATGCAATGCAGCTACAAGACAGTTTTGGGGTTTGTAAGTACAGGCGCGTACGTTGCTCTGGGATATGTCACTGTCACCTTCAACTGTACATGACGCAGCAGTTTCCTGTTAAATCATGATAAAACATTCCCTAAATTAAAAATAATAATAATCTAACAATGTTGTTTTCATTGATGTAAATGGGTTTTAAGTGGCCATATCAACCTGTGGTGATCTTTAAATGCTTTTAACCTACATTAAATCAGCAGGATGACTCTCATCCTTGCTTTTCTATCAGCGTTTGCTAATTTCCGCTGTTAAACAATCATCTCTGTCAGGAACATTCAATTACAACCTTATCTGTTCGTCTAACACAGCAAATAATCACTGATAATGACGATGCAATATCTCCGTCAGTGGACACTCGTATGTTCATAATTCTTTCTACTTTTTGCATCATTATTGTGAGACATGTCTTTAAAACAGTCACCCAAAGGACATTAGAGTTGAAACTAGTTGATTGATTTAGTAGTTGAGGCTTCATTACATGATATGGAGTAAACGATTAATCAATCAACAAATTAAATGACTAATAAAATAAATGTTAGTTTTATCCCTGGATGCCATCACGACTGACCTTCATTAGACATTGAGTTGAGGCTTGGTGTGTCGCTTTAGTGAAGCTGATCAGCGTTAAATTTAATGGACAAAACCTTCATCTACTGTGGTTATATGATCATTTTCAAAAGGCGAAGAGAAACCGGTCACAGGTTGATGCCTCAGTGGGTTTAACATGCTGGGCCTGTGGTTGAAAGCTGCTGCTTCTGGTGGTCATAATATCCAGCTGGCTTCACACGACATGCTTCCACTTGCATGACATGAAATAAAATGTCACGCTTTGACTCTGAAGTGCTTATTTCCAACAGTGGTGGAAGCAGCACTCAGAGCCTTAAGTAAAAGCACCAATACAGCAATGTAAAAAAAAAAGTCCTGCATGAAAATCCTACGACAGTAAAAGTACATGTGTGTATTTTAAACGCTTGTTATATTATCCATTGTGTCAAATCAACTGGAAAGTAACTAAAGCTGTTAAATCAGTGTAGTGGGTCAAATGGAAATACTCAAGTACTTCAAAATATTACTTTCCACCACTGATTTCCAAACTCCAGTTTTTCTGCAGTGCAAGTTTAATGACGCTGTTAATTAGGATTCACCTGTTTTAAAAGCTTTTAGACTGGTCTGCGCTTGCATACTTGTCCGATAATTGATCTCGGTATTCAGTTGCTAACGTTAACTAAACTACCGGTACGCACGCAGCTGTTCGCCGGTCACTCCCGCACTGAGTGTGGTGCCACCGGTCTCTTTAGGTTTTAGTCCCCTTCTACTACTTCCATTAAAAGCCTAGTTTGCTGGAAAACCCACACAGTCGCCGTTATTAGCTGGCTGTCAAGCTACTGCGTCAATCCAACTAAACAACCGCTGAGCTAGCTACTTAACAACGCCCTAGCCGAACTCCCTACTAAAAATACACAATTTAAAATAGAGCTTTTTGTAAGTGTACGTCAAGAAAGATAAATTATATTTTTAATATAAAGTAAGGTTAGGAGCCATTATTTAATTCGGCGCCTATTTTGTTGATAAATGTGGATTATATCAGTAAAAAAGTAACTTAAATGACGAACCATCACCTATCGTCGTTAGATTAAACTGTTGGTTTTTTTCGATGGAGTTCGGTGTTAACGTTACTCACTTCTCCGCTGAGGAGTCCTTAGAGACTTCATTGTGGCCGTCACCCTTGGAGCAGAAGCCTCTCACGCCGTGCTTCTTGGTGAGGTGCTGCCCGGTAAATGCTCTCCCTCTGCCCGGGGACCTCCCATCAGAACAGCCGGTGCTGAAGCTGAAGCTGAAGCCGGAGGCGGTGGCAGCAGGCGCCGCTTTAACACCGACTCTACCCGTCAACGGACGCTTCAGCTGGGTTTGAAATAACTCCTTGAGCGCTACCGTTGACCGAAAATGTAACATTTCAATCCTGTCGGTAAGAGTATCTGAACGGTAAACTGAACAACTCTGTTCCTGAGGAGAGTGTCGGCTCTCGGTCGAGTAACGGTTTTTTTTCCCGGTGACTCAACAACAGGAATTTTCCTCAGCGGGGCTACAACCAACCGTTCACGCCGCACGAGTTTTGATTGGACGATGATCACAGAGCTCTGCATCTGATTGGTCAGGAGAGCTGTCAATCATCAGAGCTGTTTTGACCGGGTGTGGGTCGTGTTATTGATCATTTATCTCCATCACTTCACAACAGATAGTGAACAGTTTAACGATTATGACTCACTCTTATAATGTTTTAAAGCACCGTTTCCTTACTTATAACAGTTTAGCTGAGATACACAACAACTAAAATATATCAAATATTACAGTTTTGAAAGGGACAGTATAGCAAAAGTATATGACATATACTATTACAATCTTTATTAACTACAACAATAATATTATGGTCATACCACTGTAGTAGCAAAATGTAGCTATAGTATAAAATGCAGTAAAGTACAATGATGGCCAGAGATAAAATAAAGTAAAATTAAGATGAAAAAATCCTGAAAAGTTGAATAGCAGGCTATTAATATAAACTTTTTTTTATTGAAAACATCAATAAATTACTATTATGATTACGTTTTATTGGGTTATGATGTAGTGTACATGCCTCTCAATCATGTCAAACATGCAGATTTCAGAGCACAATGTGGCTATTCTGATTATTTATAATTATTAAATCCATCCAGTTTGGGAATGGTTTGGGGTAGGGGGTAGATATATTTGCCTATATATTTTGCTTTTATTGTATCCCAGTTCTTTCTTCCTGTATTTACTTATTTTCTTTCTCCTATATTTCTAATTTTTCCTCTTTATTCTGTCTCTATAAGTAATGCAGTTACTTGTGCTCCTTTTTTAATATTATTACTGTTTACTTATTGGGCATGTACCTCTAGTTACTACTTTACTACTTCTTTTGTGGATTGCTTACAAAGTCCTCACATAGTCAAGGTATATTTGTATGTCTCTATTACAGTAGCCTATTTAAAATATAATTTAATAATTATTTTAAAAACATTTAGTCATTCCACTTCTACCAGTTAGCCCTAGAAAGCAGTCAGATGAGTACTAGAAACACAAGAACAAAGTAATTATCATGCATCACTGCAACATTTTCAGCTTCAGTTTTGCAACTTCATTAAAACTGCAGCTTTATCATTAACATCACAGATGAGTTCAACAAGTTGCTGCAGTTACACAACATTTCAGTCCATGTTTTAAATGTAGTGAAGCACCACAGATACACTTTTGGTCTTTATATTTCAGTTGGTATAAGAAGAAGTGCACTAAAGATCAGTATAAACTCACTACTGAGGAGCACAGACATTACAGTCGCCTGCAGTAACATCACCATGCAGGAGCTTCCCTGAGTCTGTCCTTTGGTGTATGTGTGCGTGTGTCAGCTGGTCAACAGTGATGTCTTGTTCTGGTCTGACACCATGTGCATCATTCTGGTACTGCACATGTTCAGACTGCTTCCTCAGCAGATGGCAGCCTCTGTCTTTAACAAAAACAGTCACAGCACCATCTCCTGGCCAGAAATAATTTTGGTTAATTCCACAGGCAACACTGGAAAAACATCAAACCTAGATTAAGATTATAAAAGTGTCTCACAGCCTAAAAGGAGATAGATAAGTTTTTACTTAAAGTATGTTAACATATAGAGTTGTATACATATTTTACACTTACCTTTGTTTTACAATAATCCATACATTTAGCTTTATTTCTGTACATCTGGATATATTTCTGGGAACAATGTTTGGAAAAGCTGTAATAAATCTAAATTTATTTTTTATATATACTTGTTCACATAACGTTCAAACTGAGCCACTTCCTAAACAATCTGTACATGTTTTATAAAAGTGTTTGATCTTATGTCAGCCAGTAAAACAGATTTTAACTTTAAGGCTCTAATGTTTTAGATCTGAGTCAGACGGCATTTGAATGTTTGTTTTAACCTCTTTGACGGACTGGGTGGGTGGAGTTTAACAACAGTGAAATAATGACCTACAAATGAGATTACTCACCCGAAAGTATTTTCTAAATTGCTTCTGTTTACTTTTCTTTGGTTCCCAAATTTTATCTTTCTTTATCTGAATTTCCGTAATATCCACCCACCTGGAGCTCCAAGTAGGATAAAACAAACAAACTAATGCTGACTAATAAAGCCTGACTTGGAACATTAAACATTCATGAACTTGGACTAAATTTGCTGGAAGTGTACGGCTCAAATTTCCATGTACAGTTATCAGGTCTTCAATCAAAGGGGACTTCCAAAGAAATTTACCATCACTAAAAAAAGCATTTCTTGCAGTTGCTGAATAAGTCTCAAAATGGAGGAAAGCAGAGTAACCTAGATTATCAACCGCATTCAAAAGTACATGTGCAAGCTATGTGGTCTATATAGACATTGTCCTAGTTTGGTGTGACCTCAGGAAGATGAATTACCTTCTGAAATGACGTGTTCAGCAGTCACATATGGGGTGATGTTCAGGTGTCCACATACTTTTGGCCATAAAGTGTATTTGACAGCCTTGCTAGATTTTTCTCGACTATTGTGAGCTTCTAAAAGAGATATCCGTTACATTTTATCTGCAGTTAGACCACCTGTTATGGGTTATTTTTTTATTTTATTGAACTGTGTTTTTATGTATTACAGTCTATTTATCTGTAACGTACACTCATTTTGTGTAAAGTGACCTTTAAATACACTTTCAAGCTTACTGGCTAGACAAGTGCAATCAAAGTTAAATGTGACCAACATTTGCCCAAGCGTGTCCGACACTTGCAAACATAAGTACATTGCGGTTAAGTGGGTTTCTGGTTTAATCACGACCACTTCTGAAAAAGCAGTTTTCATGCAAATTTCTGAGCTTTTTTTAGGCTATAACATCCGACAATCATGTACCCATAACTACTGTACTGTCAAGGTGTTGAATGGTGCAATAAGCAACCTTAAAGACACATGAGATGGTTTTCAACAGCTCAGCAGATGTCAGATACTTTGAACCTAACAGGTGTAACAAGCTTTTATTAAAGGAAATGCTTGAGTGAATGCATTTTTAAAAATATGTACTATTTGTATGATGTGTAATACCTGCCATAATTAAACTTCCATTTAGAAGTACAACAGTCTTTGTTGCTAGCATGATTTTGGGCAATACCACAATGAAAATAAGTTATATGTTGGTGTAATCATATTGATTTATGACCAGTATGTGTCATAATGTGGAAGGAAATGGTGACAGTTCACTGTTGCATACAAACTTTCAGTCTCAAAATAGAGATAAATGCAAAGAAGGTGAAGAATGGTCTCCACATCCACTTTATATTTAAAAAAGCCTTTTCTATTCTATTATTTTACCCCTGTGCTTTTTTATTCCTCATGTGCCTCTCTTGAAAGAGCTCTGGTATACAATTTTAAAAAATAAACCCTCAGAAGTAATGAAAAGAGCAGGAAAACTGTCACTTTTTCAAACTCACAGCAGCTATCAAAGTTTAATTTTGTGCAGAAATCCCCTGTGAGCAGCTGCGTTCACACTGCATGGAGCAGTACACCAGAAAACAAAGGAAGGAAAGAAGGGAGAAAAACAAGGCGATCCCTAACGAAGCTGCAGGGAGGAGAGGCGATAATTCACCAACACCCACACCTTCTCAAAAGCAGTCAGCTTCCTGCTCCTTTCAAAATGAGGGTGATGGGTGCGCTCGGCAGATCCCTCCCACGCTGCTTAGCGGCTGGCTTCCGCCCACCGCCCGTAGAGCCGCCCACCTCCAGCCGTTGCCACGGCAACACATCATCATCAGTGACTTGCACTGGAGGAGGAGGAGGACAGGGAGGGGAGGGGAGGGCTGCCACTGTGAACAGCAACTAGCGTGGGTGTTCATGAGCTGAGCTATTCTCCAGAGAAAATCTGTCTGCGTGTGTGTATGTGTGTGTGTGTGTGTGTGTGTGAAAAGGGGGGGTGAAAGAGGGGTGGAGGGAGTGGAGAGAAAGAGAGAGGATGATGGGAGGTATGTGAAAAGGACCTGCGTCAGAGTGAGTCATCAGCCAGTTTCACAATGTGTTGATGTGACGCTGATGCAAATGGCCTGCACAGGGATTCATCTCAGTAAAACAAAAAAAAAAGGAGAGAAAAAAAGAGAATAAGAAAACAAACAGAAGACAGAAAAAATCCTTTAAAGGAAGCTTAACTGTCCTGTGAGTGTTTTTGGCAGTCGCCACTTTCATCCCAAACCTGCCTCAGTTTCTTTTTTACCTGTTCAGGGAAGTTTAGTTTTTGAGCAAGACACCGAAACTCAGTCAGCTCCTCCCTGTAGCGGGAAGCTAATATATAATCAACCAAAACATTATTATCACTATATTATAGTGTTACTAAGACTATAACCTATTATTACAGGACTACAAAGGCCTTTTCTGCCTTAGCTTGATACTCTAACTTGAACAATATGGCACCAAAAGCTCAGTCTGGTGTGCATGCTAACAGCATAGCAACTGCAAACAAACTTAAGCGTGAAAGTTCATTTTTGACCTTGGGAATGGTAGTTTGACAAAAAAAAAAAAAAGCTGGAGCTTCATCAGAGTTGAAGACTGCTGAAATCGCCAGAAAAAGCAAGTGAGTTAAGTTGACCTTGAGTCGAGATAATTTTGTCAAACTAGCATTTATAAAGATCAACCTTTTTGTTTTAGTCGTGAGTTGTATTTTTGTTTTTTTGCCAGTGTCCTGATATGTACTTCTAACATCATAACATCTAAATCTTCATTAGTAAATTTGTTATGAATTAACAAAAGTTTAAGCTGTGTGGCTAACTCATATCATCAAGTCAGGCTAACTGTGGCTAAATGTTGGCTGTGTTCTGGCACTGGATGACCAAATGTGAGCCGGCTTTAGCTCATGAATGGCTGCCAGATTTGGGAAGGTTTTGAGTGTACTTCAGTGAATTTGGACTGAGAATTAGCTCCTGTTAGCAACCTCCTGGTTATTTTTGGGCCCATGTTGGCACCCTGAATCCAAAGATGTTGGATTTAAGTTGATGTTAGCCAACAATTTAGCTAGTAACTATAAGTAACTTTAAATTTATGCTAGTCACCTAACATTATTCAAGTTAAAATGTTAGTATAGCTATATTTAAGAGAAGATTTAGTATCAATCCTTTTCTTACAGGTTTAACCACCCAAAACTATAAAATCATCATATACAGTCTTTGTAGACCATTGAGAGGTCCAACTACCAAAAAGATCTGCTAACTATAACCCAACTGATATATTGGCATGGCCTATAATACTGGGACGATTTTTGCTTATGATAGCTATCATTGTCAGCACACTGTCAGCTGTTAAAAAAACAAGAAATATTAGTACAAAAAGATCATCATCCATCAAAGAGCACCCTTTTAAACTGTGAAATGTCCTGCTCAGCATATATTTTGTTCACAGTCCTTTAATAACCACATTTAAAGGACCTTTATCAAAATGTTCATTGATGAAAAACTAAAATTGGTCAATATATAGATTTTTTAAACCCTGAAATAACAATGTAGATATCAGCCAATATCAGTCAGGCTCTAGTAGTAAACATCATATTTTCATGCCAACACAAATATTCATGACAAGTAATGAAAACACAGATTTGAATTGGATTTAGATGACATTGATCAGAGAACGCACCTTACAATAGAGTTCAAAAAAATAAAGTTTAATGTTTATGTGCTGTATAACAAATAAAATATATTAGTGTTTAAAAAACAGGTGCATAACTAGGTGAAGCCTAATCTATCACTTTACAATAAACAGTGAGGAGAACGGTGATCAGTGAGACGGTAGTTCAGACATGCGCTATATTCTCTGAAACATCATGGGCCAGTGTTTGAGCCAATCAGGCGGGTAGCAAAATATTTTTTTTGTCCCCGACCATGATTGCTGTATCTCCCAAAGTTCACTAGCTACTTTAGCTTTTGCAAACTAGATTTTTACAACAAATCATGACTCCACATCCTCCCTAGTTTCTTGCCATAGTGGCTGCTTGAAACAAAACAACCTCAAGGAATTTTGTGAAAAGAGCACAATGTCTTTAAATACAAATACAGTGCGCTGCGCACTAAAAAGTAAGACAACACAAACATTTCCAAAGTTGTAGGTGATTTCCCACCCTGGTGCTGATGACAGACATACAGTTACTGAGCACATGACAAAATGATCCATATAGTATGCAAATAGACTTATTACTTACATAAATATTGCATTGGTCTGTCATTACGCTGAGTGAGACTAAACTATCTGTAAGGAGCAGGGGGGAAGGAGAGTTAGACCAAATTGTCTGGACATTATTATCATCTTGGAGACCAAACAGACGTATTTACACAATGTGGCCAACACATAAAAACACAGTGAACACTTATTTGTTATGTATCTACCTCTAAACAGCAAAAACACATCTTTGAAATATGCACTGATGGCCATCACAGGTGGATTAAACACTGTTAAGAGCTAAGGCTAATTAACATTATCATCATGTAAAGCATGTTTTTATATACCAGACACTTTCACACTGTTGTATTTTTTCCTCAATGACACTTAAGTTTTCTTTTTTTGTTTTTGCTCTACATACATAAACACTGTATTGACACCAAAATCTACAGCAAAGTTACACTTGACAAAGGAAAACCCTGGTTGAGAGATTAGGCTAGCACTATTTGTTATCACGGTACTATTTACAGACCCCAGGCTGCTGCTCAATGAAGAACAGCAATAAATTTTGCTTTTTGCTGCTTTTGTCAAAAAACCACATACCTGCAATCTTTAATATTTTATCCTTTCTTCAGTTGAAAGTTTACACATCAAGTGGATTTTAAGACCCTTGGGGCCTGCTGAAAGCTTGTTGGATCATTTAAAAAAAAACAACACACAGGCATCTTCATTCCTGAAATACTCCCTGTTTGCAGATGCGTGGTTTCGGTTCAACAGCAGTGTTTTGCTAAATTACAAAGTGAAATGAACCAATTAGCTCGGCCTCCGGCATGCCAGCCCAGCCATCCTGCCAAGACGAATGACAGAGGTCCCCTGCTGTTATTCCACAACAGCTCTACATCTTCTTAAATTACCTCCCATAAATATACACAAGACAAGAGTGAGGAAGGAAGGACTAATCCCACCTCTCCTGTTTTCCCATTTGAAGAGAACGACAAATAAAAACTAACCTGCTACAGGGGCTGAATCCTAACTCAATCTCCCTACAGTACTTACACCTTTGTTTTGAGTTACAGTACAAATGCAGAGACCTAAGTTAGACTTGGGAGAATGACGGAGGCTCAGAAGACGACCTGGGTGACGACCTGGGAAACGACCACAAGCCACCAACAAAATGCTGCTAAATCTTTGGCTATTGCTGGTAAGTTCTGATCTTCTTCTTGTAGTCAGAAAGTCTAGTTGGCTTGTAAAGTCATGAAAATGGCTTGCGAGGTTTTGGACACCAGCCACTGCAGCCTACAGACAATTACTGTGCATTCCTTGCCGCAAATCTCAAAATGAGGTAACACTTTGCACTTTATATGTCTACCATTATTATGTGTTAATGAGTTTGATATTTTACCAGTAAATATTCATATATGCTTGTATGTATATTACAAGTTCATCTATAATTTGCAACATAAATCATTAATAGTAGTAGTAGTAGTAGTAGTACGGATATTGACCTTGCCTAAAAAGCTGCAAACCCAAAAATAACAGTTTCCACCCTGAAAATAATAATAATAATAATAATAATAATAATAATAAAGAAAATAATAAGACTAAAAGTCTAAAAGGTTCTGTGACGCTACACAACTCATGTCACTTGTTACTGTAAGCACTTTAATGTAAAGTACATTGAGTTTACCTGTTAAGAAATGTGCTGTATAAACAAAATTGCCTTGCAATGACAATTTTAATATGCTCATGTTTAGCAAGTAATGTCACCATCTTAGTTTGCATGCAAACATTTGCATTTACAAGTATAGTTGAGGCTGGTGGGAATGTCAGTAGTTTTGCAGGTCAGGACAAATTTAAGTTTTAAACTCATAATGGTTGAGGAAAAAAATAAAGGATGAACAAACTTAGTACAATTCTTCATGTGAGTGATGTGAAAGACTGTAGGAAATTTTGTGCTGATCCATTTAGTAGATGTTTAGATATTTCACAAATTAAAATCTTGAACCTGCAGCTGGCTCTACATGAAAACTGAAAGGCTTAATAAATCAATTAGGATTAATTATATTCGGGATTATATGCCTGTCTGTGCAAAATTGACAATCTGGCAATCCATTCAATATTTGTTGAGATATTTAAATCTGGACCAAAGTGGTGGATTGACGAACACTCTCTAGAGCCCTGCTGTTCATGGATACTTGAAATATTTTGGGATTTTAAATGTTTATTATATATCAGTTTTAAGGTGTCCGTGAGTGAAAGAGAACTTGAAACATTAGTTAAATGGCAGTCATATAAAGTGTTACCACTTTGATGCTAAACTTGTCAAATCATGCTCCAACAATTCTTCCATCTCTGAATCTACGTTGAGTTATGATTCAGCCCCGGCATGAAAGCCTGCAACCTGGCTGTCCAAATAAAGCAACAAAAATAACACCCAGGCAGAGGTAAAGAGTGTACAAATGTCTGCAACAGATCACTCTTAAATTACATGTACATCTAACATGTACAATTAATCAACAGACAAAGACCTGTAGAGCATCGAGGGGCTTCTCAACATGCTCTCTAGGTGCTTTGGCAAATACTTTTTTTTAAAACAAAACAACAAAAAGACAAAATCAAAGAAAAATAAATGCTATTCATGAGGCAACATTGGTTGTTAAGGCTCTACTGTGGCTGTGCTTGCTTAGTATCTATTGACGGGTAATAACTGCATACTGTCAAGTGTGAGTAGAATGACGTGGGGGTGGGACGGGGGGGTTGTGTGAGGCAGGAGGCACTATGTGGAGTCTTCTGGTTCTGACTTGATGGTCTTCTTTTCTGCGTTGCTGGATGCCCGCTGCGACGTCCCGTTTTCTAAAGATGAACACGAAGATAAAGAATGGTATCGTCAGCAAAGAGGTTGATAAAGCAGCATAAATCCTTATAGAAACCCATAAAGTAGTAACTGCAGAACAAATGTGATGCTGTAAACTCTCAGATTTTATGTTCCTAAACTCTTACCAAAGCTGCCCATGAGCAAGGCACTACACATTCTTATTGTAAGCCAGGATAATAAGCTCCGTCTTCACATCAAACATCACTAACCTGTTGCTGGTGTTTTGGTCTCATCTGTGTTGTTGTTGTTGTTGTTGTTGTTATGGTTGTGATGGCGCTTAAGCTCATTGGCTAGCTGCTTGCCCAGTGGGAGGTCACCTTCCTGCATGTTTTGACTAACCACCCGCAAGTTGATTGGTCGTTCATCTGGAGAACGGAGAAAGACAGAAACACAAAAGCACAAACATTATTATTATTTTTCTAATAAAACATAACTCAGATTTTGCTGCCTTTACTTGTTGAACCATCACTGAAACAACCAGAAGTTCAGCAAATTTTTAAACAGTTAGTGCTACAGGAGGGGTGATTGTGTCCAAACAATTTTCCCTGATAGACACTTTCTAAGATCTTCCATGAATTTGAACCATCGAACCTGCACTCTCATGACTCTCACGGCTGCCCAAAAACATCAAAAAGTTTGACTGTGAATATTATTCTTCACCATGACTAACTCAAAGAGAACTGAGCTAATTCTATCTGCTGAAAAAAACTGAGGTATGGTTGAAAGCTCTGCAGAAAGCTACTAAATGGACCTTAATTTTAAAAAAATGTCAAGAAAAGACAATCAAAACTTCCATGTTGTCTGTGAAAATAAATGTATGCCTTCGTAGGACACAAAAACCAGGAAAAAAAACAATAAGAGGAAGAAGACAGAGAAGACTATGTCTGAGAAAGCTCTTCCCACAAACCAGTGTAGGACTGATCAGTCAATAATGAACACAGAATCAAATTGCAGCCTTCATCCATCAGACATGACTAAAGTAAATCAAGTTGGATAAAAGCAAACATCAGCCCAGATGTTGTTCTACAGTAGCTCAGGCTTTGTTTTACATGTTCAATATTCCCAGTGGTAACAAAACATTTGTGTTAAGCTGCTGATCCCTCGTGTTTGCCTTTTTTCCCTCTGAGAGCAAGAAAGAAACAAAGAGGGAAAGCCAGAAAGAGAGAAATGTAAATGTATTTTGTATCCCTCTAGAATACCACTGATATTCTTTATTTCACAGATTGTTATTGAGTATGTTTACTTGCAAACTAGTGTCCCAGTTTTGAGTCTTGTCCTGTTTTTGATCATATTTGTGATACCTGGTTATTCTAATTCCTGTATACAAGATTCAGATATTATCCAGGTGTCTCATCACCTGCTTTCTGGATCATCATCAGTAATGCAAGATGAAAATTACATTACAGTTAGGTTTATCCTCCACATCCCTGCCTTTTACTTTTACTTCTACTGCCAAAAAGCTGTGATAATGTAATTCAATCCGTAAGGATTTTCACAAAAAATATGCGGATTTTGCGGATATGCAACCTCAAGCAGTTGTAAGAACTTTCTGTTGATACTAATTCATTTTTGTTGACTGCTTAGGTGCATAACATGATATAATGTGCATAAAAATACTTGGAAGGAAACACGGCGAGGAAGAGAGAATATTGAAAAAGAAGAGAATAGAGAGAAGAAATAAGGAAAATGTAGGTTGATAAAGAAGTAGAGACAGTGAAAAAGAGGATAAAATAAATAACATAAAGTATGAGAGAGGTTAAGATAGACAAGAAGAAGGAGAAAAGAAATGACAAATGACAGAGAGGGGGAAAAAGAGACAAGAGGAAGGAGAAAAAGAAGAAAGAAAGCAGAGAAGAAGAGGGGGAGGAGAGAGAGAGGTAGACAAAGAGAGACAGAGAGAGAGAGAGAGAGAGAGAGAGAAAGAGAGAGAGAGACGCCCCCCTCCGGGCAACTGGCTGGAGGTAAACAGGCGTGGGCGTGATAATTACAGGTGCATTGTGGGATTTGTGGGAACAGTGATATAATGAGCTGTCGAGAGTGGGTGAGGGAGGAAAAGGATGAAAATGAGATGAGGCCCGGAGGAGAAGTAAGATCCTGAATAATGATGCATCTTTTTTTCTCTTCTTCTTCTTTCCTCTTTCTGTGTTTGAGAAGTCAGAGCAGGAAAAAATGGAAATGAAAAAAAAAAAAAAAAGAAGAAGAAGTGACAGCAGCCACGGCCGGGTGTGGAAAATAAGCAGCTATGGGTGATGTTTCCATGCACACGTACACATCCTGTGGCGTTTATGACATGAAATTTTCACACTAACAAGTGGAATTAAGCTCAGATTCAGTTTGTTTGTTTCCACCCGAGCTTAAAGACCAACAAAATGCAACAATTTGGTTAATTTCTGCTTGTCTATCTTTCCAACAAAGTTTTCCATTTTTACTGTCGTTCCACTGCCTTTTCTTCTTCTCTTTTTTAATATTCTTTCTTCCTCGCCACGTTTCCTTGCAAGTATTTTTTTTTTTTTAATATTCATTTCTTTATTTTCAAGGTCTATTCATATTTCCCTGTTTATGACATTGTATTGTGAAGATTTGGTTCAACATATTATAGGAGGAATGTAATTCCAATACTCCCCCTCATTTGTTTATTCCAATTCCTCCACAGCTCCCCCATCACCCCTTCATCCACCCTCACCAGAGCTAGAAAATTACAAACAGCTGTATGTATTCCTTGCACATCTTAACAAACTCTCTGTGTTGAATGAGCAATAATAGAACAAAGCTACAAGAAAAAAATAAATTAAATTTAAAAAAAAATGACAGAAAGAAGAAAAAAGACAAGCGGAGGGAAAAAAAAAGAAAATAGAAGTTTAGTCTGGCAGTAAGACCTTTGGTGAGTTGAAGTATGTTATGAAGGGTTGCCATTTCCCAAAGAATTTCTCCGAGTTACCTATCAGTTCATACCTGATCTTTTCCAGTTCTAGAAAAAACATGACATCCTGAAGAAGACGGCATCGTGCTAGTAAAGATGTGAAAGCTAAAGTGTCTAACTGAGTAGAGGTGAATAGACTACAGTCATGAGGGCCACCAAATATCACAATAAAAGGGCAATTTTTAATTTTAGTCCTAAATACTTTAGACATAGTCTCAAAATAGTCCCGCAAAAAATGATATAACTTTGAGCATGAATAGAACATGTGACTTAAGTTGCATGGAGATATATGACATCTGTCACCCCTGTCCTCTACTTCTGGAAATATTTCAGACCAGGCTTTAGAAAAATGAACTGTATGAGTCCAAGTCGGGCACAGAGAGAGCTTGTATGGGTCCTTTTGATAGCACCTTTCCACCCTTCCTCTGTGAATTCTATGCCCAGCTCCTGCTCCCATACCACCCTTTTTTGCTGCAAACTAGATTGAATGCATTCAAAACAAAATGTAAAATGGGCAAGACAAGCATCATATCAACTCTATGCAAGACATTAAAGGATATACTCCCGGTTTACCATGTTTATCTTAATAGAACAGAAATACTACCAGCTTTAGAGTCCAGTTGTGTTATATTTCAAAAGAAAAAGGAAAAATAGTGTGTTTACACTGGTAATTTGAAGATTAATCTACAAGTACATTTTGTTTTAATGGTTTTAAACCTGTTTTTTGTTAGCAAAATTTAGCAATAGCATTATCACAATTAACCATAGACTGTAAATGCACCGTGCTAACCAAGCTAGCAGCTAGCATTAGGGTCAGCTCCACCCTCTCGTCCAAATATGGTCACTTCTGGCTCCTATTTTTTGCTCCTAGAGTTACTTTAAATAAATGCAGCTCAACAGGAAAACCCAGAGGTGGAAACACAAAGAGTTTTTTTTTTTGTTATTGTGAGTCTTGCCTTTAAAGTTAATTCAATCACAATATTTGGACATGTGATTTTTCTGTTACCTTCACCACTGCATATTATGGTTTATGTGTTGCTTCAGTGACCTCAGCCAGGTGGATTTGTTTTGTTTTGTTGCATATAACAGAAATGCCACTACCATCCAGGCAGAGTTAGTATGTTTTTAGTATTCTCTTGTGTTCCTACAAAAAAACATTAGATCAAGTTTCCTGTATTGTAGTTTAAGCACTAAAACACAAGCTGAGAAATTTTCCACTGCAGCTTCACACAATAAGATTGAGAAAAGTATTCAGGACAATTATTCAAACAAGCTAATTTTGCTTTTTCTGTTTATGAAATGTTTGTTTCTTAACCAGTGTTTATGCATCATAAATCTGACCCACAAGGCTGCTGGCCTACCTTGGTTGTCTCTGCTGGAGTCGCCGGCGGCTCCGTTGGTATTGTGGGCGTCGTTGAGGTACTTTAAGGCGGCGGGGGGGATCCTCCAGTCAAGAGCCTGAAGTCGCTCCTGGACGGCGGCGTCCTGCAGGATCTCCATCTGCCTCGCCAGCAGACGCTCCAGCTGCATCTGACAGACACAAATACTTCATACTTAGAATTAAACAAGCAGATAAATTGAAGAATAGGTAAAGAAAAACAGAAGATTAGAATAAAAAAAGATGAGAATGGGGGTGTTTAGGTGGCACATGAAGAAAATCAAAAAGTCCTTTTTGTACTTTCTCTGTGCTGTAATAAAATATTTTAGGAATATATGGTGTAGTATTTTCCTTTTCACCTTTTATGACTGTCACACAACTTCATGGACATTAAAATCACACTATAGATACCTAACTGCTTTAATATATATACTAAGGGAGGATATTTTATAGTTTATAAACTATATTACAAAGAGTGACTGTTAAAGTAAATATGATAATGAATAAAAACAAAAATAAAGCAAATATACATGTAATAAGCCAATTTCAGCTGTCAAAAGCTGACAAGCAACGTATAAACCAAGAAATTCAGTCTAACAGCATTAACACTCTCACGAAACTTCCTGGAAAACAGTTTGTCTTCAGTGGTGACCTCATGCAGCACTAGTGGGCGTACAGTATCTAAAACATCCAACCAATACGGTCATGACAGAAACACGACTCCAAATGAATGATAATGTTGCACTGTAACCGCTGGATGTGGAAATAAGCAACTTGGAGCGCAGATAAAGCATCCTCAGACAATGTTGATCTCAGATGTATTTCAACCTGATTTTTACTCTGGATTTGAGATTTGTAGTCTTGACAACATCACAGCAGAAAAATAAGACAAACAAGCAAGTCAGTACAGACTGACACCTCAGTTTCATCCAAACTGGAACTGAAACATGCAGGAATCACGGGTGTATATGTGGGTATGGATGGTAGCTACATGTCCCTACTAATATTTTTACCAATCTCAAATAATCTATCCGCTTTAACTCCACATAATGTTAACCGTATGATCTCTGCAGAGTTGCCAGGTTTGTGCGTTTTCTGCAAAAAAAAGTGTGCTATTATGATTCAGAATGAAGGAGCAGGATATGAGGGATACTTGACCTGATGATCTGGCAACCCTCAACTTCAAGCTGTACGCACTGTTGACTAGAAGCAGCTGCAGCTGGAGTCATTGAGGTAGAAGTGGTTTGTATTTATACTTTAAGCGTTCCAAACCTAACAGAATTGAAAACAACTTCACTAGACAAAACTAAGATCGTTTGACATTATATTTAATTTCAGGCGTTAGGTGTTGTAGCTAATTTGTGATTGTTTAAACAACTTTATTACTGTTGCTGAAAATTCCTCCCAAAAGTAAATCTGATCCTTTTTAAATAAGAACCAAAGTGTCAGTAACAGTTGAGCTGAGTTAATAATAATGTTCTGTAATCAATCCAAACATTAATCTTTGAAATTAGTGGGAGAATTATTTACTATTTAACACCATCTCTCCCCTTTTAAATGAGTGGATCAAGAGCAGAGTCATTACTGCATATATGCCATTAAGACATGAACATTTATAAGCTAAATTAGCCACAGCTTGTCCAACTGATCTGTTTGTGACTGTCAGGCATCATTTCATTATAAATATCCTGTCAGCAGCAGCCTGAGCAGCACAGAGACACACACAGACAGGTGAGCTCTGATGTCAGAGTGAAAGATCTCGTCATAAGTTCAGGAGTTGAATGAAAAATAATACAAATAGACGGGTTTTTTTTAGATGATTTAAAGATCTGAGCATCACTGTGGCTCTGTCATGAAACTCTTTCATGATACAAGTCCAGTTTCAGACAACAAATGCATATAACATTTTACAGAGTCAGGCTCTTTATGTGTGTCTGTGCACATGTGAAGAACGATAGAGAGCAAATACACAATTATTTACTCCGTCCGACAACAAACGTCCCCACCAAAGTTAAAATGTCCGGTTATTATCAGTCTGCACATCACTGTCACTTTAAATTATCATAAAAAACACTTCATATCCTCCAGTAAACTGTAAAACGTTTGATATGAGCAGCAGCAGGTTCGGAGGGCCTGCGGTGTGAACGCAGCCATGAAATCTCTTCTTCTCCTGAATGCGATTTTTTTGAAAATCACATCAAAATGACAAGTGTAACTGCAGCAACACAAACACGGGCTGACACACCAGAATACACACACAATATGACAAGACATATGCTCACACATGCATGAAGTGGCACACATAAAGACATGAAGGAGCACGTGCGTTTCCACACAATCAACATGACCGTGTTTTCTGGTTAATGAGTTATCATAAAGCTCTCCTCCTACACTCCGGCTCTAATTAGGAACAAGCTTCAGCAGCGGCAGCAGCATGGAAACCAATAAAGAACATTACTGGGATCAAACTGGATCTTACAGCCACAAACATCTGCTGACATGGAAATCTGTCGCCATCACTGCTGACGAGAATCCTTTCAGCCCGACAGCTGAGGTGCAGATTATATTTGTTTGAGCAGGAAAGAGACACTGAGTGTTCATTATTTGTTCCCAATCAAGCATTATGATTGAGGGGCTTTCATGTACATGAGTATACGAACCCGTACCTCCCAAAATATCACCTGGTTTTGTTTATTTACAGCAAGACCAACATAAAGCAATGATATTTGTTGCTTAGTAACCACTTTTGTTGGTGGGAAACCAAAATAAAACTGAAAATTCATTCCTGACCTTGAAAAAAGTACAAAAGGGAGAAAAAGTGACTGACAAACGAGTACACTATCTGCTGATGAAGGCTGTGGGATCAGTTTGAAAACTCAGCCAAAAAGCCAGTAAGTGGCCCTTTCTATTTATGTGAAAACAATTAATAACAACACAGCTTTGCACAGCTCTTATATTATATGTTACCACCACCAAAAAGGTTATATTCACAGATCAGTTAGTAAATTAGCAAGACACTGTCTCTCAAAAATCTGTTATATTTATATTCTGGGGCTCTACTGGAATATCTTTGCATGATTTCCAGTTAAAAACTCCTTATTTATCTTCTACTGGTCCTTTATGCAGCCCCTCAGTTCAGCCTCTGTCTGAAACAGGCCGTTTAATCTCCTGTCTCTTTAAGGCCCCGCCTCCTGATGAGCTCACTCTGTTCTGATTGGTCAGCTTCAGGAAGCTTCCTCCGGCTCTGGAGGCTACGTAAACAAACTATAGTAGCAGGATTTAACTTCTTTTTCTCCTACTTTACGCCAAATGTCAACTTCTCAAATCCATCCGTACATGTACGAGACGAAATCCGATCCAAAATATGGGAGAAGAAAATATGAACACGTTAAAACCTTAGCAACAACCTTAGCAACAAAGGCTACATTTGTGGACTTTGCAAACGAAGGATGTTGACTTGCAGGGAGTATTTTTACATACGTTCCAACATCAAAACAGTATAAGAATGACAGAAAATCACAAAAAGCATGATATGTCCCCGTTAAGGTTTTCTCACAAAGTGCTGACGTGATTTGAGGGACTCATATATTCCACACTACACAGCAGTTTGAGTGCTTTCTAGTTTCACATTTATATAAACACATCTGTAGGTTTTGTGGATTCTGGAGGTGTTAAAACACAATCAAAGACAGCAACAGTTTCTGCCCTGGATTTAGTTTTAGTTTTCTTCGCCTACCTGCAGATTTCGTCCGATGGTTTCCTCTCCTTTCGACTTGGCGCAGGCCAGCTGCTCCCTCAGCATCTCCTGCCTCATGTGGATGGCCTGCAGCGCCTCCTGGATGTCGAAGAAGTTCTCCTGAAGATGTCGGAAAGAGAGAAACGTGTTTACGTCACATTTCTGGGGCGGTGTTATGAAGTAGTTATGGAGTTCCCTGCCTCGCTGAGGGTGGTTTTACATCAACAACCATTGTTTAAGTGATATTTTTCAAATACTGTTCTGAGTGGAATTATGTTTTTTCCTTCAATTACACAGTCAAATAGCAGCTTAAAGGTCAGATTTGAAATCAGGATTGCTACCACTAACATGTCCTCTGTACTGTTTTGGGGAATTTGGGGAGTTTAATGACCCGCGGAGGAGTTTAAACTCTACAATTATACATAATTTTTTAAATCTGGTTTTGATATTTCAGTCAATTCTTCAAAATGACAGTTTCTAAGCTCCAGAAAACCCATTTTCTTGGTATTGTAGGGAAGGATTTTAAAGAAATGGCATCAAATTTACAGAAAATATAACATGAATATATAAAATGTAAAGAAAAAAAAGATTGTGATTTTTTTTTGGTAGTTAGTTTTATTATTACTAGTTGTATTATTGTTATAATTAATGTTAACTATGGTTTCTATGTCATTCTGTGCATCTTTATCTCATTTCTCAAACTAGTTTTTACATAATTTGACAGATTTGCTTTTGCTTGAAATGTAATTTTCCCTTTTTTGCCATTACTTTGAATTTGACCTTTTTTTAAATTTATCTTGAGGTGCCATATTTAACTTTATTATCATTATTATAACAACTTCCATTTATTCTAATACATATATTTATGCACCAGTATCATAATATAAATAACTGTAGGTATTCTCTTTTGCTGTCTTGGTTTACAAGTATAAATACAGTAAAGTTATTTATTTAAAAAAAACTACTACAACCACTAACTTGTATTACAAGTATTACTTCTGACTAATTAAGGACCAGGAATATATTCCACCCACAATATTTGCATTTCCTCTAATCTTAGAACGACTAAACTGACAAACTTTTTTGGGTTTTCGGGACATTTTTTGATTCTGCAGAAAAACTGCCTGAAACTGAATTTGGCAGGAATTCCCCCCTTTAGGAGCTCCTAGTAGGTTTTTTTTTTTTTTTTTTTTTTTTTTTTTTATGAGCAGGTGCTGGTTCATCTGCAGCTCTGCTTCTTGGTTGAAATCCCTTCAGAGTTTGCGAGCCACACATGTTTCCGATCATCGGTTTACAAACTGAGAGGAGCCATTCAAAGAAAACTCTCAGCCAAGTGTGTCAGGAGATTAACGCTGAGAGTCCGCTTTGTACTCTGTTCAAGGATGTTACTGCCGTGTCTGTTCTGTTTTCCACTGCTGATAACTTCACACAGATCAGCTCCATCTGCCACAGTTCTGTCTTTGCAGTTTAGGCATTTTAAAGAATCACCCAATAAATGAAAACAGAAAAATAACCTTCAGCTATTTCTTCAAGTTTGTTACGAGCAGCCGAAACTACAGGGGTTAAAGGTTACATTGCAAAGTTGATCTTTAAGTGATACTCTGCCTCATAGTTCCCATTTTCACTTCTAAAAACACTTACAGGAAGTGATGTGTTTTACATTTGTGGTTTCTTTGGAAAAAAAGAAAGAAAAAGAAACTAAAATTTCATCAATCTAAAAAAGAAAATCTAAAAATAGAAGTTTCAGTCTCGCACCAAACTGTTTGATTGACAGGTGAATTATTGTCATTATCAATTAATTTGCTGATTATTTTCTCAAAATAAACAGATTTTTTTGCTTGGTCTAAAAAAAAAAGCACAACAAAATTTTCCAAAGCCCAAAATGTTATCATCAAATTTAGAGAAGACACGATCAATCGATTAATTTATCAACATTTTTGATAATCGAATAATCGTTTAAGCAAAAATGGTAAAAATTCACTGGTTCCAGCTTCCCAAAGGTGAATATTTTCTGTTGTTTTAAACTCTTCTATGATAACAAACTGATTATCTTTGGAATTTGGGTTGTTAGTCAAACAAAACAAGACGTTTTTCACAATTTGCTGACATTGTGAAAATAATCAGTAGATGAAATAAGTTGCAGCCACATTCAAACAGCCTCTTCTGTGTGACTAACAGCCCAAAACCACAAGACATTCAGTTTGCTATCACATAAGAAAAAGTAAAGTAGCAAAGTCCCACAATTAAAAAGCTGGAAATGAGGAATATTTGGCATTTTTTGCTTGAAAAATCATAATCACAATTAATCGATTATGAGAATAGTTGCCAATGAATTCTCTGTAGCTCAACTAATGTATTAATTGTCAAATCGTTTCAGCTCTACACTGGTGATCTCATGTAGGTGTGAGTGCAGAAACAACACCGCACTGCATCGTTATCTGATAGAAAACTGCAAAAATAAAGAAAATCTAATGTAAAACAACAGAAATCTGTATTTTTTGAGTTTCAGGAAATAAAAACATTAAAGTCACAGCGTTAATCAGACCTCACCTCTGTTTTAATCCTTTTAGGTGACGGCTCGTCTCTGTCTCCACAGCGAGACCTGAGGAGAAACATCAGGAAATACTTTAATTTTAGGTAACAAAACACTTGTAATTCTTCATTTAATTTCACTCCCATTGTTGAAGAGAAGATGATAACTATTAAATCAGTTGGAGAAACACAAAAACAAGACAACCGGCTGATTCCAGTTTTCTTTTTGGAGAATTTGGAGAGCTGAATTTTTCCTTTTAAGTACTTTTTTCTTTCAAATAGTGAAGATTTAAGGTGCGTTTGTTTTTAAAGCATGTCATGCCAAGATACATGGACGGCTCATTGAAATTCATAAGGCGCTTGCTTCCATTAAACCTCAAAGGAACCATGAAACATGTATTAGCCTGTCAGATTTCAATAAGCAGAGATCAAACATATTTACAGGAATAAAGAAAAAAAAACTCATCTGACAAATGTAGATTTTAACATCACGAATAATGATGTCTTCAACGCTACAAGAGGGAAACTTTTTTGCAGTATATAAATGTCAGTGTTTGTTAGCTCTTACTTGCTGGTGCGGTAGGTGTATTTGTAGGTGACTTCTCTGGAAATCTGCCGGGCGAGTCCGAACAGCTCATCTCGGCGTGTCAGCAGAGCCATGTCCCGCATACAGAGCTGAGCCGCCGCTTCGTTCACCGTCAGCTACAGATCAAACGAGTCAGTTTAGACAAAAACATAAACCTCAGTAAACCTTAAGGATAAAATCATTCATCAAGCATTTTTCTGAAAATGTTTTTTTCTCGGGGACAACCTCATGGAGTGTCAGGTGTTTGCCGTCCCTCCTCTTGGAGTCGAAGCGTCCGTAGATGGCGCTGTATTTACGAATCTCCTCCTCCCTTCGCGGGTCGTCGTCGCTCATTTCAAAGATGTGTCCGATCATCTTTGCCAGTTTCTTGTTGTTCTTCAGCTGCTCTTTGACCTCAGCCAGGTCTGTCTTGGCGAGTCCTGGTGCCATCCTGTCCACACACTCCAGGACCGACTGGACGGCCGCGGCGTCCAGAGCCTCCAACGCGTCTCTCGGCGAGGACGGGGAGCCGAGGTCAGACGGCGACAGGCTGTGCTCGCTGTCGTTGCTGTGGCCCGACCAGAACCGAGCCTCGCTGCTGCCCTGAAGGGGCGACCCTGCCGACACTTTGTCCCGCGCCACATCCAGCTTCCCCGGGTCGGAGCAGGCGGCGGCAACAGATTTGGGCATCTTGACGCTGGCTGTGTTGGCGCGGTCCTGGGAGCTGAGCAGTGTGGGCGAGCCCTCGGGCAGCTTGTAGACGGGGATGCTGCAGACGGGCAGCGAGGTGAGCGGCTGGTTGAAGATGGCCGGGTTGGTGACCCAATCACGCAGCGCCTTCTGTAGGCGGCGCACATGCAGCGGCTTGCTGGCCATGCCGACGAGGGCCATGATCTCCAGGAATTCCTCCTCCCCGGCCTCACACAGCTGCTGCACGTCATCGCCGCCCTGCTGGATGAAGGCCTCGTAGTAGTAGAGCAAGTTTGCCCGCTGCAGGATCCGGTAGAGCTGCAGCTCACCCAGGGTTCTCGGCAACACCGCCGCCATACCTGAGAGAAGAAACAGATACATAAGACCTCAGATTTACAGAAAATGTGAGCAAAAACATATTATGTAAAGGAACAGTTTGACATTTGCTTAGATGAAAAGATTGATACTTCATGAAGCCACAGCCAACAGCCAGTTAGCTTAGCTTAGCATAAAGACCGGAAACAGGTCATATTGTAAACAAACTCACCTACAAGCCCCTCTAAAGCTCACTAATTAACATATTATATCTTGTTTGTTTAATCCGTATGAAAACCAAAGTGTGGTTTTACAGTTGGTCACGTGCTGGACTTTGTTACCTTTGGACAGAGCCACGCAAACAGCTTCCTCCTGTTTCCAGACTTCATGCTAACCAGCTGCTGGTAGTAGCTTCACATTTAATGCACAGATATGATGTCTTCTCGTCTAATTCCTGGCAACAAAGCCGTTAAGTGTATTTCCCAAAAATGTCAAACTCTTTCTTTAACTCGATACACAGTCAGACACAGTCAGAGTTGACAGCTTAAAGGTGTTTGTGTTTGCGCTTTAAAATGTTTGAATAAGTCCAAGTTATTCAAACAAGTCCTTCTCTGTATGCAGGGCCTGAATTCCCCCTGTTGAGTACCAAATGTGAGAAAAACCAAGTTGTCCTTTATGGATAAATCAGCCAACCTGCCACTAACTCCTTCAGCAGATTTAAGTTTTTTTCCACACTTATCTTCAACGTTTCCTTGCTGCTTAAACGGTTCATTAACAGAAACAAAACAGCTACTGAGTGAATGAACTTTAATAAAAACTCTAAACCTGTTCTTGTCTCTTTACTGGTTATCATGTCTCACCTGATTTTTGCACACAAATTACCATTAAAACTGACATTTCCACAAATAAAATGAATTATTTTTGGACTGTACACATTATTGGCAGGCACATGATTTTAGTTTATCAGGCCTCGGCAGGTGTGTATAAAGGTTAAATATGGCACCTGGATGGACGACTTTTCTGACTTGAATGCCACAAGTGCCGCACATTTTTAGCATGAATGGCACCAGTGGGATTGTCAAGTTTTCTGCTTCATTGCCATATCAAACAAAGGCGAGGAGAGGATTAGGCAACCTACATATTCTCATATTTCATGTTTCATGTACTGTATGAGAGACAGGTGCAGTTAAAGACTACAAAATTCTCGTGTACAGGTATAATTTTGTGTTTCTTATGCAAAGATATTTTTGTCAGGATGCCTTTTTTGTATTTCTAATGTACAGTTTTAGCTGTCAGTGTGTCTCTACTGCATATACACGAGATTTGGAGAGATTCCACATGTACAGAACTGTATAAAAACTTTTCCTGGTTGGGATGTTTGCTGCCCTGACAGCCCGTGAGCTTGGTAATCATCTTCAAGAGTGACATTAATTCGCTTACAAACTCAAATCTGGGTAAATACTCGTCACCTGCCACCTTAAATTGAAAGAAACCAAAGTGGAGTTTTTTGAATGAGGTTTTTGAGTCCAGCAGCCTTCCCTTCCTATTCCTTCCTATGTGCATGTGAGGCCCTGCGGAGGCCTCGCTGACAGAGGAGTGGCAGTCAGCAGGCCCGGGTTGCTGGGAGGACCACATGCCTCTCTCCACCCCTGCAGGATGTGTAGGTGGTGGGCTCGCCTCGCCCAGAATAGGCGCAGAGAGCCTCAGCCCAGGGAGCCAGGCCTCGGCTCAACCCTGGCTGAGTCGGGAAAAACGACAAAGACAAACGCTGCCTGAGCGAAGACTAACAAAACGTCACCTATATGTAGATCATCTTGAGTTTTACCTCCACTAGAAGCACAAGTACCACTGATACTTCAACTACTACTACGGCTGATTCTGCAAGCTGTAATTTAGAGGTCAAATGAACAACAATCTCATATATTTAGAGTAGATTGAGAAAGTAGATTCATTCACTTTTTGCACACTTTACTGTGTTGTAGATTTAATCTTAAATGGATAAAACTGAAAAGTACTGAGTTAAGGGTTTGAATACTTACATGAACGACAGATTTCCGTGTTTTCACTTTGTTTTTATGGGTTATTTAGTGTAGATCAATGGGTAAAATCTTTTATCCACATATGATTAAATCAACACAAAATTCTGCTGCGAAACATTCTGCCGTTTGTAGACGAGATACGTCACAGAAATCAGACAGCAGATGTTTAGAAAGTGACTGCAAATAAGAAATTAACAGTAGATTTATTCTTGTTGTTTGTTTGCACCAAAAAATAAGAAAAAATAAAAAGGTAGTGTAACATCCTATCAAATGCTCAAATACAAATAACATACATGTCTAAGACTATTCTATTCTTGACATATTATGGATCATGAGCAGTGATGTTTTGTACGGCTCTGTTTCTGTTTCTGAGGATCTACTCTGCAGCTCTCTGACATCTAACAGCATTTTTAAGTCAAGATAAGTTTGATAAATAGTTTTTACTCTTACATTTGTGAGTAAAAGGGAAGGATTTTTTACTTTAATCCTTCACTTAAATCCAAAATTGTACTGTCAGCAGTAAATTCAGACTAGCAACAGACAGTAAGTTAAAAACACAACCAGTATGATAAACAATGATTCATTCGCTTTCATTTGAAAAACTGCAGCTTGCATGAAATTTTATCTGCTAGTCCAGTTAACCTGATCACACCATTCACTAATCACTAAATGCCCTTTATATGGTTGATTTATCAGTAATTTTAAAAACACATAAATGTATGATGATATATTGACTGTCATGTTATGCGTTTTTGAAAACTGACCCTGGATCTGCCATGAATTAACCTGCTGTGATCTTAAGTGACGCTTCTTTTATAAACTTTTCTCACAGTTTCCATTTGGTTAAAATGCCAAATTGTTTAGTTTGAAGTTGTTATCCTCAACTTTTGTTTAGTTTAAGGAACAGAAAGCTTTAACACCCTGTGACTGTGCGTGTTCGCTGTAGCCGGCGCTATAAACATTAGCCTTTAGTCGCAGTCGACTTCATGGAGTATAATTTGCAAACTTAGTGCGCCACAGTTTGGATTCAAGTGTGCGATAGTTTACCCTGAAATGTGAATATATTGGAGTCAAACCTGTAAACACTTTGAGGTCTAGAAAAGCTATTTTTTTAAATCATTTTGCTTCTTTTAGCACATAGCATTCATGGATGCTATACCATCACATCCCAATCTTAAAAAAAATGCTGGGTACCTTTGTCGTCAAACACAAAATGAACTTTTTACAAGTGTCACCACTCTCATTTGGAAACAAATCCAAAAACGCTTATCGCTTACTGAAAACACCTTTTCGGTGGTAAATGTTGTGAACCTGACGAATTTCCATCTGCTGTATATCAGTGTTACTGCTTGTGTCACCAGAATGCAACATGTGGCTTCCCAAATGAAAGTAGTGATACAGAAAATCTCTGAGGAAGAATAACGTCATGCAAGACCAGGAAGTTCATCATGTGCAGCATAAGCGTGATGATGCGTCAACTAATGCTGATCTGTGACTAACATATGGCAGGAAAAGATAACATTTACTGTACATCTTTCCTTAGTGAAAGAATCACTAAATATCTCATTATTTAGATTCATTACAGCAGTGTAAATCTAAAGGTAAAGGTGTTTTTTTTTGCTTTAAACATATTTTAGACTCAAATAATATGATAAAAATGTAAACTAACTCAATTCAACTCAAAGCCCTGAACTCAAGCGCTACAAATTAACAACAGTTAATATACCAGATTCTCGTTAAACCAGACCCCGTTGAGATATTCTTGAATATTGAGCTACAGCAGATAAATATCACTTTATCACTTTAATATAAAAGCACTTCTCATATTTTTTTTTTATTCCACAAGAAAACAGCCATCAAATATATTACTTTGTGACTGGGAATAACTTTTTAAGCATGTTTTTTTTAATGTGTTGACTTCCATGATGTAGACACACGTCTGACACGTCTGACACATCACTAAAGCTGGATTTATACTTATATATATATAGACACACCCACACACACACACACACACACCCACATATACACATACATACATATATATATATATTTAAACCAGGTGTTGTTTTGTACATCTGCGATTGGGCTGTAATGTGTTTTTGTGTCTCATCCTATTTTATTTATTTATGTATTTTAAATGATGTTTTCCATTGTTGTCCTCGTCCTGTGTTGTCAGTTATCCTGTATTGTACTCTTTCTTAACACAAAGATCATTTTCTACAATACTTGAGATTCTTTTATTTAGTTTGTGATGACTTGCAGTCGCTGTGTTTACATTTTTTCGTTTACTGTGATAAGCGAGTGCCGATTGCAGCGACCTGAAGCTTTTTGTTCCTGAAACAGGAGGAAAATACTGAGGATTTCTTTAAGTTGCTTCATGTTTTCCTCACTATTAAATAAGAAAGTTGTTAGAGAGAACATGAACAGCACAAGCTGACCAACTGCTTTTGAATCACTGAAAATTATAAATTAACTGAGTCGACTAATCGATTAGTCGTTACAGCTTCTCAAATGTGAAGACTTGCTGCTTTTCTTTATCAAATATGACTGTTAACTGAATATCTTTGAGGTTTTGGACTGTTGGTTGAATAAAGAGAAGAAATTTCCTTGAATTGTGGGAGTAAGTTGAATTTTTGAGCAGATCTATTCAAACTATGGCAGACATCTGCGTAGCCTGCGAAGCTTTGCGGTAACCCTTTAACGCAAACTATAAATCCTCATTAACGTAACATTTAAACCAATGCAAAGGTTTACATGTTCACTTAGTCTTCAGATTGTAAGAACTGCTTTTAAAACTTAACTGCAGATTGTACATTAATTAAAGATTAGTCGACTAATCAAAAAATTCACCAGTTTCAGCTCCTCAAATGTGAAGACTTGCTGCTTTTCTTTGTCATATATGAAGGAAACCGAATATGTTTCAGGTTTTGGACTGTTGTCGGACAAAAACAAGACATTTGAACACATCACCTTGATGTGTGAGAAATAAAAACAGGCATTTCTTTACTATTTTCTGGCAATTCATAGACTAAACAATGAATTGATTAATCAAAGGAACCACTTTTTTCTACCTGCTTCTATTCAAATGCAAGAATACGACCAGCACAAAGGCTGTCACTTCTGTTGAAGGTGGCAACAAACTGTATCACTACACTGCAGTGTGAAGGTAGATTATTGTCTCTGTGATCAGTAATGTTCACAGGTAAATTGCTGCTAAAACAAACCTCTGCCTGGAGAATAAAATAACCCTCATAGCTGCAGCTTTAAAAGCATCACAGTCTTTGTTTCTACTAATAAAACAAAGCTTTGATTCATTTTCTTTTAAACAGCTTCCATAATGCTCATTGTTAGTGTGTTAGTTCATCAACCATCTGCACAAACACTGCTCACATCCAACAGCCTGCCATCTTACTCCAGTTTTATCACAGCAGATGTGTGTGTGCGTGTGTGTATGTAAGTGTGTGCGTGTGTGTGTTCTGGGTGTAATAGGCGTCTGTGAATGGGAGCCTCTAATTGAAGTCCTGCTTCACAAAGCGAGTTTAGCGAGTTCGGCTTTTCACCTGGATAAGCGAGGCGTGCACTGGCACAATGGCACACACACACACGCACACTTAAGATTACACACACATGTAGTTTTCCAGGTGAAGTGCCACGCAGCAGGATGGGGTTCCTCCTCCTCAACCCCCCCTCAGCAAGATGAGGAATACTTTGATTTGTGATTCAGTAGATTTCCCCAATTTCTCAATGCTGCACAACTGTGCTGCAACTTAATCATCACTAATCACTATGATGACTTGGAATACAAAAACGTGCTCATACAGATGAGTGTGTATGAGCTGTCTTTAGTCTCTAAAAACATTTTAAACACCACATTTAGTAAAATTATAGAGTGAATATTGCAGAAAATAGCTCTAAAACACAGAATATACTGAACCCAAATGACAAATCCTACGATAATTCAAATAATTGCACTATAACTCCCATAATGCTCATTTATCAAGCATATAAGTAGCTATAGTTGTGCTTTAAGGTATGTTCATGTCTTAAAGCATTTCTATAATATTCACACACACACTTGTAGTCTGTATATGATGCTCAGTATTGGGTTTTCAATGGCATTTGAGCTATTTTTTTATCGCTATAGTGTAAGTTTACGTGATCCTCTATGATATTTTTAAGCATTTCCTACAATATTTCTGTAGCAGCTGACCGTTTTGTGGTGCTACAAGCTCACTACCTTTGCACAATGTGGCTGTGTAGGGAATTAAAGCAGCAGCAGCAGCAGCAGGTAACATGCAGGATTAAATCCTGTGCGTTCATGTCTAATTGTGTCTACCTGGTGAGTGTTTGGCCCCCTTTGGTCCGCCCTGGTCCGGGTTTTCTTCTAGTTCTCGCTCTTCTGTTTATCAACACAAAGCCTTGGTGTCAATATAAGCAAAAAAAAAAAGAAAGCCCGCAAAGAAGAGATCCCACAGCACAGCCGGGCGCGTAAAATGAAAAATACAAATTTAAAAATAAATTCCAGGCCAAAAAAAAAAGAAGCCAAAGAGCGGACTGCTTGTCTTTGCTTGCTCAGACCGAGCGACACTCCTCTCCTCTGTCTCTGTCTCTCTTTCTGGAAACTTTTTCTGTCTCCTGCCGTTGAGAGAAAAGAGGAAAAAAAAGCGCAGAATGTCAGAAAAAGCCGCTGACCTTCGTGCGTCTTTCGGTGCGTCTTTTTCCTCCAAGTGTGTGTGTTCGCCCGACTACGCTGAGTGTGTGTGAGTGAGTGAGTGTGTGTGTGAATATGTGTGAGTGTTTGAGTCCTCTCCCAGCGTCTCTCCACTCCCCTGCACTGTTAAACTATCGTTAAACCACCCACAGCCACACGCACACACTTCCTGCCTGCGCAACACAATAAAACCACCGGTGACGAGAATGTAGAAAAGTGAGAAAAGTTTGTGTCTGTGCATTATGATTATATCCACAGACCACTATTAAAATGAATATATATGCTAAGTTCTCACATTATAAGAAAAATTCCACCTAAAATACATTTATTTACTGATTTTTATAAATGCACTTTTGTTTGACTTTAGATCTAATAATCTGATCTCAGTGTTGCACGTTTTTTTAAAACAGCAAAAATAAAAATACCCGTAAAAACATTAAAGCTTTATTACATGGTATGATATTTAAAGTTATAAATCTTTTTTCAACAGTTGAGTTTCAAGAATTTTGACCTTTTGGATATAAAATTTCATCATTTTTATCATTTTATTAGACATTTGTGTGAAACTTTGTCACAATTAGCCTATGAATTCTTAAGTAATGGCCAGAAACATGTTTTGTGAGGTCACAGTGATCTTTGACCTTTGACCACCAAATTCTAATCAGTTCATCCTTGAGTCCAAGTGGACGTTTGTGCCAAATTTGAAGAAATTACCTCAAGTCGTTCCTGAGATATTGCGTTCACAAGCGAATGGGACGAACTGTCATGGCGCCGAGGCATAAAAACACAAAAATGATATAAAACACAAAATATAAATGGTTAAAAACACACTTCACAAGTTAAAACTTTTTTTTAAATAAGGTTATTATTAATAAAAACATAAAACCATAAAATAGTTTAGATCCTACATGTAATTAATATTAAAGAGCAACTTGCAGGTTGATTTTTTTTACTGGATTTACAGTTTATGTATCATGAAAATGATCCTGTTAAAGGTTAATGTGTGATTTTATTTGTTTAACGAGACATAAAGGCAGAAATTAGAGCAGCACCTTTAAAACAAGCTTTTGTTTCTCCAACAATGCCTCATATTACGTCACATAAGGGAGTCGCTCTCCCCTTCCAGCTGCAGTACTACGTACTAATGAGTCAGAGGGGTCATCACTCAGTGAATTTGTATTTTTTTGCTGGTCATGATTTGCATTTTATCATTTTTCATCGTTGTGAATAACTGTGTTTGTGCAGGCTGTAGAATTTCCAGACAGACTTCACTAATTAATATGAATAATATAAACGGTATATGTAAATAATCTCCTCTATGCTTATGTCCTCTTTTAATGTCAACTCAAACTTGTCATGTTTTTGTTTTCTCAGCTCTTCCTGTCTGTTACGCTGTACGTGCGCGCAGCTTGACGCGCACCACACTAAAGTGGGATATTCCTCTCTCTCTCTCTCTCTCTCTCTCTGTCTTTCTCTCTCTCTTTCTTTCGCTCTCTCTCTCTCTCTCGCCCACGCTGCTCCCTGCGTGACGCAAATCCGTGCGTGGGCGGACACACGGGGCGTGGGAGGCTTTCTGCACGGAATACCAAACACAGGCAGGTTCAACACCCACAGACACACAGCAGTTTGCACACTTCATGCTCTCAAACTACATCATCATTGTGGAGACTATTTACTTATTTGCTGCTGAACAGTAAATATTTTTAAAACCAATAGTCAATAGTTACTGATATTGATCACATACATGCATGAGGTGTAACATTACCTTAAAATAGTCGAAATGTTTCTCCTTTTTCTATAAAAAGGGCAAATCTGTCTGCAAAATGAAACTATTCATTAAGTTTCTATAAATGGTGCTTATATGTGTATGTTAGATACAAGTTTTAATTATAAGTACAGTATATATTTTATATGTACAATGTGTCCACATGTATATTTTCCTCATGTAAAATATGCGCATGTGTATATATTTTTACATACAGTATGTATACACACTGTAAGGCCATCAGATATCAGTATTAGTATATTTGATGTATTTATATGTATATTTTTTGTATACAGTATCTTTTCTTTATAAGTATATATTGTATATGTGTCCACATGTACATTATTATCTGTATCTATATGTGATGTATAATTCTTGTATTAACATACATACATGGTATATACACACACATACATATATATACATACATATATACATATATGCACACATACAGTATATAAATGTATTTATGTGTATGTACATATGTATATACAAGAATTACATCATATATATACACACATACATACATACACATATAGTGCATATATATAGACAACCTGTATATCTTCAGGTGATGTGTAATTCTTGTATATGCATATATATATACACACACAGACACATATATATGCATATACATATGCATATATATACTGTATATACATACATACACGCACATACATACATACAGTAAATACAAGAATTACACGTGTCACATAAACATATAGACACAGATTACATATAATGTACCTATATACAGTATATATACAGTATATATATTCGCATACATATACATTTATAATTATATAATTCTCTGTGATCTGTCTGTAGTTTTTGATAATATATGTATTTTCTCTGAATGGTGTATGTTTATTTCTATTGTTGCCTGTTTGAATATGCACTTTTGTTTATATAAAACTTGTAAATATGTGTATTTTGTCTAAATTAAAAATGATTTCACACACATATTGTATACATATACATAGGGTAGGGTATATACATACATAGGGTGTAACATGAAAATAATGTAAATTTAGTCTATATAAAATGCTAATATGCAGTGTGAATTATGTAGTAAAATCACAGTTTTGTACATGTACATTTAATTCTGTATATTCATATTTGTTATATGTGATGTATCAACATAATGTCCTTTTAAAAATATGTATATGTTTAATTTCTCTATGTTTAATATATACATTCATGCTTTATAACACTACAAATTTTTTTTTAAAAATATTCAACATTTCCTGGAAATTTAACCACAAAGTTTAAATATGAAGGACAAAAATAATGAATCATGAATAATGAATCATCACTGAGAACTTGACATTAGTGGTGAAGTAACAAGTTTAATGCTGAATTTGACATTTTTTGATGGATATTTGGAAATTACGTAAACTGTACACAAAGGGACACATGGGCATTTAAAAAATTTGGTGGAATTTTGAGGAAAAAATTTGCTCTCGGGCATCACTTTCTCTTTGACGTGCTCCAGAAGAAAGAGGAAATATTCCAGCTGTGGTTCAAACTTTTCTTGAGGGTTCCTTGTTTTGGACAATTTTCAAAGGAATTACGTTGCAAACTTAGAGAAAAAAATAAAGAAGAAACACAAAAACATTCCCAACACCTGGCATAAACAACATTTCCTGAAAAGGGAGTTTTCTAGCACGCTCACGCTCAAACACGTTGATGTTGTTTTTAAAATGCATCTGTGTGACATTATGAGTGTGACGACACATGAAAGGAGTGTGTCGTCGTCATCTGACTGATATCTGTATACTCAGTTTGGTCACGTGTGAGTCTGTAACGTTGAGCGCTGCGCAAGTACGTCAATGAAACAGGGGCTGGATGCAAATGTTCAATTCAGATTTCACAAATTTTTACAATCAGCAGTGATGTGACGGCGCATGCAAATGGTTTCCAACACAGGGAAGTGGGTAGCAGGAAGCCCTGGGCACAGTATGTGTGTGTGATTCTCACTGGTTTTGCTTGTGGCTGATGTGCAGCTAAAAACGGGTTTTCCAAATGTGACTGAGCTGATTTCTATCTGCAACACTTTGACAATATTGTTATATTAACTTTGCTCCTTTAAAGCTCATTGAAATGAACTGATGAACACACACAGACAGAAAGGATACTGTGAAGCCACCACAGTGTTTAAAATTATAGGAGTATAAATACTGCAGTGGTAAATCTATATAAAGTACAGTGCACACTTTCAATTCAGCTACTATTCATACATATACTGTTACTGATACAACCAACACTGCTACCACTTAACTGCTGCTATACTAGAGTATTACTTCTCATTCTACTTATACAACTTCAACTAACTAAATACCACTACTACTATTACTGCCATTGCTATTACTCAGTTACAACGACTAACACAAGAACTGCTAATTCTACTACTGCACCTGTATTTGTACAACTGATACTGACACTGAACTCCCACTAGTACTGCATAAATTAGGTCGTATACAAATCGCACAACTATTACTTCTTGTATGAGTACTACTACCATTACTGATACTGCTGCTACTACAAATTACACATCTGCCTGCACTACTGCTACCATAAGTCTTTAATTTTACAAGTACTGCTACCATTACTACAATTACTGCTGCTGTTGCTACTGTACAACAGCGACTAGTACTACAGTTACTGGTACTGAAACAACTAGGCTACTACTAATTGTATTTCTGCGCTGACTGCACCTTTTTATGGTAAAGATACATTTCTTAGAAATATGACAATAAAGTACTACAGCTACTACTCATACAACTCCCTAGTACTGCAACAAGTAGGTGTTATAAACTTTGGACTACTTCTATTGCTACTACTACTACTTCTTGTACTTCTTGTACAAATCAACAGCTTTGACCACTGCTATTGTTACCACTAGTACTACTGATACTACTATTACTGCTACTGTTACTGGCACACATGTTACTAATTCTACTACGACTTCTCCTTCTAGTGGCATCAGTGCTGGTTAGTTTCAAGTATCAAGACATATATTACTACTATTACTTTCTTTACAAGTGATATTAGTAGTATTGAAATTAATAGTTCCAGTACTAGCGTGCTTCTGCTATTACTTTTACAGCTGATTTCAGTATAGATTTTATATTCTCATCAGTGAGCTGAGACTCCTGAAGCTTCACTTCCTGAATGATCTCATGTAAACACCAATAAGTAGGTGAAAGGTCAGAGGTCACAGGTCCATCAAGGTCAGAGGTCACAGGTCCATCATCAAACATCTGAAATGAAAAATGATGGGAGGAAAATATTCCTGCGACTGCAAATGAAATTCACTTCCTGCAGCTTCCAAAAAACTGCCATAAAACCAGCCAGCGTACCGAGAGAGCAAACACTCACACGCTAAAAAACCTCCACTTAATATTTGCATGTAAGATGAAGCCCACCCAAAAAAAAAGCAGAGAGCTTGTAAACTCTCCTGGCAGACTGCAGAGTGACGCCCTCAGCGCTCATCAGGGCCCCGAGCAGCTCAAATCAAATCTCCACACGATCGCTTTGACTCTGCCTGATTCCCCATCAACGAGCTATTTTGGGGAATTAGGCCAGCCACCACCACCGAAACACCCCGGGGACCAAACCAGAACGGCTTTTGTCAATCCAAACCCCCCCCTCCCACCCTCCAACATCCTGCCCTCCCACCACCACCCCCACCGTCATTACACCCCGAACACAGCAGCAAAATAAAATAAAAGAAGTACAATTTACACTCGACGCTGCAGCTTCTTTTATGTGTCTTCAAAAGCCCCAAATGATGAGAAAACTAGTATTTGTAGTGTGTGTGTGTGTGTGTGTGTGTGTGTGTGTGTGTGTGTGTGTGTGTGTGTGTGTGTGTGTGTGAATGAGGGGGCGGATGGGGTGGGACTGCTTGCTTTTCAGATCCTCTAATTAATTTCAGAAGGAAACTAAAACAAATATCAAAGCAAAACTGCAGATTATGCTGGAATTTTAAATCTTACAGTAACTTTGTTCCTGTGGGACACTGATACTAAAATGTAAAATATACCTCCAAAAAACCTCCAAATAAACTAATTTATGATATTTGTTTAACAAATATAAATTACATATACTATGTGAATATTATAGGGTTAATATATTGATAGAATAGAAGCTGTAAACTCACAATATATACACATGAATCCCTTTATGACATGTGATACACTGCAAAATATGACGTGATGTGTCAACATATTAAAGGAACTTCTGGTGAGTTTTGCACCTTTTTCCAACAATGTCTGCTGTTCAATCCCAACTCAAGGTTCCCTTACTAGCTTTTTAAGGAGCTAGCAACTGTATGACATGGTCTTCATCAGCAGAAGGAGTTATGATTTTATTTATAGCACTTTTAGGACTTCTTGTCCGTATTAGCGTTAAAGTCCCTATAATCGATATCTTTTAATAATAATGTCTACAGAATTATCAGTGACTCTGCAGCTCCTCTTGGCTTTACGGAGCTTTCTAGTGAGTTTCAGCTCATTGTTTAGCTGTCCGGCTACAACTTTACCGTTTTCGTTCACTCTCAGCGCGTTTTCAACAGTTGCTTATCTCCACATCCAGCAGTTACGGAGCAACATCATCATCATTCATTTGGAGTCGTGTTTCTGTCCACCTGGTGAATGTAAGTCCAATATTCACTCTCTTTTAGCTCTGTTTTTGCTCTCTACCAACTCCTGAGGGAAATATCTGGCTCTTTAGCTGCTAAATGCTCCACTATGTTCACCAGCTAGTCTACAGGTAGTGTACAGTGACTTTTTTTTAGTGTTTTCTCTGAAAACAGCTGCCTGCTGCGGCCCAAAACGACACTATGAGAGCGCTGAGAGTGAACCAGAACAGTAAAGTTGCAGCCGGACAGATAAACTATGAGGTGAAACTCACCTTAAAATTGTAAATTCTCTGTAGGTTCATCACTACAAGCGACGCCTGGTATTTATAATAAAAATATCGAGGCTGAGTGTGTTTGAGACCCATACATGAGGCAGGAATCCAAGGTCGGTTTGTTTGTATGTTTAATCTTTGCAAAGACAGAACAAAATTATTAACATCAAATCAAACCTCAACAGAAATTGTGTGTGATAAAAATAAATCAAATATTAAATAAGGAAATCCACTTAGAGGACACCTGCAACATGGCTGAGGTCAAAAAGACAGAACAAAGAGAGGAAGGAAGTATATATAGCCTCTCATCAAGGTGAAGTTATTGCACTTAAGGGTCATGTGACTCATGATCATGTTCATTCTTTACAAGCCACTTTAAGACACAGACTTACCTCCGCTAACGTAGCAGTAATAGTAAAAACTAGGAGAAATAAACTCCAGGTCTGCTTACCTTGTGGTACGGTTGAAAGCTCCGGAAAAAGCGAGTAAGTGAAACTTGAGTCGGGAGTGTTTTGTCAAGCTCCCAAAGTCAAGCATGAACTTTCACGCTTAATGATGTGTTTTCCAAATGCACACATGGAGCAGGTAGGCAGGTAGGATTCCACACCGCCCACCTTCAGCCTTGAAATCCACGTCTGGCTGCTCTGTGTGTGTGTGTGTGTGTGTGTGTTTGTGTGTGTTTGTGCTCATATATATGTGTGTTTGTGTGTGTGTGTGTGTGTGTTATTATGCAGATATGACCTTCTAACGGCGTTCCGATGGATCAGCCTCCGAGCAGACGGGGATCAAATCAGACTCTGAAAGGAGTTGAGAAGAGGTGGAATATCAGCTTCATATCTCTCTCTTATGACCTCCCTCGCTTTACTCCCCTTTCCCTCACCTGCACACACACACAAACACACACACACACACACACACACACACACACACACACAAGCGCACACACACTGTACTCAATATCTAACAACAAGCACCAAACAAGAGCCAATTAAAACGATAGCGCCGGCAGGAAATAGGATGTCCACCCACACTGTGAGGTAGGTCGACACCCAGGCTGCCTGTTCCCACAAGTCCCAGTTTCACAAATTTTACACCACTGCCTATCCCTGCTCCTTACTGTACAACTCCTGTTGCTTCTTTTCTGCACAGAGAGCTTGTTGTCATGATTGTTTTCACAGAGGACAAAAATCAGATCAAGTTTATCAGCCAGAAATACACACAAAAAGACGTAAAAACTGATTGTTTTTGCCCCAGAATTGACTTAAAAGCTACTTTTTTGTCCCTTAAAAGAGTAGATCAACATCTTGGGAAATGTGTTTTATCACTTTATGACCAAGAGTTACATGAGAAGATTGATCTACCCAATAAAGTAAAGTAAGGTAAGGCCAAGAAACACTCACATATACACCCATAAAAGGGTGAATTGTCCTTTTTACAGGTGGTGGAAAGTACCGTACCTAAGTACACTTCTGAGGTACTTTTACTTTACTTGAGTATTTCCATTTTATGCGTCTTTATACTTTCACTTCACCAAATTTCAGGGTGAAGTATTGTACTTTCTAGTCCACCACATTTATTCCACAGCTACTTTTCAGATCAATATTTTACATGTAAAACAGATGCTTTTATATTTTTTTCTACATTTGTAATTTGCTGTCGATCAGTGTCAAAAAATCTACATTAAATCTTCTTCGATTCAAATGTTTTAAGACAACAAATTATGACAAATTCCAAGAGTGAATACTTTTTACATGCACTATATATCTGTATACATTATATACAATAAATATAACACTGAGTGGGGACATTAGTACGTTTTATTTTTAACGCAGGACTTTTACTTGTAATGCAGTATTTGTATGCTGCAGTATTGCTGCTTTTACTTAAGTAAAATATCTCAATATTTCTTCCACCACTGCTTCTTACACATTGGTTTCTGTACAGATTTAACAAACAAGATATAACCTGTTCATTAGTGAGCTTCAGAGGTGCTGGTAGGTGGATTTTGTTCCCTCTGGTCAGAGCCAGGCTAGCAGTTTCCCCCTGTTTCCAGTCTTTATGCTAAGCTAAGCTAACCAGCTGCAGACAGTAGCTTAATATATACAGTACACACATGACATCTAACTCTCACAGATCCAACAAGAAAGTAAATGATCGTGTATTCTTGTACTAAAACAAACACAGATGGCAACAGCTGCTTGTTCTGTTTACATGCGGAGCAGTTTGCGCTGAAATGGCCAAAACAATATTAAGAGAGAAATGCAGATTTTTGGGTGGAGATCCTGGATGGAGAGACTTCTGGAGGTGAGTTCAGGTTCTGGCTGGTCTGCGTAGCTCTTTCCAGCTCAGTCATCTTTTCCTCCGTTTCAGTTTGCTCGCCATTTCCCCCCGTCTTTTATTGAATTAGCTGTACCCTGATAGGCTAGTGACGTCAATGGTCGCAAGTATCAAACATGTTTAAAGTCCTCCTCCACGCAAAAATTCATCTGCTGAAGGGGGAAAGTTAAATCTTAACAGCCGGGCCTACGAGCGTGATTTGTGACATCACAAGTAGTTTGGAGCCAATCGTGGTCCAACATTCAACTTGCATAAGTGTGAAACTTGAAGCCTTCAGAGCACAAACACTGATTATGGACTTTATAGAGAAGGAGGAGACATCTTATGTGCAGCAAGAAAACTTTTGAAATGAAATATATTTGCATATTTATGTGATTTTTTTTAATGACGGAGAGAAGAGAAGATGCCATTTTAAGGATTTTAATGTAGTAATTATACTATTTTTTGGTGGAAAAACCATATCAGACACACATTATTGTTCCAAGCATATTTCCATATGTCTTTAATACATGCCTGGAGGAGATCTTTAAAAGCGGCAGCAGCGACTGGATCTGAATATCACACACTGTATGATTCTGTGCTGCTGACTGTCGATCCAGACCGGAACAGTTCTGGTCCAGCTTCGGTCCAATCAGTCATCATGTGTGTGTCCCCACTTTAAATCTTTCTTGAGTTAATTTGATAAAATGTTTTCCACAACCACAAAAACTCCTCTCACGCTTCAATTTACTCCTAAAAAACACACAAACCACAGAGAGAGAGCAAGAGTTACAGGGTTTTCACACGACAGTAGCAATCTGCTTTCATGTCGTCCTGTCAATCATTCCCAAAGAGTAGGCGTCACTTTTCTTTTTTTTTTCCTGTTTTTTTTTTTTTTTTGCGTCCTCCCCTCCCACTGAAACCTCCAAACAGTGGATGTATCTCATTTGGCAAGGAGCCTCTTCATATTTCACTTTTCAGGAGACGCCTGTTCGTTTAATTTCTGCAGCGGCTTGCCTCTCTCTCCCTCTCCCTCTCGTTTTCTTCTTTTCCTTTTCTTTTCCCTGCAACTTTTTTTTTTTTCCCTCCCCTTCCCGTCGTCTTCTTCTTCTTCTTCTTCTTCTCCCCCCCTCCGGAGTAGAAACACATTTCAATGACACGCCCACGCCTGGGCCTGTCAGCCCCTCGCCCTGTCAGAGCGCCCACGCTGCTCTGCTCCCCTCTGTCTCCTCCCCTCCCCTCTCCTCCCCTCCCCTTCCCACCAACCCACATCCTCAACACTTTGCGCTCTAAAAAAGCAGCTCTTTTCATCCAAGTTCCTCTTTTGGAGGAAAGAAAAAAAATAAAAATAAGGAGAGGAACAACAGAGCAGCATGATTCAGTCTCCAGGCGGTGGTAGTGCTTGTCATGGAGTGTCCCTTTTCATTTGGAGGGAATATGGGTTACAGGATGACTATGATGCCAAAAGCAGGAGTTAAAATTTAAAAAAAAAACTCCTCTTGAGTTTAGTGCCATTTGCTCCCTATTGTCGTCTCCACCCAGTATTATGTTGGCGTTTTGGGTGGCAGACACACTTTAAACGGGCGTGACAAAAAAAAAAAAAATGTTGTGAAATCAAAAACAGCTAAGCAGCCAAGCAGGTTTTCTTTCCATAAAAGAACAACATATTTCTTGAATTTACAACAGAGGCCACGGCATTGGAGAGTTTGAGTGTGTGTGAATATGCAGGGCTGAAGCCGGTGTGTTTGCACAGCCTCCCCGGTTAGCAGAGTCTTACTTTGTGTCTGTTGAGAAAGTGTGGGATGGTATGAGCGGCTTATGTCTGACTGAACACGTGTGTGCCTGCGTGGGCGGGGAGTGTGTATAGGGGCGATATGTGTGTGTGTGTGTGTGTGTGTCTTTGAGCACACATTACACTTGTGTGGGCGTTTTGGGCAAGGATGTGTGTGGGCGTAGTGTGCGTAGGCGGAGGTTATGTGACATACAGATAGAGACTGCAGTGTTCCCGCAGTGTGTTTATGTGTGTGAAACTTTACTGCAGAGTGTGGACTGCAGAAACAGCTATAGGGGCCCTGCTGCCTGCAAATCTGCCAGCATGGAAATCTGCTGCCTTCACATCGCATGTACCTCTACTTTAAGTCAAAAATTACCTGCATGAGGAAGAAGCCTGGAAACAGACTCTCCTCCCTGGAAAAAATGTCACATATTTATATTCAGCAATCATGTTATTATAGAGCAACAAAGTCTGCATTAGCGAGGAGGTTGGGGATGTTATGTAGTATGCCAGAAAAAGATCGAGTATGTCCCAATACATAGAATCTCAAATGCAATATGCTAAAAATACCAGGATGTTGGGTCATGCATACCGCGTGCAACAGTGCATACTTTATAAGGGCAGCTGCAGTACGAGCTAAAAGTAAAAACTAGAAGTACGCGATGTATGTGAACGCAGCATATGACTCAACAAAACTTTCATACGTGACATCGCTGTTCACTTCCCGTTTCTGACCACGAGTCAGCATTGTTTTTTTTAAAAACCAAGACCACAAATGTCCCCGAACCGTAATCACGTTATTGTAGCCATGATGATGAAGGTCCCCTATTTAAATTACATTTACATTTTCTATGTAATTTACAGGTATTTAACAGTTAATTTTACAGAAAGGTTAGTGCAATTTCGTACAAATAATGAGAAAACATTAAAAAAAAGGGTTATGTTAGTTGGTAGGTATCCCCTCATTATAATTGGATTCATACGCAGTTGTTAATTTGCAGAAACCACCACACATTCTGTAAAATGTCCTAAATATTAACTGTTATATACCTGCAAAATACTCAGGAATTTAGTGTAAAATGAAGGAGCCTGTAAAATAAAGTGTTACCCGAATTTTAACCAGATTTCCAGAATATCAGAGTAAGAAAATTGAAAGTAATGTGTGTTTCCATCCACTGCCATTTTGCGACTATTTGGAGTTGGCATCTCAAGATAAACAGCTGGTGATGCTTTTTTTCCACTCGGGGCCATTAAATAATTTCAGAAGAAGAGGGTGCAACGAGGTGACGTAATTAAATAATGACGGAAGATGATCTGATGTTTCCGTCTGATGCTGTTTTTCATCTTTTCAGTGAAACGGAAACGTAAGTTGACGTTTAAGTCTTAGTGTACGCCATGATTTATTCACTAAATCTGTTTCCATTGCAATTTGTCGCATTTTGATTTTGTCGATTTGTCGATTTTTTCACCTCAGAAAAGCGTAAAACCTTTTTTTTTTGTGAGAATTTCTTGCATTTTCCGTGTTTCCACTCAGGTTTTTTTAATGCACCAACTGCAAATGCGAATATAAAGACATAATCTGTATTGGTTTTGGAAGACACAGAGAAATGATGTCGTTCTGCCAACGGTTCGTGTTGATTTAGAGTTCATGGACAAACATATGCATTTTGTCGTTTCATTTGGAGGACTTGTTGTGCCCAAGTACGGAAGTACTGGACTTCTGAAGGACATCAAGATTTCAGGACAACAGGAGATTAGAACAAGTGATCTAATTACCGTAGAATTTGGATAGAAATTCTCAGTATTAGGTTTCAGCTTTTTAGAAAGACTGATAAAACCCTTCATGAGAAAACTGTCCGTCCGATGGTGGTGGGACAGATGCTATCTCAAAGAGAGGACAACATACAAATCTGAGTCTTTAATATCATCAGAATTCGATTGAATATTAAAAATGACGTGTTTAAGGCAAGAATGGTGTGTTATCACATCCTGACACATGCTGATGATGACTCATCATCTAAAGTGGGCTCAGTTTGTGGCCTTGTGGTTAAAAAGATTGTGCTGCAGCTGAAAGGTTAAACTGCTATGAAATCCAATCTGCTGATCAAGTGTGAATCACTCTGCCGCTCCGTCAGTGTGTCTGTTTGTTTTGTTTCTTTATCTGATGCTAACATGCTACATGTGGAATTCTATATTTCTGAGAATTAAAAACACATTTTTTCAGGTCAAAGTTCATGTTTATGCTTATTGGAAAAGCAAAAAGTGGAATGACGGCTGATAACCACTAACCTTAAGGATGTTAACCGCGGAAGCTACGTAAACTAACGCACAACGTTATGGCGGTAAATTTGTGAATTTATTCCAAATTGAAACAGTTCTGAAGCAGTCAAGTGTGTCTAAATTATTGTGCTACTGTTACCGCTAATGTTAAGATGCTAACAATGCTACAATACAGACTTTCTACTGGCTAAACTTTTTGCAGATGTAAATTTTTGCAGAGTTATTTAAAATGTGTATGACGTAGAATCATTTACGATGCAATCTGCATGACTCACATTCCAGAAATTTTAGGATCAATCAATCAATATTTGACATACTTGGTCAGAGCTGTTGCTAACATTTAGCTAATTTCCTTGGTAACACTTCTGGGAATTTGCACATGAACAAGAGTTTCAATTCTGCGGTTACACACATGTTTCATATTGTTCACATGTTTGTTTTGTCTGATATTTTTTGACTAAATATTTTATAATGTGACTTTCTATGTAAATAAATAACAGTGAACAGTGAAACATTTACATTTTTCATAATTTGGGGAGAAAAATATTTACAAAAAAGTATAACTGAATGGTTAAATAAACACATAAAATGTGGGATTTTGTGATTTTGTGAACTACTCAGACATACATTTGTACAGAGTTTGGTTGGTGACTCATCAAAACCTTCTTCACTTTCTTTCTTCAGCTCTTCTGGGGAATTTGGACTTTGGATTCATGTATATATATTTTTAAGTCTGTCTAAAGCTCTGACTCTGTTGTTGTTGTTAAAGCACAACTGATTCCCTGATGATTAACTGATGTTATATTGTGTAACTCTGAAGTTTTACAGAACACAAACACAGAAAATGTAAAATGTGAAAGGTATTGTGCATCACATCAGAGCTTAAAAACTCAAATAAAAACAGTACATTTTTATATTTGGTGCAAAAAGGAGCCCAGAAAACTCAATCTCTGTCAGGGTACAAGTGATTTTAGTGCCATGATTTATAAGGTTTTGTTTTTGTTATGCTTTAAAACCGAAAACGTCACCTCAAGTGTAAGTGTGCATCATTTGATGTGTAATGAAAGTAGTGGGTTCAGAGAAAAAAAAGGCCAGGCGTCATTAATGTGCTGGAGTTTTTGCTGCTCTTAAAATGTTACGTGTGGCACCTTTAAAGCTTCGTTGGGAGGCCCTGTAGCTCCCTGCTGACAGGTCGTGGGCTGACGTGGAGGGGATTTGCCCATTTTGGCCACGTACGGGCCTCAGCGACCCTCGCGCCCACGGCATCCTCACCCTGAGAGTGCTGCTGACGTCTGACATGTCTGCTATCTCCAGGTGGAGGCTGACGCTCCCTCTGCCACAACCACCCACTGCAGTCAGAGAGAAACCAAACGGCCTTCGATGTGGTGTGCGTCTGTGCGTGACAAAGACGCCTCAGCTTTGAGCTTATCTGAAGGTGTGATTAATCTGTTAAGTGTATTAATTTGGGGCTGCTACCGAAAGGTCACGACTACCTCTCAGATCGCCTTCAAACCTCGAGGACTGACAGTGCTGAGATGTGACAAAAGATGAACACTAAAGGGGAAAAAAAATCCCTTGCAGGAAAGGAAGGAGAAGATAAGAAAAACTGGTGGAAATGATGAAACAATGCGAGCTACAAGAGTGTGAGCAAAGTTGAGGCAGGCTTTGAAGTGAAGCCACACATTTTGCATGATTATTGCTGTTAAGTTTTTGATCTCGAGCCAGCAGGCACGAAAAACAACAGCAGCTTGGGATTAGTCTCCCCCCCACTCACACGCCTACCTTGCCAGCATAAGTCCCTGACTCAATTAGAAAAAAACCTCTGCAACTTAGGGCTCCTCACGCACAAGTACCCACATCGCCCTGCCCACGTCCCTGCAGCACATCACAACCAGCATCACTTTAATCGCCAAGCACATTGAATGCACAGGGATTTGTCTTGGTGACATTAATGCAGTGACGTGCTGACAAACTAATGTACACACTGATAAGACAGTGCCGAGACAACGGGGCCAAACACACAGAGGAAATAAAAATGTATCTGCCTTTAATTAAATATCAGATATCATCCACCGAGATCACCGCCTGCACAAGAACTGACAGGAAAACCTGTGACTACTGATTGTTTTTGTAAGATTGTTTTGTTCATTTAACCGTTCAGTGGTGTTATCTGCCAACTGGTACTCAGTTGAAAAGCAGCTTAACCCAAAACTAAAAGAAATGTCAGTAGAGTTTGGTGTCACTGGAGAGTTTTAGTCTCATGATGGTCTGAATGTTGATTCAGAGGCTTTTGTTGAAGGTATTAAACACTGGTGCAACATTGTCTCCTAATAATTATTTTAATATACGACTAAATGGTGGCAACTCTAATGCGAGACAAGATGATTCTGCAAAATCCCGGATTACATTCAATGCCATGTAAAATTTGTAAAATTCTCACTTTCTGAAATATCTGCTCATGGAAACTACAATATGTTTAAGGTTTGGCAAATAAAATATGGTTAATTTAAGGGAGAGATTGTGGTTACAGTTAATAAAAGGCAAATGTTAAAGCTATATTTTTCTTCTTATCAACAAATCTCATGTTTGGAGCCAAACCAACAATGAACTTATCTACTATCAAGTATTGTGTGTGTGTGTATCCAAAGCCTGATATATCTTATTCCTGCACTGGGTGACATGTTCCTTCATCATGAAGAGTTTGGTCATGTTAGTTTGTTTAGAAACGGCTCCAAAGACTAAAAATTCATCACATTTTCAGTCTCCGGAGAGTAGTTCTGTGTAATGCAGACACCACTGAACATATGCAGGAAAGCGGTTCTGTTTACAGCTTTAATAGCTTGTTGTGCTACGAATCACAACCTCTGGACTTTGTACTGAATTGCAAATTTCTCAAATAACCTCAGTACAAAGGATGTGCTCATGAAGGTGTTGCACTTGGGAGTGCACACAAATGCACACGGTGTGATTGTCAGATTATCTGTTTTGGAAAGTAACAAAACTTGAATGCAACCTCCCCAATTTCAACGACGGAAAGGTGTGGGGGAGAGAGGTTTCAGATGCTGCTTGACGACCAAGCAAACACTTTGTTTGAGACAGACTGACAGGCTACAAAATCACTTTGGTTAAGGTTTGGCAAAGATTGTGGTTTTGGTTAGAAAGTGAACTTTTTTCAGTATCTAACCAAGACCACCATCTTTCCCAAACCATAACCAAGAACTTTGAATCATCTAAACAGGAAAAAGTGGATACTTTCGGGAAAACAAATGAAATACGTTCATGTTTTGCAGATTCATTCATTTTGTGAACTTTGCAGACATGTTCATTAAAAGTTTCCTCATTATGTTTTTTTTTTTTAAAAAAACAATCTGTTTTAGATTTCATTCAATTTATTAGTTTATTTGTCAGGGACAATGCTCATTGATGCAGTGGTGGAAAGTAACTAAGTACATTTACTCAAGTACTGTACTTAAGTACAGTTTTGAGGTACTTGTACTTTACTTAAGTGTTTCCATGTGATGCTACTTTATACTTCCACTCCTTTCAGATGAAGATTTGACACAATGGATAATATAACAAGCTTTTAAAATACAACACATTGTTAAAGATGAAACCAGTGGTTTCCAACCTTTTTGGCTTTTGACGTCTTACAAAAAGCAGTGTGTAGTACTTTTTCATGCAGGACTTTTACTTGTAATGGAGTATTTTTACATTGCTGTATTGGTACTTTTACTTAAGTAAGTAATCTCAATACTTCTTCCACAACTGCATTGATGAACATATACTGCATATGTTAACCCTTTCATGCATGAATTATTAAATCACAGAGTAATCATTTTTTTAATGTTTGTTACCATGTATGAAAGGGTTAATATGCAACAAAACGTTGCTATTGTTACATTTGTCTAACTTTGTTTTAGATTGAGTTGTATCAAGAGGAATTTCTGTTACTATGTGACAGACAATAAAGTTTCTTGTTTTTAGGTTTTCGTATCTGTCTAAGGACAACAGATGAAGATTAGCCTCTTGGGCTAACTCTGGCTCATTAAGTTTGGCTGGTGCAAAGTATAAACTCATTCAATCTGAAAATACCATCAGTGTCCTTGGAACAAATAACAGACGAACACCAGCATATCAAAAATGTTGTGTTAAATTAGGGTTAGAAACAAGTACTATTATTTTTGACAAATCAGGCATAATTAAAGAGTAAACTATAAACTTACTGGGAATAAAACCTGGCTATGTTTTGTCCTTTGACCTTTTGAACCAAACAAGGTATTGAACCCTGTACGTGTGAAACCCAATCCCTCTTCTCTTGCTTCCTGCTAAAACCTCAATCAGATACCATCACTCAGCCCGAAGCAGTAAGGCTTCACCTGTAGAGGTTTTCCTCTCAGGTCAAACTCATAGTTTCCACAGAAATTCATTCAACTTGCGTGGTATGTTAGGTCAACCCTCTCTCCTGGAAATGACACTCATATACAACGAAATTTCAACAGCAAATACGTTTTGCGGGAAATGAAATGCTGTTGAATCATGGTTTGGATTGGAGCATCAGCCGCAGGCAAATACCTCATGATCTGTCTGCTTCTGCTCTTTTTCTTTCCTTTGTAGACTGTTGTGTTGTTATCTCTCTTTCATTTAACCTTGTATGTCAACACTTAGTAACTAAATGCTTTCTGTGTGAGGAGCTATAGAAATGAAATAGACTCCTTTGTTAAATTCAAGAAGTAAATGTCTTTATTGTTATTGCATTGTGACTGTGACCATAAGAGATTAACGTGCAAAATGCTGCCACTACAATCCAATACTACTTAAATGTTCGTAGACATGTTGCTGATTTGTTTTGTATATAAATGTAATATTTAAACTTGCATATGTATCTTATAATTAACTGTTATACTACTTCTGTGTTTATTCAGTGTAGTGAAATAAAAACATCCTTACTGTTTAAAATTTGCAGTTTTGAACATGCAAAAGCCCCAAACTTATTTTTTCATCATATAAATTAAAGTTATATTCATGATATAATAAAAGAGTTTCAGTGTGAAATTTCTGTGTATTTCTCAACAAAACATTATAGTTTCTCCAACGTTTACAACCATTAGTGATGTAAACAAACCTGTAACAGCCTCATAAAACATGAATCACCTGCTTTATATGATTGAAAGCTCCAGAGTGGCTACTAAAGGGACCTTGAGGTGGGATTATTCGGTCAACTGTTGTTTCCAACGTCAAGAATGAACTTCAAACTTCAACTTTTAGGTGCACGAGAAGCCCTGAAAGTGAAATATCAACATCCGAGTTTCTTTAACAACTCCATCTGGTGATGAAGATCATGTGATATTATAGAAAGCTCTGGATCTGAGTGGACCTCGAGGTGAAAGTATTTTTTTCAATCAACAACTCAGATGTAGTTGTTGACTAGTTTCTATATTGAAAGTACTGCATTTGAATTTTGGTGGTCTCGGTTCCTTTTTGTGTGGTTGCAGCTTTGATAAATTTAAGTTAAAACAAAGTAAAAATAGGATTTTTCCTCTTCTTTTCTTTTCCGAAATCAGCATGGGTGAAAGTCAGATTTTTGAAAAACAACACCCTTTCACCCTGATAACCCATTGGTTGGGGATGATCCCTCCCTCAGCAGGAAGTAGATCATAACAACAGTGACTTTAAAGTTCACTGGAGTGTCAGCTGAAGGCTTTCATATGTAAAGTGCAGCTCTCCTGCTGAGCTGAGCCGGCCCTGCAGGCTTGCGGGGGCCGGAGGAGGGCCAGGCGGGGCCGGACTGGACCGGCCTGCTGGGCTGCTGGGCTACCGGCCGCCCACGGAGAGCCTGGCTGAGTGGGCGTCATCTATGGAGCGATTGATCCCAGCCAAGACAAAAAGTCTCCCTGTTGTCCTGCTCGACCAGCAGCAGCAGAAGAGCTCAGAGTCACTGCAGCAACATTATACTACATATACACACTCATACTACTTCTACTACTACTGCTGCTTCTACTTTACTCCAATTATTACTACTTAGCTTAGTATACATACTACTACTAAGAGAACTACCACTAATAACTAACTTTAAAGTACTACTGTAGAGTATATAGCAGGGTCTGATGGTATGAAACATGAGCTTTTTTTGCCTCAGATATAATTGTGTTTTCGGAATAACCACAACTATTTTGAGAATGAAAGAAATGCTTGATGTGAAAAAAAAGAGTATTATGACTTACAAATATGTGGAAGATAAGATGTAGATTCCTGTAAAAACAACTACAAAATGCTTATTATTAGATTTTTGAAGGTGTCATAAACACACCTGATGATTGAAATCTGTGAAGTTTGTGGTGAAACTGACAGCAACAACAGCCAATAATCAATACATAACAACACATAGATGTTCTCACTCAAACCAAATAGTCTGACTTTATAGAAGTCAAGAGTGACACCTAGAAACTAAATATACCTGCTCAGATGTGCTTGACGTTAGGAGGATCCTTCTGCCCTCTAATAGCAGTTATATCTAACAAAAAACAGTAACACTGGAGGTCAAAGGTCAGATGGAACAATATAATCTTGTGGCCATGGAACAGTTATGGAGGACAGATATGTATCTGCTGTTGTTGGTGGTTTCCGTTAATTAATGCCATTGCGTGAGACAACGGTGGAAAATATGAGGCAAAAAAGTTAAACTTTTTGTACAGTGCTGTAGTATGACTTTGGTATCGCGCCAGTCTCTCTCCTTTGAAGTCCAGGCAGCCGTGCTGGGGGGGCGGCTGCTGTGGGTTTGGTGTGGAGGTGTTTGCCTGGAGAGGGGGAAAGGTCACAGCTACAGAGTGCACATCTTTTACACTCTATAATTCGCTTCACAGCTGAGCCGTGTCGTGGCTGAGCTGTTTATCAGCTGCTGAGCGAAAGAAAAGTACCTGTAGGTTTTGTTGGCGTCTGCTTGATGATAACTTTTATGCATTGAGGGAGTTCTGGAAACTTTTGGGCGTGAAACCAGAAAAAAAAAACCACACATTCATGGCAAAGATACATGGCTGTAAAGAAGAAAAAATGCTTAAAAAAAGCACAAGTACTGAATTAAAAGCCTCTGAGGACGTCAAAATCACAGCAACTGGTGTGAAAACATGACAAAAAACTAGACATAAAGATACAGTATGACAGAGTATTTGTAATATAAAATAGTAAACTACACTCTAAAATTAGCTTTTATGCACATTTTGAGCTGCAAAGGAGAGTTTTTTTTCTTACTGTCATTCTCTGTCAGGCTCCTCCATGAAACCAGCTGCTACAAAATAAATGATTTTTCCCACAAACCACGGGGAGGTCCTCTAAGAAAGCTAAATTTGTGCTCGTTTCATTGCCGGAGGCAGCTGGGACGCCTGAAAAGCACCGACGGGGGATCAAGCCGATGAGAAAGGACGTGGTCAACATTTTCTAAAGTTTTTCCTCAAACCAACGTGAATAATTGCCAAAATTTATCAACTGATAAAAAGAAACTATGTAAAGTATGATGCTTTGACCGGAAAAGGCATATTTTTATCCTGAGGAACTGGTTTTCTGAATAATTTCTGCTCCATGATTCCAGTAACTCAAGCTACAAATGGTTTATATAAAAATTATTACATATTTCAAGCTGTTTTTTCCTTTAAACATATACCAATAAATCTTTTTCACAAAGCAACCCTCAGAAAATGTGCTTCTTTCATTTATTTGCTTGGGACAAATGTCATTTCAAGTGATAAAGCAAAATAAACAATTCTTTGATCTCGGATTCGGAACTGGAAAATTCAGGAAATGTCTCCAAATTTCTGTTCCAAAATTTGCATAATTCTGAATATATGTTGGACAAAAAATACCCTAAATCATGTTTCAATTCATCTCTTCAACATCTTCTACCATCTCCTGAGGGAAATATCTGGTTCTTTAGCTGCTAAATGCTCCACTATGTTCACCAGCTAGTCTACAGCTAACTGTGTCTGTTTGCTGTTTGGTGCTGAGCACTGTACTGTACACTACGTACAGTGGCTTTTTAGAGCTTTTTCACTGAAAACAGCTGCCTGCTGTGACTGAAAACGACGATATGAAAGCGCTGAGAATGAACCAAAACAGTAAAGTTACAGCTGGACAGTTAAACAATGAGCTGAAACTCACTTTAAAGCTCCATAATGCCGAGGGGAGCTGTAGAGTCACTCACACTGACAGCTCAGGCAGTGTTACTATAAAAATATCCATTACAGCCACTTTAATGGAAAATTACAGGTTATTACACCCATTTTCTACATATGGGCAATCATTTTATTTTATGATAACATTGATAATCACTACAACAACGTTTAACATGGCAAGAAACATGAGGAGTGTTAAAGAAGACAGAAATTGTAATAAACTGGAATTATCCTTTAAATGTTTGATTATTAAGTGACTCAAATTGGGATCTAAACTTCAAGTTGAGAAGAGTTTAGTGTTGTGTTTCATCCATATCAGGATAGAAGGCTTTACAATGTGGATCATGTGACATAAAATACGAGTTTTCCATCAGTACCTGTAGTTTTATAGATGAAACATAAATCCCTCTGTGATCATCTCACTTTTCCATGAGTGCAGTTCGTCCGTCCTTTTGGTCTGACAGCAGCATCTGTTGGAGGCCACAGATGTCGATGCATGTAGGGAAAATGAGATTTTGCTCTAATTAGTCCAGTTAGTGACACTTCACTCTGTACTACGGCTTTCTCATCTCATGGTAATTATCATCATAATCCATCATTAACCACATCATAGACCTACACTGCTGCTGCTTGTAGTCAGCCTGTCCTCATTGATTTTAATGATTAATAATGCATGTCTCTATTACATAATTATAGAGTACAAGCACACGATACAAGCACAGCCCGGAAAAATGAATCAAATATTGACACCATGAAAAAAGTTGTTGTTTTTATTCAGTTTTCCTTTCAATTATCAGGAAATAAACAGAGAAAAGATGAAATTTAATGGCAATGTTTCAGCTTTCCTCTGATTATTTCCTGATCAGGTGATAGTAATCAATATAAACTGAAAAGCAACTACACTGCTTCCAATCACTAATCTGTTAAAGGTAGAAAAACACCAGCAGTCTGCAGTGAAACACTGGTAACCTCCCATCCCGCTGAGACTGTTCTGCTTTTCTAAAATCATACTTGGCTGGTGAAACAGTGAACGGCTCTGGCAAAAATTTGGAACCATTGTGGCCGGTGGATGAAAATGTTAATTTCCTCCCTTGATAATGATGCATGTCATTTCCAAATGTGATTACACAAACAGAATGGTGTGTAACACGCTCGTAATGTGCTTAAGATGTTTTAAAATACATTACCATGCCTGCACACTGTGAAATGTAAAAGGCACCCTGAGGAAACCTTTTAGGTTCCTCAGATTAAACCCACAGGGGAACCCGGGACGGATCCCTGAGGAATCCCAGGATAAAGGGTATTTAAAACAAAGGTAATTTGAGGCATTTGTGACATTTCAGAGCTGGGGATTTGGTTTCTGGCAAAGAAGGAGATTATTAGGTATGTTTGGTTATTAGAAGAGAATTATTTTAGCACTTGCTTTCATGTGTGCAGCGCTACATGGAAACACAAAATCCTGTTTTAAACCCACAAGAGTAGAGTTACTTCAAAAAAGGTCAGAGGCATCGCTGCAGTCTCAAGCTTTTAAGAAGCAGAAGCTCTCTTGGATGTGACTGGCAGAATTTCTCCTACTATAATTCGACTGATCAGTTGTATAAATGGCTATAACTGTGCCAACATATGCCTGTTAATCACCAGATCACTTGTAAACACCCTAGTGATAAAAGCCATGTGCAAAATTTACATCCAGGACCCCATGAATGCTTCAAAATCCAAGTTTTGAGTGGAGTGGTCTAAAAAAGAGGACAGCTAATGTACAGTATATCTTGCTGCAGCTGCTAGTAAGATTATATTACTGGTTGTGCAAACTTCACTGTAGATATATGGAAATAATATATTGAACTCTTGCAGATCTGGTCCTTGTCTGCATATTTAAAAAGCCTCAGTTAAGTATTTAATTTCAATTAAAGATTAACAAGTCCATATGCAAAATAAACGTCCCTAAACAGTGTTTGTACTGCTAAATAAATATAAAAAGGCACAACTGCACTTGGGATATAGCTATTTTAGTGGGAGTATACATGTTTACAGCAACACCTTTTTATTTTTCATGTCATACAGGATGTTCATTTCTTCGCTGGTGTTGTCAGAAACTTCCCCAAGAAAAATGACAGCATCAGTCAACTAAACAAATGCCCAAAAATGATCTGGTGACCTTTGAGGTGACAAAGCCATGTAACAGCTGTAGGAACTGTGACTCTTGAAGGAAAGGAGGACTTGACTTTTAGCAGCCCATTTCCTACCGTCAGTCATCGCTGGTTTCCATGTCAATGACGATGTTTGTCTAACTTTACCCGGAAATAGTTTTTGTTTCTAAACCTGACCGAACCTTAACCACAGTGGTGTCAAATCACCAAATGATTTTGGAAGTTTTGCACAGAAAAATCATGTTAGTGGTGTCAGATCAGAAGTTTTATAAGTTTTACACCACGTATTTTCTCTTTTAATTTGGACTTGTGTTGTAGAGTTTTTGATAGGAGCCTTCTCTGTTTTGAAGTATAAAGAAATCTGTAAACTCTGTCTACATTTTGGGCCTCTTGGGTTTAAGATGCGAACCGTGAATCGCAACGCTCCTGGTCTGTGGATCTTTGTGGACCTCATCCACCATCTCTCTCTCCCTAGTTTCTTGTCATCTCTGTACTGTCAACTATTAAATAAAACCATAAAATGTCCCCCAAAAATATTTACTACGTACCTGTGAAACACAAGTATAACGTAAGGAACATAAGGTATTTCGCACAGTGGGTGAAAGTCTACCAATCTCCTAAAGGTCCATTAGCGGCTCTGATATTTTGCAACAGTAAGTAGTTTTCTATCAAATCTGTTCTTAAAGAGCCAACATTTGTTGACTTTTTGTGTTTTGAACAACCATAAGGTCAGAGAATTGATCAAGAGCCCGAATCCCTGGTTCAACTGGAACATTTTAGGCAGCAGACTGACTAACAAACGCCTTCAGATATCTCAACAACAACCTCTGATGTGCCAACAACTTACCCTCCATTTAGTCCAGTGGAACAACTGTGGTCATGAATATGATGAACTGTTTGAATGTTGTCCAAACTGCTCCCTGCACTGAAGAAAAAAAAAGCTTTAATAAACATCAGTTAATCAAATGAGGGTTATGAATTGAAAATCAGGTCAATGTCTGAGAAGACATTAACATCAGTGTGCTGTTCGTGGCCAGGTAACAGTGCAGCGTCCTCACCATCCTGTGTAAACAGAGGCGAAGCTGTAAGAACACAGCGAGCACGGTGATGCCAGACCGACCATGACAGCTGTCTGCTCTTATATATCTTAGTCTGCTGCACCCGTTTCACACTGCAGCGCTCATTCTGCTCTGCACACAAATACTGTTAACATTACTCTAAGTCCCAACAGTGAGGCGCTAACGATGCCTTCGGTTGGAGATCATTTCCCAGATCAAGAACAGATTTAAAGCTTCTTAATGGCCAATTTAATTCCAAAAAACTGCATCCTCATCATGATGAAAACTAGAGAATTATGTGTTGGTTAAAAAACCAGCTAGAAACATGTGAGAGGTAGCTGAGAAAGCTTGTGGTGATGTGTGTAGATTCGTTAGGTAGATTGGTCTCCAGGGCTGCAAATAATTATATTTTATTATTTGATTTGTGATTGATCTACAAAACGTCCCCAAAGTGTCAATAGTAAGAAACCAAAAGACCAAGTTGATGTCTTCAAATGTCTGTTTTGCCCAACCAACAGTCCAAAACCTAAAGTTTTTAGTTTAAATTGTTTTTAAAAAGAAACATTCAGTAGGAATTAATGAATGAAATGAATTCATGAATGAAAAAAATATCCATAAAGGCTAATGTTTAGCATTTTTGTCTTTGTCTTCACTCCAAAAGTTGGCTCTTGAGAGGTAATCAAACTAGTCAGTCAGTGATTAATAAGTTTCCAGTCAGAAATTAAAAATGTCAGACAACCTTCAACTTGGCTAGCTGGAGTGTTTCATAGTGAGGTGGCCACCTCGCCTGAAACAAAGACAAAAACCAGAGGTGCTACTTCACATAGCAAATGGCATTAATGTAATCGTTTAGGCTGTTAGAAGTATTCAGATCCTTTACTGAAATAAAAGTATCAATACAGCTATGTAAAAATACTCCATTACAAGTAAAAGTCCTGCATGAAGAATCCTCAGAAAGTAGCTTAAAGTAGTTAAAGTATTGCAGTAAAAGTACATAAGTATTATGAGCTTGATGTAGTTGAAGTATTGCAGTAAAAGTAGTGGTTTGGTCCCTCTGACTGATATATTATTATATATGACATCATTAGATTATTAATAGTGAAGCATCAGTGTTAGAGCAGCATGTTACTGTTGTAGCTGCTGGAGGTGGAGCTAGTTTACACTACTTTATATACAGTTAGCTAGTTTAGTCCAGTGGTTCCCAACCTAGGGGTCGGGGCCCCTCCAAAGGGTCAGCAGATAAATCTGAGGGGTCGTGAGATGATTAATGGGAGAGGAAAGAAGAAAAAACAAAGTTCTGATACACAAATCTGTTTTCAGTTTTTGAACTTTTTCTCTAATCTTTGATTTTTGCTGAAATATTGGATCATTTGAACATTTATTGAAATGAAAGCATGTGAGAAGTTTAGAGGGAAAAACCACTATTTGGTGGAGCTGTTAACAACTCATAGACATGTGAAATGTGACCCCGACTACACACTGCTTTTTGTAAGACGTCTAAAGCCAAAAAGGTTGGAAACCACTGGTTTCATCTTTAACAATGTGTTGTATTTTAAAAGCTTGTTATATTATCCATTGTGTCAAATCTTCATATGAAAAGTAACTAAAACTGTCAGTTAAATGTAGTGAAGTAGAAGTATAAAGTAGCATAAAAGAACCTCAAAATTATGCTTAAGTAAAATACTTGAGTAAATGTATTTAGTTACTTCCCACCACTGCAAGCATCAAATGGGTATTGTGGTGACTTGCAGCTCTTGCAGGATGTTTTTCCAAAATGAGAATAAGCAGCATGCGGCCGTGCGCTACTTTGTCTGCAGCATCCTGCCAATAACACAACTGGCTGTGGTCTTTATTCTGACTCAGACTTGACTCAGGTGGTCCTGAGTAGCAGCGCTGCAGGAGGTCTTACCAGGGTTGTCTGGGGGTTTTCTGAGAGGGCGTCAGCACCGGGCTCATCTTTAACCTGTGACCCTCTCTGCTGTCTGCTCACTTATACTTCACAGTTTAGTCATTTAGCACGGTGGTCTCCAGCAGTTCGCCTTGCAGGGCCAAGAGTTTGCAGGTTTCTGTTACAAGTAAACACTGAAGCAGTAAGTTTCACTACCTGGTTCAACACAGAGAGCCCCCCAAACAGTCAAAACAAACCAATTTGAGGGTTTTAAATACTCAAGGAGGAGTTTGTCATCTACAAATACGCACAAATTACACACGGCGGGCTCTTTTAAAGGCGGATTCTGATTCAGCATGGGGCAAAATTTACAAATAAATGAAAGTTAAAAAGGGGATTTTGTATTTCTCCAGCAAAATCATATACTTGGTACACTGAAGAGGGCTCAGAAACAGCATTTATATCATCACACTGGTTCCCAACCACGAGGCACTTTTAATAATCTCAAGATTAAAAGAAAGAAAGAAATTCTTATGTTACGCAAAAATATGCTTATTTCTATAACCTTTTCTCTAATTTGACCTTTATTCTTGTGAAATACTGAATGTTCAGGCTACTAATGAGACGATATAAAATGAGAAAAAGTCACACTACAGTTTAAGTCCACAGACATTTCCTCATTTTAAGAGGTTTGGGAACTTATGGAGGAAAAACTTACAGAAATATAAGTGCACAGTTAAATAAAAATTAGAACATTTTACAAATATTTTTAGTGGATAGTCAAAAGTTTCTACTTTGTTCTCATGAGCTCAGCATTTTTAAAAATCCTAGCATCACATTCACAGGCTGAGTATGAGCAAGACAACTAACTTAAGTCCACATTTATAATAAAACCTCTGAAACTGGGAATACTGGGCTGTGAAACCAAGAAAACAAAACTTAGTTATGTTCTGTTAATTCACTGAGACATTAATGAAACGCATTTAAGTTGGTCCGGAGTTTTTTGGTGTCCAGAGAGCCTTTTTTTAAATTTTTGACTATTTTTCATGTCTGTGTTTGACCAGTAACCCGACTGAGTTACGTTAAAAGACTGCTGTGAAGAAACCTTCACATTTACAAAACAATAGTTAGTCTTTAAAACCAGGAACTGCTGCTTGATTTCTCTGGACTCTGATATGAGAAGCCTTTTAGCAGGAAGACACTTTTGTTGTTGCGTCCACCACAAAATCATGGCAACAGCAGAAAATAATGATTAGAAAGTTTAGGAATTACACATTTTGAGCTTCAATCAGGTCATTTTGAATGTCTAATAGTTAACAACCCTTCATATCACCTTATCACAGCAAATTCATCTTGCTAGAAATGAAATGCTGCTGAATCACGTTTTCTCTCAACATAACGAGAAAATGTTAATTGTCGTCTTCTTGTGTTGATGGTCTTACAGTTATGTTTTCCTGTTTGAAAACAATTAAGTAATATATGAATTTAATTTCTAGTTGACGTTTTTTATGACGGGAACTAACATCACAGATTCAAAACAACAATCATGCTTCTGAAAAAGTTTCCAGAAATCCTCCTTTGACATTAAAGCAGTTCAGAGCTGCGGAGTCCAGCCGGCCGTCCTGTGATCCCAGAGGTGCTGCTGGGTAATCCGGACACCTCGGTCTCGTCTCAGTCCCTGACGAGAGGAGCCGTCATCACCTTGACTCAACAGATCCTGCCAAGTCGCCTCCTCAGGGTGTCTGGCTCACCTCTCCATCACAGCACAAGGAGGAAAATAAGCTAAAAATAGCCTCAGGTTGTATCTGGGCAGCGGTTGGCCCGGAGACTGATAAGCATGATACTGATGCTTTTAGTTATTGATGGTAATTGAGCACAATTAACAAAATTGACTCTGGATGAGGATATATTATGTTTTGATGTTATGAACACACCATTTATGAGATGTTAACATCTAATTTGAATCCTGTAAAGGCTCAGGTACAGGTAGAGGTTGTGGATAAAAGCTTTTTTCTGCGCCGCTGATTAGTTTTTGGAAGCAAGTATAGGATGCTACGAAGTGGCCTTAATGTTCTCTCCCCTCTAAAATATTATCATATGTACCAGCAAATAACCTCATTTACAGAGACATTTTTCAAAAAATGTTAATGCAAATTTGTTAAATTTGTGCTGGCAATGATTTTGTAGTATCATTAAACATGTTATGGTGGAAATTAAATCACCATCTTGTGAAATTTTATCACTTTTTCCCATAAAGTCAATTAAGTTTAGTTTAGTCATTCAAACCAACGTCTCCACTGCAAAAACAGTCCATGGAAACAGTAGAAAAGTTATGGTTAGGGTTATGGTTAGGGTTAGGGTTATGGTTAGGGCATTATTCCCATTTTTCAAGATTGTATACAAGCTAATTTTTACAATACATTTATATAAATGCAGTATTTTATCAATTACCTGACATAAATCAAACTGTATTTGTATTTTGATGATGTGATTGTGCCATTTAGGAGACGTTACCATCAGATTTGAATTCTCAGGTGTATGTAGAAGTTGTGGATTAAAGCATTTTTCTGCGTCGCTGATTAGTTTGAGTGCATCCAAAGGCAATAAAACCACAAGAGAAAAGAAGCAAGTTAAGAGAAAAAAACAGGATGATGGAAAATGACCTTAATGTTCTCTGTTTCCAGGTGTGAAAGCTTTATTTTGCTTCTGAACATTAAGCTCTAGCAGTGAGAAAGAAGGACTTTGCACTTCAGTTCAGGACAAACACTTAAAAAAAAAAAAAAGGTGGCATCAGTGGCATTTTTCCAACTGTACAGACAGTCCTGTGCAAGAGAGGTCACAGCTGATGTGTCTACAATCATCTGACTGTCCTGCCAAAGTGCCCACAAGCAAGACACTGAACCGATTAGCATGCACGCCGCTCTTTGTTCCAGCAATTGGACGCATCTGCAGGTCAACGCTGCGGTAATTCCCTGCAATTTTCAGAGACGTGTCAGAGAATAAACGCCCCGTCTCTCCTCGACCCCTCGGTGTCATTTAAAATTGAAATGTGCGGCGTTGTTCTGAAGCTCGTGGTCATGACACCTTTGCAGAAAACAACATTATTATGCTGTTCATTATTAAGCACCACGCAAGACAAAACAGCATCAACAACAGCAGTAGCAGAGGGGTTGATGAAATTTCTCCACAGATATCAGACAGGTTGAGTGTGCCAAGACGGTTTTGATTTTATTTTTTTAGTATTTTTTTTTTTTTTTTTACGACAGCACATAGTCTAGTTTTTGAGGAAGCCTATTACTGTCCTCCCACACACACCCATCAGTAGCAGGCGCACCACGACCTCAATAACCCTCCATACACACACACACACACACACACACACACACACACACACATACACAAGACTGGTTTAGTCCGTTTAAGACTCCATAAACTCACCAGCTCTCCCAGAACGCTACTGCCATCAAGTGGTTGATTTTAGACGCAACATCTGCTTTCAAGATCATCCTGCAGCATCGACGTTGACAGATTTGAACTCTCAACCTCTGTCATGTTAACATGAAGGGCTGCAAATAAAGATTACTGTCGTTATCTGCTAATTTGGTCAATAAAATACCTGAAAATTGATGAAAATGACCATCAGTGCTCAAGCTGATGTCTTCAAATTGGTCGTTTTGTCCGACAAATGAAAACATTTTCGTAAAGGAATAAAAAACAGCAAATATTCACATTTGAGAAGTTGGAAGCAGCAAAATATTTTAAGTTTTGCTTAAAAAACATGACAATCAATTATCAAAACAAGTGCAGATGACTTCTTGTTTCTTGCTACCTTCAACCTTGAGAGTTTCTGAGACTGAAAGTTCATTTTTCACCTTCTTGTGGTAAAAGAATGATCCTTTATGTACATAAAAGTGGCAATAAAGCAACATAAAAACACTAAGTATTGCATTAAAAATCTCCCTCAGATAAATGTTGATCTCTTGTGTTTGTTTCCTCTTAAATCTCACTTACGTTGAGAAGTATTATCAGCAAAATGCACTTAAAGTATCAAAAGTAAAAGTACTCGTCCTGCTGAAAATGTATTTATTATTATATATGACATCATTAGATTATTAATACTGAAACCTCAGTGTTAGAGCAGCATGTTACTGTTGTAGCTGCTGGAGGTGGAGCTAGTTTACACTACTTTATATACAGTTAGTCACCAGTTGAGATGATTAAAAGAAGAAAAAAACAAACACAAACTTTCACATTTATGAAATATTGGATCATTTCACCTTTTTAGGCTTCAGTTGTTTAAATGAATCCAACTGAGAAGTTAAGAGTGTCTGAAATGAGACACAACACTGGTTTAATCTGTGACAATGTTTTATATATTATAAGATTATCATGTTTCTTTATGTTAAATCATAATCTGATAAGTAAAATTAGTTTCTAGTTTATCAAATACAGTACACTGAAAAATGGAAGCTTGAACATCTACAACTGGTCTGCTGCAGAATATCATGTGATGACGGCTGAAAGCTTCAGAACAGCTACTAAATGGACCTCGTGGTGAGACTGTTAAGTCAACAAATCTTAAATCTTCATCTCTGAGTTCTTGAGCTCAAAAACAGCAATTTGACCAAAAAAAACTTAACTCAAGGTTCACTTACTAGACTTGTACAGAGTTTTTAATGGTATCTCATGGTCATCATCAGGAGTCTGATGGGAAAAGACAGTAAGTGGATCTTGAGTCTGTTTTTAACATTTTAAATTCATTACTTTCCTGGTTTTTTGTTGATGTATCTGCAGTTATCTTTGACATTTTAAATGATAATTTACACCATAATCAATTATTGGAAAATATTTCAATATTGGGAAATAATCGTTAGCAGCCCAAGTTGTGTTTTGTTTCAACAGGAAGTAGATCATATTTAAGAGGAGAAAGGCTCCTCTCAGACAGACTGTAGTAAAACAAACACACAGTTTACTTTTCAACACAACATACATTTAATAATATTTTTACCAATATGATCAATATTACACTGATACTGTGTTAAAGAGCTGATATTGGCCTTCATCACTGAGGTTCCTCTTTTACCTCAGAGACAGAAATACGTATTTCATTTCTTTCCACTTTTTTCCATAAAACCTCCTTCAATCATCTTCCGACGACGTCAGAAATTCAGTTTCTGAGGCTGAAAAACACTGAAAACTGGAAATTATTTGGCATGAAAATGGGAAACAAAGACAGTAAATATGATGTATTGACTATCGGCAGCTTCAATACAAAAATATTTTGTATGCTGTGTTGAAAATGACAGATCGTCCTGTAGGAGCGTATAAAGGGATCCTTGCTTGACGTCGTAATAAGAAGTCAGAACAGTGACGATAATTAAGAGGCACTTCTTCACAGATCCTTCAGTAAACAATCGTCCGTCTCAGCCAGAAGTTTATCTGCAGCTGAGTCTTCAAACAGCTTTTTTTTTTTTTTTGTCTTGAAAGAAGTGAGAAAATGTGAAACGAAGGTGAGAAAATGTGAAACGAAGGTGAGAAAATGCAACTTCTTTCCACTGCGGGTAGACTTTTAGAGAGTTAGCGCTTCGAAAACGAATCTAATTCACAAGTTTTTTTTGCAAATCACTGTTCTTCTAAAGTGTTACAGTGGCTTCAAATAAACAATTATGCTACCAAGCTGTGAGGAAATAATGGGATTATGTGCAGTAATTACCTTGATCTCAACATAAAGTAAGAATTGTAACTCTCTCAACAATAATAAATTCTAATACAGTAGTTCATCAGTACACGAGGTCATCGCCACCTTTCAGTGTGTTACTATGAGGTCATATCTGTCATATCTGTAGTTTTTATAATTTAGTGAGAAACCAAAATGAAAATGCAGCAACTGACTCATACATACAGGATTTGTGAACATGTAACGTCCTGTCAAATGTTTCTTTCTAGGAGCCGCTAACGACTCTGAAACTAGACACTGCTTATTACTGGTTTAGTCTTTAAAAATATTATATGACACTTGCAGCTGTAGCTTATTGTATGTTTCTTTGTGTTAAATCTTAAATCTGAAAAGTAAAAGTAGTCTTTAATTTATCACAGCTTACATACTGTATGTGAGAAGTCCTTACAGCTCTGAAAAATGGAAATTGAAATACAACTGGGCTGAAGAATATCATGTGATAGGGTTGAAAGCTTTCTACCCTCATCCTCCAGTGTAAAAACTCATCTTCACCCTTTTGTCTGTCGGTTGCAACGACATCGTCAATATAAAATCAGACTGTAGTGGAATAAAGTTTGGTCACTCTGTGTTGTGTTACAATTAATGAAAAAAAAATGACTACAGCGATTTAAAACCATTTGTGAAACAACCTCAGCTGCTAATAAATTCTTCAAAAAATGCTTTTTAATCCATTAAATTTGTGCTGTCAACCGTCTGAATTTCTTACAGTAAATTAAATCACCATCTTGTCAGATTTCCCTACTTTTTTTAAAGTTTATAAATTAAGTTTGGAGAGGCACATTCTTTACATCTGAAGGATTTTCCTTCACGCTCCACCGGTAAAAGGTAGTTAATATAGTGCACAACGCTCACAGGTGTGGATTACACCTTCAGCTTCAACCGAACATTCAAATCCCCCCAAAAAAATTGCAAAAACAATCCATAGAAACAAGTCTGAGTCTTAAAAAACATTTTAAAAACCATCAAACTCTGCTGATTAGAGGAATAATCCACCTGCTTCCAATAAAAATCAGCACTTTTTGAGAATAAAGGGATATTTTTTTGGCCTCATTTCAAGCTAATTTTTTTTTTTTTTTACAAAAAAATCCACATAAATACAGCATTTTGTCAAGATACTGACTCATTTCTAGAGAGTCCTCGTCATTAATGAAACTGTGGTGGAATTATTTCACAGCAACAGCAGATTATTACTCAGATTTTAAGATTGAATTGGAGACTAATCAACCAGTTAAAGATGGATATTTTTGCGGCAATAAAACACACTGAATGAAGCTCCACGTGTGTAAATTAAATTAGTCTCTAAATGGACAGTCAGCCTGTGCTTTCTGCTGTGAAGGCAGGGTTTTCACTGGGGCCTCCTGGGTGCGTTTGGTCTTTGTTGTCCTCGTTAGAGTCCGTGGGCGCTGGGTGGATGGGTTCCGACTGTGCGGACGCAGTGTCGCCATCATCACTGGGGTTTCTGTGTGACGTCGCCACCGCCTCATACTCGGGTGACGCCCGGTCATTAGATACCTAGCAACGAGGAGAACAAACAGTGAGAGCAGCTGACGGGCAGCAAGGTTTACAGTTACATCACACACATCTGACACCATCATGACGGACGCTAAACATTAATCTGTAAACCAGGCGGGAAACAGAAGCTAGCTGGAAAAGCTACCTAACTAGCCAGACACTTATCTTAAAGTGTCTGCTATTAGATACGCTGACTGGTTGCACAAAGATAAATTCTGACTATTAGTTTTATCTTACAATGAGTCAAACTTTACATTTTCATCATCTGCACTGACCTGTTTTTAACCTTTAATCCAGCAGCAGGCTGCGTCTTCAGAGGCAAATCTGTGATCTGACAGATGTCTACAGATGTTTGGATTTAAACCAGATTTCACATCCATCTGCTCCGAGTGGGAAGTTTCTCTGAGTTCACTTTAAATCTACGAGCAGAATTTGTGACATCACGACTAGTTTGGAGCCAGTCGTGGTCCAGTATGAGACTTACACAAGTGTGACGTGGAAACATGAAGCCTCCAGTGCACAAACACTGAACATGGACTTATCTCATATTCGTGGATTCTGGATTAAATGTCATTTTAAAGTTTTTAATGAGGTAATTGAACTTATTTTGTGGAAAAACCACATTAAACACAAATTATTATTAGAAGTAGTGTAGCTGCAGTCTACACAAGCGCCAAAGACTTTAAAAAAAATGTATAAAATAAGACAAAATGTGGAAATGAAGAAGGAAAAATCATAAATATAAAGCAGAGTTTGTGTCCTTACTGCAGTGTGTTAACAGCTTAGTTCAGAAAAACAAATAGAAATTTATATTTGTGCAACCCGACTTCACCATGGAGACCAAAGTCTGAGAAACTAACAACATCTGAACACAAACCAATCAGACTGATCAGTGATGAAATGATCAGACACACAGAGCTGAGGATGCAGAGGGAGGTTGAGGTCTTTAGATACACACACACACATACGTAGACGCCACATTGTTCGCTGCTGGTCATTGTGTCAACGTGTCAGCGCACGTGGTTGCCGCTCTGAACGCAAACAAGTACTGGATATTGTGTGAAGAGCCAATCAATCAATCAATTTTCCTGCAGTTTATCACAAAATAAATGACGGTTTTCACACCAGCATACTTCTGTTTAATAAAAAGTAACAGTAAAACAATATTACTACAACAAATTAAAATTTTGTAATTATTTTAAACATATATCCTGCTTTCATATTGTGTTCTTATATGGTTACTATGATGATTTAATATGTCAACATCATATATGAATGTGTTTTTAACAGTTAAAATGTCTAATATTTGAATGATATTCATATTTCCCACATTATTTACATAAATGACACATACAGTGAGTTATTAGTAACAGTTTGACGTTCTGTTCAGTCGTTTTGTAGAAACAAAACCAAGAGCAGCAGGAAAATGAAACTGAGTTTCAGGCTGATGATGTTTGTGCCTGAGAGACACGATTGATATAAATTTAGTCTCATGTAAGTTAATTCAACGTGAAAGCAGCGTTTATGCTTTGAGGGAGATCATCAGGTCAGTTGGACTCTGAACAATAATAATAACAATAATGATAATAATTAAAAGAAGCTACAAATTAAGTTTGATTGCCAAGATTAACAGTCGTCTAAAGGACGGGTTCACAAATTTTATAAGTGCGTCCATATGAGCGGTGAAAGAGGTTTTCCTCGCTGTAATCTTTCCTCCTGTTCATACTGGCTACTAAAAGATCTCCTTCAACTGTGCTTTCATTCATTAATGTTGTGAAATAACTCCTGTGTGTTGCGAAAATGATTCTTTGTGCTTCAGTTTTTGTGTTTCTTTCTTTAAAAAACATTCAAATGAAGCACAAAAGGAGGGCGGCGAGAAGACCGGAGCAACATGGCGGCGTGGCTGAGACTCGTCCCACAGCCCTGATGTGGCGTCTATGTGTATCTATGGGTGGGGTCGGGGTGACATCAGCGGGGAGTAACTCAGGCATGCAATGCACCTCATCACAAGACGTCATGACACGAGCGTGGGAGGAGAAATACGCATGCACGTACAGGGGCCACATGCCACATACCACACACACACACACACACACACACACACACACAGACAGACACAGACAGACAGACAGGTATAGATGAGTCACTGTTATCACCGCATGCATCAACACACAGAGGAAACTCTGGACGGACGTGTCCCCCTCCCCCCCTCTCCCCCCGCACACACACACACATACGGTAGTTTTCCATTGACCTTTGCAAACACACACACACATATCTCACCTTTCTTCTGTGTGTGTGTGTGTGTGTGTGTGTGTGTGTGTGTGTGTGTGTGTGTGTGTGTGTGTGTGTGGGCAGCCGGAGAGAGGAGGAAGTGTCAGAAAGTTCAAGTTAGTAAACCGTAAAGAAACATTTCCCACACGGTCATTAAACTGTCAGATATGACAGCTGGAAAACATCTGTCATTATTATTATTATAATATAATAATAATAACGATGACAGATGCTGTTACTGCAGCTACACCAGTGCTGTACAAGTCTGTTTCCAGTTACAACACGCATTACTGTGATCTTAAAAACACAAAAATCTAACATGTTTAATGATTCGTTATGGATGAGTGAGCGTCATCCATCTGAGGGATTCATACATGAAGACTCTGCGGAATTTTTAGATGTCAAATGTGTCAATGTGTCAATGTGTCAATGTGTTAAATGTGTCTAAAAATAAATAAATCAGCAATTATTCATGTGAATGTTTAAAGCGTTCAGACAAAAACTGATGACAACTAAGATTTAATGAAAATTCAGATGTTTTAGCAGCAGCTGTAGCATCTACATACTGTTAGTAGAACATAAGTGCTGCAAATATTAATCAATTACAAGATCTACAGGAAATAACAAAACTTTGATATTTGATTGATTTTTTACATTATTTATCAAACAAATATACCAAATATTCTCTGGTTGCAGCTTCTAAAATGTGAGAATTTGCTGCTTGTGTTTGTTTTATATCAAAGTAAACTGAATGTTTTTGGGTTTTTGACAAAAACAAGATGCCACCTTGAGCTCTGAGAAACTGTGAAGGACATTTTTCACTAACTTTTGACATTTGATAGACTAAATTATAAACTGATTAATCAGAAAAATAATTGATTAATTGACAGTGAATATAAAGTGGTATAAATATGTAAATGCAGAGAAATATATGAATGTTTGTACTTATACACATGTACACACATGGCAAAGTCATATAAATGAATATTAAATATTACATTTTAGAATCATGATTTTGTTCACCTGCAGCGGTTGAGTCTCCAGAGGCGGCCCGCCGCTCTTCGCCATGTTTATCATCTCTCTGATCTGGACGATGGCGAAGGCGATGGTGACCCAGGGGGCGCCGGAGAGCACCCAGGCAGGCCGGGTCACATCCTCCTGCTCCTCCTGGTGCTTTGTCTTCTTGACGGGCAACACGGCGGCCTGCCGGTTCAGGGCGGGGCTACCTACGGCGGTCTGGTTCGGCACCAGGTCGATGGTGGCGATGGGAACCGGGCTGGACGGGACCGGGATGTTCTCCGCCAGCATTTTGTCCTCTGAGAGAAGAAGAGGTAACAGGAAACATTACTTAGTATAGTAGTATTTTATTTTTTTATTTAAGAATCATCAAACTAAATAAAACAAGAAAAACAATCAGGAAGGTTTTGTTTTCTACATGCAGCAAAAAATAAATACAGGAAAAAAACAGAACAAAATTATGTGTATTTCAAATTTTATTTATGATCATGTATCACGAGATACATTTATCTGTTTTATGCTGTTTGTCTGTACTTGCTCTTGTCACTTATCTTGTCCAGGATGCTCTTAAAAAAGAGATTTTTAATCTCGAGGAGTAAATAAAGGATAAAAATAATAAAAAATACATTTAAATGTGACCAAAAACAGTTTCTAAACCTGCATTAATTCATTAAAAAAGGAACAAACCTCACAGTTTTCCTCACTGAAACTTTCAACATGTCACAGTAGTGTCGACTATCGACGTATGAGAAGATAGAAGATCATTTATGGGAAAAGCGCAAAATGTGATTATAAAATATTAAAAATCTACTGCAGAGTTGAGCTGTTAATTATGTTGTGCTGTTACAGTATCATCAGATGCCAGTTAAGTCTCCTGTTTCTCACCTTTAGAGGTTGAAAATATTGATGATTGTGGACAAAACTATCATAAATTAGTTGTTTTTTTCCCTTGACAGTTTAGTATTAATTTGATAAAGTTAAATCCTTTATAGGTTTTGTGCTACTGTATAATTCATGCCTTCCTGTTCATCTACTTTAAAAACGCACGCAAACGTATTGTTTGCCGCTGCATAGATGTTTATCAGTTCTCTGGTAACGAAACAAAAGGGAAACAGTGTGTTTGGATGGAGGAAGTGTCCCACCTTTCCCCTCGGTCTCTCTGCTCAGACACTGGATGAAGGAGAAGATGAGGAGGATGACGAGGGAGGCCATGCCGATTCCTCTGAAGGTCTCCGCAGCACCTGCAGTAGGAAAGGAATCACTCACTGATGTAAAAATATCAATAATACACAAATAAATTCTGCAATTAGATTCCACTTAAAGTGCAGTTTTTGTCCACTAGAGGGCAGAAAAACTTAATAATCACTTCTTACAAAATGATTTTCTGGCCCCAACTGGTCAAAATAAAACAACAAACTTCTTCTGCAACGGTTTATTGTCATCGAACACAACAGGAGCTCCAGCGTGTGACATCATACCGAAATAGCTGACGAACACTCCTCCCACCATGGCTCCACAGCCGCGGCCCAAGCCGAGGTGCAGGCCCTGCAGGATGCCCTGCGCAGACGTCCGCAGGGCCGGCGGGACGGCGGCGCTCAGGTAGGAGATGCAGGCTGCCCAAACTGAGGCGTGCGTCACACCTGGAGGACACAGAAAGAGACAGACGTGGTTCACATGATGTCTGCAGCTATTCTGCAGGTACGGACTTGATGTTTATTAAAAAAAGATAATAACGACTGTTAACCTTTAAATTAAAGTGATATTTGAGTGATAAATTGGGAAACAATGAAACAGCAGCATTTATTGTTTATTTTATTGGCTTTAACAGTCAGTTAATTAGTTAACTGTAATGTATCCAAGATCTTAAAAATACAGCATTTAAGCTATTTTACAACAATTATAGTTGTAAAATAAGGTTACATACAACTCTGAGAAGCTGTATAAGAGAAATCTGCTGTTTAAATATTATGAAAGTTGAGCAGATTATAATAAACTGCTGTGGTCTGGAGAGAGTTCAAGTGTTACCTAAAAAAAAACGTTCAGACAAAGTTTCATTTATATAGAAGTTGAACATTTATCAGCAACCAGTTTATTTTTCTAGATAAGTTCAGACTTGAACTTATTTCAGGAAATCAGAATAAAAAAAGTGTAATTGCAAGTATTTGAGAGTGTTTTTAATTGCACAATTTTTTCAGGAGCCTTTTGATTCTGTGAATTATTAAAGTTTTGATTATTTCTTGACGTATTTGATGTTTCCACTAGAATCACAGAAACTGCAGATATATTAGCATCAACATTTATGTGTCGGCTGATAACTAACTTCACAGAAACTGCAGTAGAGAAAATGCAAGATACTTATAATTAGGGCTGCAACTAATTAATCTCCTGATTATTTTTTTGGTCTATAAAACATCAAACAAGTGAAAAATATCCATCACATCAGTCCCCAGTGACGATGTAAGAGTCTGACAACTTGAAACTGTTTTTTCTCATAAAAAGGACCAAAATGATCAATCAATCATCAGAATAGTTTCCGATTGTTTAATTACTATTTGTTGCAGCTCTATTTATAACTAATAATTTAGAAAATGTGTCTTTATTCCAGAGAACACTGAGTTTATTTTTATATTGTAAAAATAAACTTTTCTTTAATAATCTAATTTAAGTGATCCTGATCTAAAGTGTTTATATATTATTATCAGATGCCTAAAATGCACAACTACTGATATCAGTAATTAGTATTTGTTGGTCTATAATCTCTATTTATGGTCCAAAATGTAACAAATGACGCTCCCTGCTGACTTTTAGAAGAATATTTGAGTTTTGTGGTCTGTATCGGTTTAAAATATCCAGTATTTGTTGATCCATCTCTGCTGGTTCCAACAGTAACACTATAAGATTATGAAAATATTCTGTTATCTTCATACATGAAAATAAAAAAGGTCAACTTCCTGCCTGAAGTCTGAAACACAACGTGTCACATGACGCAGCGTCGAGCCGGTCGCAGCTTATCACAGATTATGTGCTTGAAGTAAACAACAGTAAAAAAGTCGCCTGTTGCTCTTCCTGATGTTTTCTGCTGTGTTATCGACTCTCGCTGGACATTCGGGAGCTAATGGACATGTTGACGACTCGTTCTTTTAAACTTTTAATTGTTTTGCTGGTTCAAAGTCAAAACAGGCAGCCAACTTGAACTTGAGGGAGTGAATTTTGTTTGCTCTGTGAGGCGTCAGTGTTTTCTCAGCGTTGACGTCTCAAACAAGTTTCAACAAGTTTCCTCCCACAGTCACAAAGACATTCATCACTTTACTAGACTTCACTGTTTATTCTCTTTATTATTTCCTTTTAGTCATGTGATCTGTATCTGTTTTAAATGTGTTTCTACTTTGATACTGATATTTGCATCTTAAATGATCTGTAGCATCTGTTTTCATAAATCTCATGAGAAACAGATGATTAATGAAGCTTTTTCTCATTTCTACCTTCAGGATCATTTATGACATTAGTTGGATTTATTCAACTGAAACTGGTAGTTTTGCTAATAAAACTTGTTTAAAACTCTTATGTTTCCAGCTCCCACAGTTTCCTACAATTTCTCAGAAAAGGAACTGATATGCGACTGTAAATTCAGGAGGATTCGAGGGGAGGATGATGTAATATTATATTGATTATCAGGAAAAACCCTGAGCTACAAAATGTAAAAATCTGGTCTCTTTGCTGTCAATGCTGCTCTCTCTGGCTGCTGATGTTTTGGGGGCATGTTGTAGATGTGTTACATAATTTCTACACAGTGAAAGCAGCAGTAGTCTAGAGTTGCAACGATTAGTTGAATCAATAATCGATTAATCATTTAGTGCCTTTTTTAAGCAAAAATGGCAAAGATTTAATGGTTATAGGTCAGAAAATGTATTATGTTTGGTTATACAATATTTGATGACGTCACTGTGGACTCTAGAAAGTTGTGATGTTTTATTTTTTAGGACATCTGGAAGTTTCTTGTTATAAACGACTTGCCAACTGAAAATATTAATGCAAAAAGTGTGTTTTAATCAGAGTTTTGTGATATAACAAGATGAAGCGATAGTTGTTTTTACAAGTAAAAACTAAATAATTTGGTAATCAGTTGAAATAATGACTCCAGTTACGTTAGCAGATGACAGAAATGTATTTAATCAAAAATAACGTGAGACTAGGCAGCGTCATCATGACACCAAAGAAACAGAGCAGATATGTTGCTGTAACAGACAAAATAAGGAAGTTTACTTTCAGTTGGACTTCAAGTTGCTCTCTTGACCCATTAATGTGAATATTATTTTAAATCCTGTACATTTCTTTTATGTCTCATGCACTGACTGTACTGTATATAAAGATGGACGTCATGACAGACGAGCTTTTAGCCTCATTAAGTTCTCTCTCTCTGGTTGTTTTAGGTGCCACTTAGTTTGTTTTTAGGATGTGAAAATATGAGTCAGAGGTTCCTCTCCTTCTACAAACTCATCAACGTCTGACATGCAGCTCGGGCCGCCTCCCACCAACCAGCACATCCTGCTTCGCTGCCGTTAGCGAGCCGGGCTGCTGGAGGAAGAAAAGGCCGACTGATAAGCTTAGACAAACACCGCCGGCTCCTTTCCTGTCCCCTGGGTCCTAGCTTCCCCCGTCCTCCCTGCAGACAGAGAAATGAGGGCACGTTACCTTGAAGGACCTCCATGGGCAGCACGGTCCAGGCGTTGGTCAGGTAGGAGATGTACAGGTAACGCGCCGTGTTGCAGGCCAGGCCGATGTACAGCACTCTGAGGGGGAGAGACGGAGGATGATTAGTCAATTAATTGATTAGTCGATTGTGTGAAGCAACTATTTCAATTATCGGTTTGTGATTTTAGTCATTTTTCAAGCAAAAATGCCAAATAGTCTTTTGTTCCAGCTTCTTAAACATGACAATTTGCTGTTTTTCTTTGATATATATGACAATAAATTGAATATTTTAAGGTTTTGGACAAAACAATCAAACCGTCAGCTCTAATCAATTGTAAATTTTTTACATTTCATTGACTAAATGAGCAGATCTTAAGATCATTTAGGATTTGAAGTGAAATTACACCTCCTCTGTTTGAAAGCAGAGTTCATAAGTTTGTTAAATGTGGTTTGTAAATAACTATTACTTTTATTATTTATTAATCAGAATATTCATACAGTATCATAATTTATCAGATCTCAAGATAAAAATGCTTGTTTGGACGGACCAACAGTCAAAAACCAGCAGATATTCAGATCACAATCATTACATGACAAACAAAAACATCAAATCCTCACATCTGAAAGGCTGCAACCAGAGAATGATTGACATGTTTTCTTGTAGTTGAAGTTGATTAAGAACAATTATGACGTTTTGACATCACGTCTTTATCAGGTGAGGTTGGATGAACTTCCTCAAAGTGAGACGGTATTGCATATAAACCCTGAATACTGTCTATCACCACTGATTGACGAGGATTTTGACATTTTTTGTAATCTTTGATTTCCTTGAATTTGAGCGATTCTGATGATTGATCATCATCTAGCACGTTTGGCAACTCGTGTACAACTGTTTGATCATGTTTTTTATGTATTTTTCTGAACTTGCGTAGTTGTAGATCAGTGATTGGTCCTCTTCTTTTTGTGCAAATAGATTTATTCAAACTGTTAAACTGATTGTGCTCAAGGGGCTGACGTGGAACTGATATCTCTGAGTTTTGTGCTGCATAACTGGATGAGTAGCCGACATATTGACATCATTGATTGGCTCGACCTGAGATTCACACTTGGACCTTCTTGGTCACATGTTGAATATGACCTGATGAAGACATAAAGTCAAAACATTGTAACTGTACTTAATAAATCGACTTTTCTGTTCAGTCTTCTCTTGAGGTTGCTTTTGCCTAAACACATGTTATGTGTTAGGACGTGCACACCTTGACGCATTGACAAACCACTGATATGATTAATCTATTAAGAAACTACTGCCAACTAGTTTCCTGTTGATCAACTAATCAATTAATGGACTTATCGGTTTAATTATAGTAAGTACAAGTCTGCCAGAGCTTTTAAACAAAGACATGTTATGCACACGTAGCTGGTTCATTTGAGGTTTTGTTAGATGATTGTTAAGTTTTAAAAATCTCCTTAAATTAATATTTTTTATTCACTAAAAGTAACAAAACACAAACGTTTATGATGATATATATAAAATGGAGAAAAGCACACAAATCTTATATATATTCATTTCAGTTTAAAAAATTGTATTTTTCTATGAATCAATTATCAAAATGTGATGATTGGCATCATTGTTTGTATTTTTTTTTTAGTTTTGTGCTGTTTCATATGTATTTTCTTGTTAAGTTTTGTGCTTTATGCATTCATGTATTTATATGTATTGTTTAGTTTGTGTCTGGCATTAGTTCATGATATATAATTGTCCCTAAACCAATAAGCAATTAACTAAATTTAATTGTTTTCTGTCAATATCAGGTAATAAAGTCTTTCTACCTGTAATCCTTACATGTTGGTTTCTTGTTGTTTGTTAGGTTGTGTTTTCTATTGCAGCTGTAATTTCCATGTTAGAGCATCTTGACATTTTCAGACATCCCTGTTGTGTTATTTGGAGAATGTCTTCGCTTTGACCTGCACAAACAGCAGATAAACCAACCTGAACATGACACGCCCTCAAACCCTCTGGATATTGATCCACACAGGATTATTTCTCTGTTTGACCACCCAAAGACGGTTTGCTGAGCACACACGGATAAATAAAAGCTCTCACTGAAAACAATTTAAAATCCACAAGCAGCTTATTTACCAATGTGAGACTTTTAAATCATTACATTTATATCCCCAGGGAAAGCCCTCTTCTAAATGTTCAGCAGAGACAGTCAGTTCCTGTTCGCTGCCTGGAGAAAACAGCAGGTGATGTTAGTGTTTCCCTCTGATGATGATAACAGCTGCTAACCACAAGATAAAGCTGTTATGACTATTAGGAACATTAACAATGATAACACACGTCAGACTGATACATTCGGGGGAAGGTTTCATTATCATAAATGTAAATATGTTGGTCGACACACAAAACCATCATGTGAACACAGCTGTGTGATGTTTTAGAGCAGTAACAATTAGTTGCTTACTATTAAATGAATCGCCAAATAATCATTTTGAGTTATTTTTTAAGGAAAAAAGTGTCCAAATTATCTGATTCCAGCTTCTTAAATGTGAATATTTCCTGTTTTCTTTATTCCTTTATGACAGTAAACTGAATATCTTTAAGTTGTGGACAAAACAAGACATTTGAAGATGTCATCTTTGGGAAACAGTGACCGACATTTTTGACCATTTTCTGACATTTTGTAGATTAATTGATAATGAAATGAATCATTAGTTGCAGCCCTACAATGTTTTCTGTCTGACAGAATGAGTTGCATCATGGGAAATGTAGGATCCAGACTATCTGGAGCTGGATCCATTCTAAAAGTCAGGATATCTCACAAAAATCTGTCTGCTATGAATCTCATGACTTTATGAAAGTGCACTACTAGATAAGGCTGAAACGATAAGCAAATATTCTCTAGTTTCAGCTCTTCAAATGTAAGAAATTTCTGCTTTTCTTTGTCATATATCATTGCAAACTCAACATTTTTCTAGTTTTGGACTGTTGATCGGTGAATAAAGACATGTGAAAGTGTCACCTTAGCTGCTGGAAGTTGTGATTTTTCACTATTTTTGATGTTTAATACATGAAACAATCGGTAAAAAATAATCAGCAGATGAATGGAAACTGAAAATAATCATTAATTGCAGGATAAGCTCACTTTTTCTTAAGTCTAAGTCACTGAAAACATTACTCACATGCCCATATGTACATCAAAAGAGTTATTAGTTGCTGTAATAATTTCTCCTTTCTAATGGTCTCAGATGAGCCTCTTTACATATAAAAAAGCATTTAAGCTGAAGCTGATGTGTTTCAGAGTTTTCCAAATCAAGTGGGTATTTTCTAAAGTTACAGTCTTTTTCTTTCCCTGGAAACAAAGTGTGTTAGATCATGTCTGACTCCTCAAACCCTACAATACTCTCATCTCATTCACTCACACTGTGTCTTTGTCTGTTCTGCACTGTGTAAATGTGTGTCCTGTCCTGTCAATACACACACACACACACACACACACACACACACAGTGTATTTACACTCATATTTATATTTATATTGGCATTTACACTTCTACAAGCACATCCGCCCTCACTACAGAACAATCTTGTGTCCGTTTTCTACGTGTAAACTTCAGAACTTTCATTTCTCTTTTCTCATTTAGAAAGTGTAAAATAGTGAGCAGAATATTTCTTTTTTCAATAAATGTCTTTGAATTAAGCAAGAAGGAGCTTTTTTTTGAGCATTTTCAATATTTTCTAATGAACATATGTCTCATATTTCTCACTGATGTGTATTTCTAAGCAGGTTGATGGATTAAGATACAGATAAATAATAATAATAATAATGAAAAAAGTTCTTTAACATGTCCTGTAACACCGGAGATGGGATATAAAATGGTAACTTTCACTGTCCTTCGTTCAGAAAGTGTGAACTAAAGCTCTACTGACAGGATCAACACAGGACACCTGCAGCCTGACTCGTTATCGTCCTCCGATCTGAGACGAAGATTAACGACCACCAGAACGGAGCGAGATGCTTAAAAAACCTGCAGCTCTGCTCTGCTGCTCACTGTGTGTGTCTGTCTGCTCTGCTTCAAAGTTTCCAGTAAAGCAGGAAGTTTATTTTTGCAGCAGAGCGTCACCCACCTTCACACCTCACACACACACGCTGAGGTCTGAACAACATGAAGAAAATATGTGTGAGATAAGCCAGATGAATAACGCAGTAAAACACAGATTTCAATATTCAGGTTAAATCTGTCTGACTGTATGAGTTGCAGAAAATGAAACATCTGTTTCGCTGCAATGAAGGAAACCAATTTGTTTTACAGTTTCTGAACTGTACTGCATGTTTTTGTTTTATTTAATTATGTGAAACGTGGCAGCTACAGTGAAGTTCTGGTAACATATGAAAGTAGACATGAAACTAGATAACATGAGGCCTCCATTGGTACCAACCGTGTCATGCTAGCTTGTCTGGAAGGAGGCTAAATAACGCTCCAAAGTTAGGCTAAATTTTGGCGAGGAAAAAACTGGCACGGCCATTTTCAAAGGGGCCCCTTGACCTCTGACCTCAAGATATCTGAATGAAGATGTGTTCTATGGATACCCACCAGTCTCCCCTTTACAGACGCATGTAATTTCTGCATACTGGGGTCTCTAAACAGTCTTGGAATTGCATAGATTGGGTCTGAATGGAAAGCTGAGACTCTTGTGGATTCAATGAGCCCAACTGTATTCATGTGTGATGATGTTAATGCCCACAGTAGCCATTTCATTGTAGTGAGACTGTATAAAAAATGTGACCTCTAGGATAATCACATCCTCATGAAACTTTACACCCACAAACTAGAGACCGAGGGCATTACGAGGATGTGAGGCATTACTGGGAATACTGACAATAAGGGGGTTTCTGAGCAATTTCCGTAAAATGTAACTCTTACAGAAATCTCCAAATGTCAAAAGTTTTTGAAACCAAATCACAACATGAATTTTTCTGTGGTCTCGGTGTCTTAATGTGGTATTTTGGAGGAATTTTTGACCATTTTTTTTCAGTTCTCGAGTGGTTAAAAGTAGTTACATTTTGCACTAAATCTCTTTAACAAATGGTATCAACCCAAAAATTGCTGCAACAACTTTTGAATCATAATTGCGCAATGAGACCGTCCATCATATACTTCCTCATCATCATGTTATAAGAGCTTACACACTCTAAACTTTCAAAATTTGAATAAGCACCAAACCAAAACACAATGTTTATGATCTTCAGGTTACCACCTCAGATACTGTTGACCTGCTGTCGGCCCCTTAAAAAAAGACTGAAAACTGGGTCTGTGGTCGGAGGTTAAAAGCATCTGTGTAAAGAAAAAGGCCAGAATATGTCACATAAACAAGTTTTTGAAATATTCTTTAACAAAAAGCAGGATAAAAACTCAACAGGTAAAACTATTTTTCAATATTTTCTATTTCAGAAAAATAATCGATCAATAATTAATTGTTTTACTTTGGGACAGCTGGTCGGACAAAACCAGCAAACTGAAGACATCAGAGAGACAGAGACTGACACTTTTTCACAATATTTAGTCAATTTAGTTGATTGAAAATTGAAAATGAATCATTTTAGTGATTTTTTTTTAAACAAAAATGCCCAAGATTTGATGCTTCCAGGTTCTTAAATATAAGAATTTGCTGCTTTTCTTAATATTTTATAGGTTGTGTACTTTTAAAACGGGAAAAATAAGACATTTAATGACATCACCATGTGCTCTATGATATTGTGATGGACGTTTTTCACTGTTTTATGATGTTTTATGGATCAAACAATCTACTGATTGAACAAGAGAATCAATCAATCATGAAATAATCATCGCTAGTTGGTACCATGTGACACTTGAGCTTCAATACACATTAATAATTCAGAAAGTTGCTCCCAAACAGAAGCAGTTTTTTAGTTTGACGTGAGCTTCATGACTGTTGCTATAGCAGCGCTGCAGCTGTACTGATGTTGACTCAGGAGTCGATTCTGAGTCAACAGAGGAGATGTTGTGTGTGTTTTATGTGCAGCGCTGATGCAGTTTTACACAGCAGCAGCCTGAAATCTAACACCACGCTCTCAAATGTCCCCGCTGCCCGCGAGGTCCGGCCCCTAATTCACTCCGACGGGAACCACATCAGCATCAATGACATCATTGTTTCAAACATCAACCTGAAGCGCTTCATACACACAGACGTCCTTATTTACTGACACGAAGGCTGCAAGACAGGAGGGATAAGTAAAGGTATTGATCAGGATCCCTCATCTTTTTCAATAAATGTCTTTAAATTAAAAGGAAATCTGAGCTTTTATTGGCAATTTTAATATTTTCTACTGAACACGAATAAAAGAAAACAACCATATTCCATAATTCACACTGATGTGTATTTTGATGCAGATTGATGGATTAAGATACAGTTAAATAATAATAAAAATATAGAGGATTGTGCAATCTAAAAACGAATTAAGTATGAACAAAAAAATGTTTTTGTACGCTGAATTGCAGCTGGTCGGAAAGATTCTCTGGTTCCAGTTTCTTCAGTTTGAGCATTTTCCAGCTTTATATCTTTGTAAGCTGAATCTGTTTGGGTTTTGAACTGTTGGTCACATGAAATAAGACATTTACAGACGTCACGTTGGACTCTGGGAACTTGTGACGGGTGCTTTTATGACTAAACATCCAGAGGAATGACTCCTCACGGTATGGTTGTAAAGTTTAGATAAAAAGTAACATCCTATGAGCCTGTTCTTACCTGACGTGTCCAACCAGCTCGATGAACTTGTGGCTGGTGAAGTAGGCGACGAGTTCGGAGACGTGGCTCAGGACAGAGCAGATCCCGAACAGCGTGTACGTCCCCTTCAGGTCCTCTAAGTGCCAGTACAGGAAGCTGAAGACGAAGCCGTAGCCGAAGCCCATGAACCAGGCGACGAACAGGACGGAGCTGTAGCGCACGCTGCACAGCAGCTTCAGAAGGTCGCTGTAGTGGAACTCCTGAGCGCCGTCAGAGCTGATGGGCGTCTGATCCGAAGACCCTGACTCGGGCAAGGCCTGAGGACTGTCCGACTCCTCCACCACCCCCTCTGGGGGCTCCTGCTGGTAGTTGCCACTTTTCTCAAAGTAGAACTGCGTAGCGACAACGAACGCCACGCCCATCAGCACGCCAAAGACGATGAAAGCGATCCGGTAGTTGTGGAGCCGGTATTCAGGCAGGATGCAGCCCACGCCGTCCAGCTTGACGGTGAGGTGCGTGTGATCGATCCAGATGCCCACCAGCAGCATGGCCAGACCCCAGCCCAGAGAGCCCCACATCCTCTGCAGGCCGTAGCGGTCGCGGGCTTTGCCGAGATACTGCAGGGTGACGGTGTCCACAATGGTGACGGCGGGGGCGCTGAAGAACTCGCCGACAATAATGACAAGCAGAATGAGCAGGAAGATGGTCTCCACCTGGTCCTTGTTGTAGATGATCTGGTACTCCTTGGCTTTGGTCGGAGCAGGGGAGGTGGTGGTGGTGGTGGTGGTGGTTTTGGTGGTGGAGGTGGTTTTGGTTTTGGTGGGGGGGGTGGTGTGGAGTGTGGTGTTTGGCGTGACATGGGTTGTGTTAGCTGGCTTGAAAGGGGATGATGTCACGTTGGCGTCCACACTTCGCTCGTGCCTGGGGAGCACGCTGAGGTAGGAGTCCAGGAGTTCAAAGAGGTCAAGGAAGCTACGTCGGCTCCTGGTGTGGTGGGTGGAGTTGCTTGAATACGAGACGTTACTGTGCGGAAGAGTCGTCCTCGTTGGCGCCAACGTCGTCGCCAACGTCGTCGCCGGAACAGCACCTTTCTCCTCGCACTTCATCTCCGCAGGTTTAACAAAACCGATGCCGCAGTTGAACACCAGCCAGCAGAACACGGAGAACAGCAGCACCGCCTTCCCCTTCTTGAAGCGGTCGGCCACCACGCCCCAGAAGGGGGCGCTGCAGAACTCGATGAAGTAACGGATGCCGACGAGCAGCCCGCTGCGGCTGGCCGACATGCCCAGCTGCTTGTAGTACACGGCCAGCAGAGGGTGCAGCGAGCCGTAGGCGGCGTAGAAGAAGAAGTAGAAGACTTTGGAGATGAGGAGGTGGCTGTTGATGTGGAGGCACATCCTCTCGCAGCAGTCGATGGAGGTGGCCGTTGGCTGCTCGGGCGGGGCGTCAGCGGCGGGCGCAGGCGTGGCAGACACACCCACCTGCCGCTCCATCGACAGGGTGTTGAATGGTTCGGCCAACACATACTTCCTCTTCTGCTCCTCCTCATCGTCTGTCAGGATGGCAACCTTGTCGTCAGCTGCCATATCTGGAAGATAAGGAAATGAGGGATTAAAGCAGCTGCAGGACGCAATGACACCAACGCTCAGTAACCAAATCATCACGTTCTCCCACTTTAACAACCAAAATGTCTGGAAAGAAACTAAACATGTCCTGTCCAGTATAATGTATGATGTTCAGAAAACAGACCTTTACATCTGTCTTTTGAAAACACGTGAGTCTCTTCTTAACAGCACAACGGTGTTGCAGGAAAGAGTCTTGAAAGGATTCGTTTCTCTGGAGATTTTCCAACATTAACAGCCCAGTCAAACAGCCAATACTGATATAAATAGATCTAACTTCAGAGGAGTGAGCTTTAAACACTGCAGCCGTAGTCACTCACATCCTAAACAGAACAGATTTTTAAGAAACAGACACTGAAAAGGTGAGCTGTTATTTCTTTTTCTAAGATTCTTTGTTAGAAAATCATCAGTTTGAGTCATAATAGTAAAGAATCGACTGAACAAGGAAACTTTTTGATGCTTCGGCCTTTCACACAGATCCAAGGACTCACATCTGATTAAGTTTCAGTGGGAGGAATTTCCTTCAGATAAACACAGAATTGAACGGTGAGAAAAGATGAGAGGAGAATTATGATCATCTTCATTCTTTCAGAGGAATAACATGATGGAAAGCTGCTCAAGGACACCTGGAACACCTTTAAAACCTCACCAGGAGCTTTTACTTCCTCAAGGACTCATGAAACACCTTTACAGACACCTACAACCTCTTCAAGGACCATCAGACTTTACCTCAGGACCCTCTGTAACAACTGTCATTGTAATTACTCAATTACTCCTTGAACATCCTTACAAACTTACAGAACCTTCTCAAGGACTGAAATAACCTCCTAAATGTACCAATGACTGCTGGAACTTCTACAAGTTCCCTTGAAAGTGCCCCTTACCATTTCAGAAACCAGTTTACCACAAAAATCTAAACAGAACACTCAATTCTAATATGCAACTCTTTTCTAATCAAATTAAAGTACAATAAAACCTTCAAGGACCACTTAAAGTTCATTGAGGACTCAAACAATCTCCTACACGTACTCAAAAGTCATGTTAGTCACCACAAAGACTCCCCATCGTCTCCTGGAACTTCTACAAGGACCCTTAGAGGTGTCTGCTCCCATTTCCGAAACAATTTTACTACAAAAATTAAAACAAAACACTCAATTCTACCATTCAACTCATTCCTAATCAAATTAAAGTGAAATAAAACTAACTGAGAAGTCCTTCAAGGCCCTTGAACTCAAGTTTAGAGACTACTGAACCCTTTCTAATCCATAATGCAATCTAAAAACAGTTTTTTTCTGTGAAGACAATAATATTAAGAATATGAACAGTCCTGTTTTGCTGTGAACCCTGAGTGGAACATTTGAAGATCCTTGGAGGTCCCCAGGCCTCAATAAATGTTCAAATGATCCAATATTTCAGCAAAAATCAAAGATTAGAGAAAAAGTCCAAAAACTGAAAACAGATTTGTGTATCAGAACTTTGTTTTTTCTTCTTTCCTCTCCCATTAATCATCTCACGACCCCTCAGATTTATCTGCTGACCCTTTGGAGGGGCCCCGACCCCTAGGTTGGGAATCACTGGACTAAACTAGCTAACTGTATATAAAGTAGTGTAAACTAGCTCCACCTCCAGCAGCTACAACAGTAACATGCTGCTCTAACACTGATGCTTCACTATTAATAATCTAATGATGTCATATATAATAATATATCAGTCAGAGGGACCAAACCACTACTTTTACTGCAATACTTTAACTACATCAAGCTCATAATACTTATGTACTTTTACTGCAATACTTTAACTACATCAAGCTCATAATACTTATGTACTTTTACTGCAATACTTTAACTACATCAAGCTCATAATACTTATGTACTTTTACTGCAATACTTTAACTACATCAAGCTCATAATACTTACTGTACTTTTACTGCAATACTTTAACTACATCAAGCTCATAATACTTATGTACTTTTACTGCAATACTTTAACTACATCAAGCTCATAATACTTATGTACTTTTACTGTAATGGAGTATTTTTACATTGCTGTGTTGGTACTTTTACTGCAGTGAGGGATCTGAGTACTTTTTCCACCGCAGCTGATATGTATAAATATACCCTGTTACGAGCAGCCCTTACAGGACCGCAGGAGGTCCGCGGACCCCAGTTTGGAAACCGTCTGCCCGTCACTGACAGTCGCTGACGATCATATGCGGAAGTATTTGATATCTTGAGCAAAGATGCGGTTTATTTTACACGTAAAATTAATAAAATTGAATGAATTGAACACAGTTTAACGGCAGAAATGGAGTAAATTGTCTAAAATGTCGTAAAATGATAAATAAACCGGTTTAACAGGCAGAAAACGACTGTTTAACAAACGATCATTAAACTAGCCTCCTGTAACGTCGATTTAACTCATTAAACATATTAAAAAACACTAAATATAAGAGAAAACAGTCAGATTAAAGACAAAAACACATAAATGTCTCACCTGCTCAGGTCACCGCTCCCATTAAACTATGACTGCGCAGTTTCTGATGAATTTTTCTCTCTGCTGTCGGACATTTCTCACACAAAACGCGTCATAAATGTCGGTTTTTAAATGAGATATAATAATGTTTAAATGTATCGTGATGTGTTCATGTTTTTAATGTAGTGATTCTGTCCGGCTCCTCTCTTTGTGTTCAGAACAACAGCAGCTCGTCAGACCGGAGCTCCCACCTGTCCTGCTGCCCGAGACACCCGCGTCAAGTTAGACAAGATGGAGGCCGCAACTTCCGGTGTTACATCGTGTTTGGTGACCCATCAGATTCTGAGACCTGTAGCGTTGGACGAAGTACTTTTACTTATGCAGGATTGATGTAGGATTTTTACTTGTGATGAAGTATTTTTACATTGTTATATTGATACTTTTACTGACGTAAAGGATCTGAGTACTTCTTCCAACACTACAGGTCAAAGAATCTGATGGGTCACCAAATACAGTGCAACACCGGTCTCTGCTGACAATATAACACATCATATATCATATTATATTTATATTTATATTTATATTATACTGTATATATGATATTATGGTAAAGCTATGGTCATATTTTCCAGTATCTCCACAATACAACATGATGAACTTGGTTTAATATGACTTTTAAAATAAGTATCATTCTCACTTAATTGGATTCCAATTAATATTATGATTTCTTATGATTAATTAATGATTTTTTGTTGTTTTTCTGTAAATTCTTTATGGAGGCTGAATCTACCCTCCATATATTCTCTTACTTACAAATAGAGCTGAAACAATTAGTCAATGAAAGGATGAATTGATCAAGAGAATATCAGTTAGCAGTAATTCGATAATAAATTAGTAGTTTAAATCTTCTCTCATGCAAAAAGACTAAAAAATAAATTTAATATGTTTAGGTTATGGAGTGTTACTCAACTGAAACTGTCACTATTTTATGAAATTTTGTATTAACAAAACAATAAACTGATTAATCAATAAAATATGAATCTATAATGAAAAGCCCTAAATATAATATAAGAACAAAACCTTCTATATACAATTTAAAGTAAAAGTTGAGCCTGTTTGTCGTTTTATTTTCTAGATGTGTTTATTCTGCTTTAATTTGGTGAACATCCGGTTTCGCTCCTCGTCAAATCCGGTGAGCTTGACGCAGCAGAGCGGCTCCACCTAAACGTCTCCGTGCTCCAGTTAAAGGGGAAACTCCCATTAATCACACTGAAAACCAGTAAAATCACCACTGTAATTCATGTTGGACTGGAAAACTGTGTGGGTGTTTGATATATTTGTGGGAATAAAATAGAAAATAAGACATTAAATCATCACTGAGCAGCACATAGACGTCCCTACAGTGATATTATATTTTACAGCCAATGTAATAAAAGTAACATATAATTATAATTATTGTATTCATTTTTATTTCATATATTATTTATTATTACTATTATCACACTGCTGTAATATTAGATTTTTAAAGACACAAAAGTCAGAGAAACTCAACACTTATTGTCATTTTATCCTCTTAAACTCTTGATTTATCTTCTGAAAACTCCCCTCAAGTTTCCCAATTTTAAGATAAAGCTTCCTCTACAACAACTATTTGATAATCATTTCATCATTTTAGTCATTTTCAAGCAAAAATGTCAAAAATTGTCTAATTCCAGCTCCTCAAATGAGAATTTTGCTGCTTTTCTTTGTCACATATGACAGTAAACTGAATATATTTATGTTTTGGACTGTTGGTCGGACAAAAAAATACACATTTCCTGGAGCTGTTTGACATTATAACGGGCGTTTTTCACAATTTTCTGACAATTCATAGACTAAATGATTACTCAGTTAATCGAGAAAATAATCAGCAGGTTAATTAATAATGAAAATCGTTAGTTGCAGCGTTATGACAGTAGAAGTTCTGTTTCAGCTCTTCAGTGAAGCCTCATTACACCAAACAATCATATGAAATGTTATTTTCCTCCCAAAATTCAGCGTATTTTGTGACATATTTGGTATTTTTGTAATCTTTAAGCTTTAAATGACGTTAAATTAATGTTACAACATCCGTAAGCTGTTGTTTTCTTTATTAATTTTGTTTAAAAGTGTCTTTTCTTTTCTTTTTTCCACAGTATTTATGTCATTTTGCGCCAGAAACAGATCAAACAACTTAAAGAATGTAACAAAAAAGAGATGTAAAGTAGTTTTTATGTCTTCTTATATAACAGAGTTAAAGAGAAAATGTAGCAACAGCTGCAGACAATAAAAACACATAAAAATATGAAAAACTTTGTTGTTAAATCTTGTTTTTTTGGCTGTGTTGCATCTGCATCTCACAGTTTGAGTATATTTCCCTCTATTTAGTCCAAACAGACACCTGCAGCTGATTTAATTTAATTTCTGTGGAGCCAGATGGGCGAGGATTTAAAAAAAAAAAAAGGACAATGACAGCTACTGGAGAGCGTCATAAAGCTAAATTACCAGGACATAACAAACCCCACCCGTCTGCTGCTTTGAGAAAATTAAATCAAACGCCATAAATGCTTTCCACTGTAATAAACGTTTCCACCTGCAGAGGGCGCCGCAGGCTTCAGTTCTCTACTCGACTACCGGCTGATTGTTTTTGTGTTGTTTTAAAACATAAAAATGTGGGCAAAAGTTTGTCTTAAATGAGAAAATTATGAGACATTTTAATGTCACAACATCCCATTTAATGTTTTCCAGAAGTTGGATTCACATCAGGAACATTAAACAACACACGGCTTTAATTTCATCACATCCATTCACATAAAAAAGTGATTCATCATTCAAACGTTTTTGGTTGAGAAAATAAACCTTTCTCTTAAATGTAGCGGCTGCATGTGAGACACAAAACTCTGTAAATATACTTCATTACAAGTGTTTCTGTTGTGAAGCAGATGTTTTTAGAGTAATTCCATGTACGGTTTGTGATTAAGCGACTGCTTTTCAAGGCTTTTTGGTATGAAGCAGATGGGAAAATCCGACAAAATGAACCGCAGGATCCAAAATCTCTTTCCAGACGTGCAGATGTTCGTGTGGGATTTAAGCAACGAAGAAGAGGCCTGAAAGTCAATATGCTGTGTTTAAGTAAAGGATATTAAAAAGATAAAAGAACTGTGATAAATTTCACACAGAAACAGAAGAAGAAAACAGATGTTTCAGTAGTCCGACTCGTCCGAAAGCTCTCCCTGCTGCGTCCAGTGCTTCCCCTTCTCCTGCTTCTTCCTCTTCCTCTCCCCCATCAGCATGGCGGCCAGCACGGTGATCACCACGGTGACGGTGATGATGAGCACGGTGACCGTCTCGGCGATGCACAGCTCCGTGTCCACCTCCATCAGCCGGTAGCCCTGCAGGACGGGCGGCTCCTTGCAGGTCAGGTTGTAGTAGTCGTCCAGGAAGAGACGCTGGATGCTGCGCAGCTTCCGGAAAACTCTCTGCAGGTCGCAGTCGCAGTTCCAGGGGTTCTCCTCCAGCAGGATGTGCGTGCTGTAGGTGTGGATGCCGAGGAACGTCTTGAAGTAGATGGTGGACATCTGGTTGTTGGCCAGGTTCAGTAGCGTCATGCTGGTGAGCGGCTTGAAGACGCCCATCTCCGTCTCGCTGATGTGGTTGTCGGCCAGGTTGAGGACCTCCAGCGAGCGCAGCATGGAGAAGATGCCGCTCCTCAGAGACGTCAGCTGATTGTCCTCCAGGTGCAGCTGCCTCAGGGAGCTCATGGAGGCGAACGACCTCACCTGGATGGTGTGGATGGCGTTGCTGCTTAGGTTTAACCTCTGCAGGCCGTCCAGGTGCAGGAAGCTCCTGCTGTCCAGGCTGGTCAGGCGGTTGTGTGCGAGCTGCAGCTCCCGCAGGAACGCCAGACCCGCGGAGAAACCCTCGCTCAGGGTGGAGATCCGGTTCCAGCTCAGGTCCAGCTTCTGCAGGAACTCCAGCTGCGAGAAGCCGCCGTCCTCCACCGAGCTGATGTTGTTGTTCTGCAGCAGCAGAACGCGCAGCTTGCGGTTTTTGCCGAAGGAGCGTTCGGGGATGACGGCGATGTGGTTGTCGGACAGGTCGAGGAGCTCGGTGGTGGCGGGGACTCTGCCGGGCAGCTGGGTGAAGAGGGCCTGAGAGCAGATGGTGAACTTCAGATCCCCCCGACAGTCACAGCCCGGCTCACAGCTGCTGTGAGACCTGGAGGACGCCTCCGTCACCACCAACAGGACGAACAGGAACTCCTTCATGGCGGCGGAGCTCTCTGAAACAACCAGAGAGGATTCTGACTCAGAACATCTGCAGTGATTTGTACTATTTAATAAAAACCTTTTCACCAGTGCTAGACTCACAATTTCACTATTTTATCACTTGTTAAATCACTATAAATAACTCAGAATACCTGGAAACACTCACTTAAAAGTAACTTGCTGTTTTCATCAATCATCTAAGAAGTTTTAGGTGATGAAACAGTTACTGAAAACTTGTAAAAACCTCCAAAACTCTGCAAACGACGACCTGAAAGGAGCTTTTTGACTTCTCAGGATGATTAAAGTCGCTTCACCTGTGATGCATAAATAATCTTTACAGTGATTGATTTCTGTTGCCAGACATGTGACTACATCTCCTCGAGCTGGTTGACATCATAACAGGCGTTTTTTTATTTTTTTTAACCATTTTCTGACCGTTCACAGACTAAACATTTACTCAATTAATCTAGAAAATAATCTGCAGATTAAGTGACGCTAAAAATAATCGTTATTGTTCCGGCGCTCCTGCGTCATTACATCATTTCCCTCAAAATTCAGCCTCTTTGTAAACTTTGAACTACAAAAAAGGTTAAATTAAATTAATTAAGTGTCTTTTCTTTTATTTTTTTTTCACGGCATTGATGTCATTTTGTAGCAGAAACAGATTGAACTAAAAAAAAAATGCAACAAAAAAGAGATGTGAAGTTTTATCTCTTCTTATACAACAGAGAATGTAACAACAGCTGCAGACAATAAGAACAGATATAAATATGAAAAACCTTGTTGTGAAATCTTAGTTTTTGGGGATTTCTGTGTGTGAAAATCTTGAATAACGAGGCTTGATATCACTATAAATCAGTCAATATAACTAACTCACTACACCTGGAAATAATCACTTAAAAGTAACTAAAAATTAAACGTCTTTACGACCAAACAGTCGACTGAAAACTCTGAAATACTTCCTGACATAAAACCTCCAAAACTCAACAACAAAGACTCAAAGTTTCCACATCTCAGTCTGATGGTTAAAGTCGCTCCGTGGGTTCGATTCCAACTGCGTTTCATAAATAGTCTTTGCAAAACGTTACAAAATCCAAAAACTGATTGATCTGAATTGTTTTCGCAGTCCCGAGGAAGTAAAAAAAAAAAAATGAGAGAAAAGCCAGAAAAAATAAACATAACTCGGTTTCACAGAAATATTTTCTTTCTTATTTTCCTCTGATGTCTCTAAAGACGAGTCGCGGAGGTCGAGGAACACGAGGAAGCTTTTAAAAAACGCTTCTGATGAGAATACAAGAATAATATCCTGACCTGAAAAGAATGTAAAAGCTGCAAAAGTTCAAGTTTAAGGAACAATTAAGTTCATCTGGAGGAAGAAAAGAAAAGAAATGTTCCTCTTTAGACAGAACAAAGAAAAGAAAAGTAATTTAAAAGTCTTTTTTTTACTCTGGAATATTGATGGTTTTTAATATAAACGTAAGATCTTCATGAAACGTCATAAAAATGTCTGTTTAAGGCTTTTGAACAAAATCTGCTGTATAGAAAATGATAAAAAGCTGCTATTTCTCTGCATTATTTCCTGGAAACAGTTGTTATAACGTCTTACCGGCTGCTGCTCCTCTCGTTTCCGTGCGTTTACCTGCTGACGGTCGTCAACATCCAGCAGCAGGCAGCAGCAGGTGGAAACTGGACATGATGGAGGTCGAGTTTGTCACGGCCTGGAAAACACCACAAAGACAACGAGATGGAAAGAGACACACACACACACAGAGAGGAGAGGAAGGGGAGGAAGGGGAGGAAGGGGAGGGAGAGCTCGTCAATTATTCACCACGCAGCTCTGTGGTCGTGTTATGTCGTGTTGTGGGAGGGGGGTTACGAGAGCCGAGGGGAGGTTTAAGAGATTGAAGCCAAACTGGGCCACAGAGCCGAGAATTAGAAGGTCTGGATGGATTTGATTGATTGCAGACGGGGTGTTTATCTCCAGGTTGTTCCTGATTATTTATAGATTTATTTATTTATAACAAAAAAAAAAGAGTGTTAATAAGTTGTTTTTACAGTTCGTTCTACTTTTCATTTAGATTTGTGTCAATTGCAAGAAGAAATATTCAAATTTTAAGATGTGAAAAATGAAAAAAAGCTTTTTAAGACTGTTAATAATTGTTTTGAAGTCAAAGATTATGATGTAAATAACTGAAAAATACCATGTCAGTATCATTTTCTGCACTTCCTGTATTTAACGTAATAAAACCATTAAATATTAAGGTGCTTGAAATGAATTTTAATGTTTAATTAGCAACATGTTTGATAAACAGAAGCGTCATTAAAACCATCAAATACAAACATTTAGCACCATTTAGCTCATCAGTTATATTTGTGTTTATAATCTTAATTTTTCATAATTTAATCAACTTCCAGGAAAAAAATTATGGACATACTGTATAAAAAAAGAGATTTATTTACTTTATTTTCTATTTTATTTACACATTTCTCCAAGAAAGAGATCCACAGCCTCTCTAGTCAGTTTGTTTATTATGAAAAGAGGTCGTACGGTGGCCCAGAGGGCTCAATGCACTACAACTCCAAGGATAATTTAAGTGTTGTCATCAAATCCCATGAAAAGACCAGAAATACTCACTCAAGCACTAATATATATTGTTAAATTATTCATTTATTATTTATCTGTTATATAAACTGATGAGCTCAAACATGATTTTTCCATTAATTGTGTTTTCTTGAGTTGGGATTATTTTAAAAGAAAAGAAACTTAAGCAAAACTTCCCACTAAAAGTGAAACACATTTAAACTGTATTTGTACATTTTTAGCCTTAAATCGACGCCTACAGGACGAAAAACTTAGTAACAGCGAGATGGTTTAAGCTCCAGTTCCTCGACATTCAAACATGACAAGCGACCAAAATGAAAGAGGTCAAAGGTCAGGGTGTGCTCTTTCCTTTGCCTTGTGATGTTGGATTAAGTTGAGGAAACACAGCAGGGACTTTAAAAGGTATCAATAAATAAGACAGTGTCAGGAGAGTAAACTCTTTGTGACTCTTCTTCACCGACAGATACGAGTCGAGCTGCAGCCCCCAGATGTGACATTTATCATCTGTAGGATGACGCCGGACGTATCGGATAGATGATGAGCGGACCTGTTGGTCGCAGAGAGACAAGATTACACTAATACCGTCCAAATCCAGGGCTCAGATAAACCTCTCTCTGCCGTCCGTCCCTTTATTCCACCTCCATTCATTCAGGAATCAGAGCGTGAAGTCCTGTTTTCTTTCTTTTTTTTTTTTTTTTAACCCAATTTCAGTTCAGCTTTCAGCTTTCACAACATTTCAGGCAAGAGAGGTTTGTGTTTTCATGTCTCGCTGACATTTAACCCCCAAAACTTGGAGAATATTCAAGATATTAAATCATTTTTTGTTGTTTATTTACTTGTTGATGTGAAACATGGCTTGAAATGTCACGTCTAAATAATAAAGACCAGATTTCTGAGAAATTATTTAAAATTTTTTAGATAAATTTGAACTTAAAGAGCATTAATCTAACTTTAAACAGCGACATTAATGATTTTCCTTCATCTATTTGTTAAAAGCTGAAACTGAACATGACATAATGTTCACCTGTTGGTCCGACACAAAGACCTCCGCTGACATCATCAAATATTAACAAACCTTCAGGAGAAAAGACTCAACAACAACAACAAACAACACATATTTAATGGATAATGTTTTACGAAATACTTAAGAAACGATGCGTCAAAATCTGGAAGCTGAAATGATTATTTAAAGGTTCCTTCAAGCAGAAATTAAAAACACAATAGAAAAGTGAGTATTTTGGTTATTTCTTTGCAAAAAAAGGGTTTTATTAAGCTTCTGTTGGATATAATTTACTCAACAATATAAAGAGGAAGAAGCTACTTATAAAGTTTATTTCTTCACTGTTTTTTCTGATGTTTTGTTTTTCTGTTCATTTTCTTCACTTTACAATCGCTGAGCTTGTTTTTTGTGCTCTGGATTGTTTCTCTGGAGGTTTTTTCAGACGTTGGCGGTGCAGACTGTCCAGACGGTGTCGGTGATGGTACACTAGTGTTTCCTCTCACAGATATCTGGTGTCTGCAGGTGATCCAGTTTCACTGCAGCCTTTGACTTGACCTGAATAATTGTGCTGCATAATAACACGCAGCTAAAAACGACTTCAGTTACCTTCCTGCTGTTCACTTCACTTGATTATTGGAGGAGGTTTGACTGACAACCAGGACGCTTTTACCTCGAAATCTTCCAACTGCACAGTTTATGTTTTTTTAGAGGAAAGAAACAGACTTGACTTTGAGTTGAGAAGGTTAAAGGCCGAACTCACTACAAAACGGTTCTTATAAAATACCTCAAAGTATCTACAACTCAAATGAAATAAGCTACACATACATGTTGACCATGTTGACGCAGTACAACAGACGACTGGTGTCAGTGGAGATTAAACTGTAACGTCTTCAACTGAGGATGAACAGAAAACATCTTAAACCAAGTTTTACTGGACAGAATGAAATTAAATCTGATTATGTACAATTTATAATATACATATTTTATATATTTAGTATTAAACCACCAGTCTGATCTTCTGCAGCTTCAGTTTACTGTGTTTGGATCCAGATTTAAATTTTTAACAAAATACAAACTGTAAAATCAGAAATATGAGCAAAATGTGAATATGAATCTATATCTATATATATAACTATCTACTACTAGTACTACAACTTCTCCACCTCTAGTACTACTCAAACTTTTACTACTCTGCAGCTACTACTACTCTATACATCCACTATATCATATACTACCACCTGTAGTAGAGGTACTACTACTAATACTACTACAACTACTACTGTACTGTTACTCTTACACCAATCACTGGTACTTCTTATCTATCTCCTCTTGTACTTGTACTACTACCTTTTCTACCACTACTACTACTGGTACTTTTTTATCTATATCCTCTTGTACTTGTACTACTACCACCTGTAGGAGAGGTACTAATAGTACTACAACTACTACTGTACTGTTACTCTTACACCTAACACTGGTACTTCTTGTCTATCTACTCTTGTACTTGTACTACTACCTTTTCTACTACTACCACTACTGGTACTTTTTATCTATATCCTCTTGTACTTGTACTACTACCTTTTCTACCACTACTACTACTGGTACTTTTTATCTATATCCTCTTGTACTTGTACTTACTACCACCTGTGGGAGTGTGTAGGAGTGGTACTAATAGTACTTCAACTGCTGCTGTACTGTTACTCTTACACCAACTACTGGTACTCCCTATCTGTCTCCTATTGTACTTATACTACTACCACCTGTAGGAGCGGTACTAGTAGTACTACAACTGCTGCTACTGTACTGCTACTTTTACACTTACCACTGTTACTACATTTCTCTGTCTTGTTATATTTATACTACTCCATTTACTACTACTACTGCTACTACAACTGTTACCTCTGGTGCAACAATTACTACTATTACTGCCTGTTTTGCTTCTTCTACTCTAACACTGATACTACTTTTACTTCTCATACTGCTAGTTTTTCAACTGCTATCACTACTTCTGCTGTTTATTTCTAGTACTTCTACTTCTAATACTTGTATTGTCTTGATAAATTTGATAATATATGTGATAAATCAAGAAAATAACAGACTTAACAGTTAATGATTACTGATCATCTACCAACACATAGTATTTATTTGTGTATCTGTCAAATACCAACATACACAGTATCCGTACGCAGTATTTACAGTACACAGATACTGTGTGTGTGTGTTTGTGTGTGTGACGCTCTCGTCTCTGTGTTTTATGTTATTACCCTGCAGACTGTCATAGAGCTGCAGGATTACAGTAAGACAGAAGCGCTGAGAGAAGCTCATGAAAGCTGCTCGAGTCTCGATGAAGACGCTAATCGTTAATCCCTGCGGACGAGGATTACCTCCATGTTCTACCGCCGCTGAGAAGGGACATTAAGGTCTGACTTCATCTTTATTTACATCACTTTCATTGGGTGGTTTACATTCATAATGTCTTATTGCTTATTTTTCGTACTTTTTACACTTGGAATTTTTATTTCTACAGTATTTAATATATTTAGAGCATAAAATCATCATTATATTACATTAATTTAGCAGACATGTTTGTTCAAAGCAATATGAGAGCAATAAGAGAAATATCGCAAAAAACAAAAAAAAAGTAGAACATGTTAATACAAAATGTATTTTTGCTAAAAAGTTTCACCTTGAAACCTAAAACTTAAGAAACTTGGAGAAAAAGAAAAACAGAAAATAATTTTATTTACATGTTTCTTTCAGTTTTTTCTTCTATATTTTCTTCATCATTTCTTTATTTCTTTCTCTGAGAGAGATGGGTGTGAAATTGCATCAGGTTTTTAATAATTCATATGTTGTTTGAATTTTAAGTTACAATAAATGATGATAAAAAATTGTGAAAAATGTCAAAAACAGATTTTAGCAATGACTAAAAAGCTGCAGGGTGAAGTTTATGAAGTTTCACATTACAGAAACTTAATTTATGAACAAACTACACAGTTACAAGAATGATATTAATATTTTTGGCTTCAATCTGTTGATATTTTCATATTCAATGTCTTTAAATTATACTTTTTCACGCTGTAGTAACACAAACATCTAAAACACCGGTTTTTTGTACTCTCATATTAAATCTCTCACTGATCTAAATGTCTTCTATCAATCACTCAATTCAATCAATAAAACGTCGTCACTGACCTCATATTTCAGTGTGTCTCACCCGTCTGAGAGCAGGTGAGGTTGCCGTGATGTCATCAGTGTTGTATTGAAACTGCAGGTTGTACTGGTGACCAGCAGAGGGAGAAACAGACCTGTTAGAAATAAAAAGAGGCTTCATTCCTCCACTGAGTAAATAGTAGAGCTTATAGTAATAGTACTAGTAGTAATAACAACAGTAGTAGCATCAGTTGTAGCAGTGGTGGAAGGTGATTTACTGAACTTACATTGTCTTATATTCTGCTACTTTATGCTTCTACTCCACTTAATATCTGAATCAATTCTTACACTTTAACTACATCTATCAGACAGTTCATTCTTACTTCTGCAAATTAGCATTAATGAATAAAATATGATGCTGTGTTAAAGATACAGATGTAGAAACTACCAACAGTGTATAAAGTAGTTAAAATTATTCACCATATCCAACTACAATATCAATATACATCAATATAATCCAACAATCCAACAGTCATATGAGTATTTACTACAATAGAATGGAATTATTGGCCCAGATACTGTTATGCACATTTTATTGGTCAAATTTGATCAGGCTGTTTGTGATCAAAATGTAAATTTTGAGGTCCAAGAGGAATCCGTCCTGCTTTTACCAGACTCCAACTTTTTTTGCTGTTGTTGCTCGTTGATTCTTGAACAGATTCTGAGAAACTTTATCGGTGCACATCTTTAAAAAAAAAAACATCTTTGTTGTCTTTGGCTTTTACACTTTGGGCCTTCTCTGTCTCTTCTATCTTCCTCGTTCCCTTTTTCTTCTTCATCTGTTTTAAAAAGGTGCTGTATAAATAAAGTTTCCTTGCTTGCTAGTTTTACTATTTTAACTTAAAGATCTAAATATTTCTCCCACCACTGAGTAACTGTAGAAATACCAGTTGTAGTAACATTACTATCTTGTACCAGTATTGGAAGTACTGGTCGTAGTAGTGGTAGCAGTGTAGTACTGAAACTCACACACTGACACACCTTGTTACACTGAGCTGTCAATCACCCCAAAACTGTCACTCACACCTCTTTCCAATAAAGTCAATTCAAATTTATTTACAAAAGCACTTTGAACAAAACCAGGGTTGACGTCCAGCTGCTTCACAGAGCAGTACAGTCAGTAGGTGTGTGTATAAACTTGTACTGTACGTGTGAATGTGTGTGTGTGTGTGTGTGTGACAGGTGGAGGTGTTAATGAATACGACAGTGGTGGTGCAGCATGGCGGCTCGTTCGCGCCCTGCATCAGATCCAACATGGCAGCTCTGACTTGGTGACAGGAAGAGCCAGGAAGAGAGGTCAAGAGGTCGGAAAAACAAGGAGCGAGACAGCTGGAACAGATTGTCCCTGCCGCTGTCAGGTCTTCAATCAGGTCCTCAGATCTGACTGACAGGGTGTTGTTAGCGCTAACGAGTTTTACATGTGACATTTAATTACTGCTGCTATTAACAGCCAGACTGTGTGAGGGAGTGACGAGGATTAATTACTAAAAAATTTATTTTTAAATGCATTTATGTCAACTTTTTACATCCGTCTCTCACATATTAATTGAATCTAATGTAATTTAATAGTCATGATGCACAATTTCATAGTTCAGTTCAAGTACAGTTTACAAATATACTTGTATAATTATGTCTTTAATCTGTAGTTGACTGTATCAGCAGCTACAAGATTTAAATCTTTACACCTGTTGCTGCACCTGCTGTGCTTATATTTCATTTAAGAATATGTTTAACATTTTATAATTTGTCTTAAAATGAAATAATCTAAGACGTGTTCAGCTCTCATACATGTGTTCTTAAGTGCATTTAAATATGTTTAGCATTTTACATTTTTTAAATGAACTAAAAGATTCTTTAAAACATTAATAAATATGCAGCATTTTTATGAATTTGTCTTCAAATATATCTGTAAATGTGTTTAACTTATAAATTTGTAAATATACAACACTTTTACAAATGTGACTTAAAATCCATACAATTACATTTTTATTAGCATATAAACATAAATATACTTATTGTTACAAATCTGTAGCATTTTTTAAATAATTTATCTTAAAATACATTTGTAACTATGAACTTTTATTACATTTCTCTTAAAATTTACGTTAAAAAAATGTATGAGTTTGTCATAAAACGCATTCATAAGTATTCAGAAAATTACAAAAAATTTTCCCTTAAAAAGTGTAAATATAGTAGACTTCTCTAGTTAAATTACTTTTTATTATAAATATATTAAAATACAAATAATAACTAAATATATATAAAAACTCTAGCACTTAAATAGATTTGGTGGAAAATACCTATGAAATTTTTTTTTAAAATTTGTTTTAAAATGCATTTTAAACATGTTGAACTTTTTTTCTAAAATACACATAAAATTTAAGTATGTAACAAATGTGTCATCTAAACATCTAATTTATATTAAATAAGACCAATCAAGACATCTGAAAATAAACAACCCTTTGTGATTGGTTGTTGGCTGTGATGTAAGATTTACCCAGGTGTGTGATACAGTATTTATATTTGAAGGTTTATTTTATTTTAGATAAGTTTAGTTTTAGTTCTTTCTAATGTTTTTTTCTTCAGATCCACTTTGTCAGTCCTTCACTTTGCAGCAGTTTAATGGTTTCAGCGCTACAGTTGAGAATATTTATCTGAGCCTGTTACAGCAGGTGTGTGCTGCTGGGTAAACAGAGGAGGGCCTGCGAGCTGTTTGTGCAAACATGATCGAATGTGTCCAGGTTAAGTGGATTATCACAACACAATAGACGCCTTTCAGAGCGAGCAGGCAGGAATTTCCTCCGGCTCGCATCTTCAATCCGACGTCTTTGCACGGAGCTGCTGTGTTTTTTTAAAGACGTTTAAGACGTTTCCGTTTCATGACAGACTGTGATCCTACAATAACAGTCTACATGAACGCTGGCAAAGATTTATGTTTTTAAAAAAGTATTTTTGGTAGGAACGACTAAACGCTTCCACCAGTCGACAACATACCGTCATGTCTAAAGGCTGAGTTTTGTTCTGGTGAAAACAAAATCTCACATAAATACAACAGACACCCTACAAAACAGCAGGTTACCTCTACAAACTTTGCACATTTTCCCCAATTTGAGGTTAACACATTCTTCCTGTTAGCCTCATTACCTCCCAATCAGCCGCTCAAAAACGAGTCTGTTAAAATGGTAAATTAATAATAAAATCTTAATTCGTGTAGAGACACAAACTGATGACGTTACAGGAGAATGAAAATGGAAAAACTAACTTTAAATCTAAACTGTCACAGCTTTGTGTCTAAAAGGTAAGAAAAATACTCAGATTCCTCTTAATAAAACTCCTATTTGGAGTATTTTGAACATTATTTTCTTTCTTTATTGACAGTGAATGTGGTAGAAGAAAGAAAAATATGCGAGAGTTTCCAAACATCTCATGTAGTTTTAACATAAGACGTAAAGCTTTGACTCCCAATCTGCTCCAGTCCAAACTGTCTCCAGTGAATGAGATCACACACGTCCATCATGTAATTACATTAAACACTCTGATATCGACTCCTCGCTGAGTGTGATCCCATTCCTCTGAATAAACGTCATCGCTGCTGTCATTATCATCATCGTCGTCGTCACCGTGACTGTCAGCGCTGTCAGCCTGAGTGTCATCATCTCCATCATCACCATCGTCAACGTTTTATCTTATTTTTAATCGATGTTGAGCTCAAGTTTACAGAATGAAGCATAAAAACAGAGAGACTCAAATTAATGGCTGTTGATCAATAGCCAGTTAAGGCTGCTGTGCTGCTGTAGCAACATTTACTGTGCATTCAGGAGTTTCAGGAGTTTATGTCAAATAGGCCACGACTAAAAAAATGTGGCAACAGGAAGGAAATATGAAAAACAAAACATTTTTAAGGCTGCGCCAAAGTGTGTTTTCCCGTATGTGTGTGTGTGTGTGTGTGTGTGTGTGTGTGTGTGTGTGTGTGTGTGTGTGTGTGTATGTGTGTGTGTGTGTGTGTCTGTGTGTGTGTGTGTGTGTGTGTGTGTGTAGAGAAGTCTCTGGGGGTAGAGAAGGGTGAAAAGGTCAGTGAGTTTCTGATTCATATACAAATATTTACATTAGTTCAGCTGGAGGTGAAGAAATGACTCAGAGGAGGGAGGCGGGGATGTAACACTCACGGTAGAAAGACCAGTACTACAACTACTACTACTATTAGTAGTACACCTTTTACTACATGTACTACTACTACTGAAAATATATTTGGATGTACTGTTGCTACTACTAAAACTACTAATACTACTACTATGACTACTGGTACTAATATTACTACTACAAAATCTGCATGCACACTACAATTACTGCCCCTACTGATATTAGTACTAGTAGTAGTACACCTTTTACTACATGTACTACTACTACTACAACAATTACATAACTACTACTAAAACTCCTCTTTCCACTACCACACCCAGCCCTTACTGACACCACTACTACTACATGTACTACTACAAATACCATAACTATTACTGAAACTCCTGCTACTGCTATTACTACAACTACTACCAACCCCAGTACAGCCCCTACTGATATTAATACTACTATCACGTGTACTACCACAAATACATAACTACTACTGAAACTCCTTCTACTATAACACTCAGTACAGCCCTTACTGACACAACTACACGTACTACTACAAATACAAAACTATTACTGAAACTCGTGCTACTGCTATTACTACAACCACTACCACACCTAGTACAGCCCCTACTGATATTAATACTACCATGTGTACTACCACAAATACCATAACTACTACTGAAACTGCTGCTGCACTGTGACCTTTCACACTCTGATGGATCTGAAACCTGCCATCTGTACCAGAGAAATATTTCTAGTGTGACCTCTGACCTCTGGTGTGTGTGTGTGTGTGTGTGTGTGTGTGTTTCCAGACAAACCCACAGTCGATAAAGAAAACACCTCCAGGGAAACACACACACACACACACACACACACACACACACACACAGAGTCTCCAGCGGTCTCTGGTTGTCAGTGTGGATCCATCAGATCAACAGGAGGGAGGCCGTGACCTCCAACCAACACTCCTCCACTCTTTTCAAATTTATCCCTCCGTTTCCTCTCTTCCTTCTTCTCTTTTTGACTTGTCTGTTCTCCTTCTTCCTCTCTTCTATCCTGTCATCTCCTCTTGTCGTCTTTCTCTCCTGTACTTTTCTCTTCCGGGATTTCTCTCTTACAACCTTTTTTCCCTCCTTGTTTCCATCTTTGCTTCCCTTTTATTTCCCTCATTTATTCTCCCTCCTTCTATTTTTCCTCTCCATCTCTTCCTCTTTTCATTATATCTCCTCCATTCCTCATGTTCTCCTCTGTCATCCCCTCCTCTCCTGTTGTCATTTTTCCTCTTTCTACTTGTCTTTTTCTGCCATCTTTGTCCTCCCCCTCATTTCTTTAATTTTTAATCTTTTCTTTTGTTCCCCTCTGTCCTGCATTTTTGTCTTTCTCCTCCTCTTCCATGTCTCTCTCTCTTTCCTCCTCTTTTGCTACAACCTCTCCTAACTTTTTCTCCTCTCTCATTTCTTCTTTTCTCCCTCTTGTTTCACATTTCTCTCCTCCTCTCTTCCTCACATCTCCCTCGTTTTCTGCCATCTTTGTTTTCCTTCCCTCCTCTTCCTTCACTTCTCCCCCTCTCTTCCTCGTGTCTCCTCCTCTTCTCCTTGAACCCTCCTCTGCTTGTTTTTTCAGTATCTAGGTCAAGGTTGTGTTTCTGCTGTCTAGTCTGGACGAGTGATGCACTGACACACACACACACACACACACACACACACACACACACACACAAACACACACACTCGTAGTATTTTTGGCAGCTCAGTGTGTGATCGCCCCTTGAGATGTCAGAGCTTTTAGGTCAGGCTGATCTGTGAGCTTCGGCAGCTTCCTGGAAAAAAAAAAAAAAAAAAAAAAAAAGCAGCAGGAGGCCGAAAATACTCTGAATTATTCAACATCATCATATCAAAGTCAGCACAACATACAACGAGACGTTTAAAAAGCTGTCAAATGAGCATAAAAAGGATGAAAGGATTACGGGTCATCAGCACGTTCACCTGTTGGTCCGATGCTGCAGGTGTTCGGTTAAAGATGCAACTTTGTTTTATACCATAACGACAAATGCTGCTTTCTGATTGGCTGACAGGTGTCTGTCTGGATGACTCGTCTCTTGTTGTCAATTATGAATTTGAGTCGTGAAGCTTCAGGATTAACATGTCAATGACAGCTTTTTATTCACTGGATATTGTATATTTTTTAATTTTGGATTCTTTAAAGTTTAAATATCTTGATTTTTATGCAAATTACACTAAAATTTGATATTGGATAATTACAAATGTTTCACTGAACTCGTCTTCAGTTTGCATCGCTCACAGCAAATAAAATAGGCGTTTAGTTTGAGTTGTATGTTAAAAATACAGAATGCAGTTTTTACATTTATTTACAGTAAAATGTACACATCAGGATAAACCTGGAAATGGTAATTATTCAGTGTTTATATGGACAATACACTATAAATGCCTGGTTTCCACTTAAATGGAAATGCTTTTATTTTGAAGGTTTCCAGGAAATCATCTGGCCTGTTGTTGTCGCTAGCTTGAAAGAAGGAAAAGGTGTACGTTCGAGATGTCGGGCGCGAGCTTCGTTGTTTTCCGCGTTTTATAAGCTGCAGCATGTTAGAGGATAATAAATATGCTCGTTTTGAAAGATACTACACAACAGCCTGTTAGTGTCCACTCACGCCTTTTTTTAAAAAAATGCAATCACGCCGCTTCTACAATTTGCTTTGTATTCTTTGTCTAATGACACATGAACATGTCGTCTCAAGTCCTGAAGTTTAAGACTTTTATTTCCTGAGACTAGTTTCAACGGTTGATTTAGTTTTTATTAATTCTGCAGGGAAACACATTTTATAACAAGGAGAAAATTATTTGTATTTCATGACCTTGTGATTATTACCTGACAGGGAAGTTAACTTGATATAATAAAAGATTCTACATTGTTAATTTCAACCAAAAAATAAATTGAATATGAATTAAATATGAATTAAACGTGACTGAAATCTTTATAATTATTTTTTGGCAGGTTTTTGAGGACAGTTACTGATTATTGATGGTTTTGACCTCCAAGGACGGTTGAATCAAGGGCATGTGGTCTTGGTTGAAGATAATTGACTATGACTGGTGGGGAGTCCCGTGTTTTTAACCTCTGTGGGGTCATTATCAAGGTCATTGATACCACTCGGTTCATTAGTGCTCCTAGTTGTTGTAACGACAGTCGATAGAGTCGTTGGAGTCACGTGAGGCCAAGTGTGAATGGTGGTTAAGTCTCCTGGGAGTGGGGGGTAAGTGGTGCGGTAGACCTCTTCCTCTGGTGAGAGATGGTTTCTCTACTTTAATGTAGATGGCCGCCTTCACTCCATCTGTCCTCCCAATCAAAATATGTACGTTGTTGTCCTGGAAAGGGTGTCGCTTATCTTTCAGGTGAAGGTAACCCTCCTTCCCCAAAATACAAGTCTGTTGTTACAACAGCCAGGGGCACTAACAGACCAAGTAATGAACTATGACCTTGATAACAACCCCATAGAGGTTAGACACCTGGGAATTGAAGAAGCCCATTGGATGAGAGGTGTAACGTCTTCAGTCCAGTTGCCTGTGTTTCAACTCTCCTTGGATAACCATGACCTGGATGACTGAGAATCTTCAGACCTGGTTTTGACCTACTTTCACCAACTAATTCCCAGATTTTTTAAAGGGAGCAGATAGATTTTAACAGATCTTAACCCGGGTTTCATTGTTATTGTGTTTCCTGCTGCAAGTATACAGAGTTCACCATAGTTTAAAGTAAACAACAGACTTTTGTGACAATGACAAGCTCCTAAAATCTTAGAGAAAGTGTTTGAGTTGCAGAAAGCGACAACAAAAATGCAAATGAGATGCTTAATATGCACCAGAAAGTCGCTAATAAAGAAATAGTAAAATTACAAAGTGGTGACTGACAGATACAGTTATAGTTAAAGTGAATTAAACAGATAAAGTTGTTTTGAATATTGAATTTTCTGTTTTCCTCTGAGGGGAGCAGTTGTGTGTTTTTCAGCTTCTGGCATCAATATTTGACAATCTCTCCACCTGCCTCGTCTGCTGGGGTTGACAAAACAAACGCGCTGATCCAACCCGTTTTGGCATATTGACACAGAGGACGAGGTAATAGTAGCCGCATCGCCCATGACAACACACACGACCGGTGGGGAGTGTGATGTGTGTGTGTGTGTGGGGGGGTTAAAGGTCAAACCGTGTGGGAGAAGGTGCTCAGTGGAGCGTCACACGGAGGGAAAACAGAGAAACATTTTCATGTCAAACAAAATCAAAACAGAAAGTAAACAGAGTCCCTTCAGTCTCCATGGTGACATATTTACAGCCAACATAAACAAATAACATATTGTCTTTTTCATATCATATCCATTGACAGGAAGGTTTTGATTTCTTTTCACATCACATTTTATTCAATTTTTGGGTTAAGATTAGCTTAACTAGTTTCAGTTATAATTAACGGATTGTTTTTGTCCACTTGGGGGCAGCAGAAACAAGCTGCAGCACCGACATATCGTCAGCTTTTAAGTTAATACATCCAGAGACAAATCAAGTTACTGCATCAACAACAATTCGTATTGAGACCCAAACATCCTACTGAGACTACAAACTGCCAGCTAACTGAAACATGAGAAGGTTTTTTGGTCGCAGGTCGTGCTGTGGGAGCAGTCGTTTTAGACTTAAAAAACATCTTCGACATGGGGATACCACAGGGGTCTGTTCTAGGTCCATTGCTATTTATTACAACCTACCTGCGAGATGTCCTGGCTGTTAAATGTATGCCGATGATATGGTGATTTATTAATATGTAGTTTAGTATATAGAATATTTAATTATCATGTAAATATTTGTCCAAAACTTTATGAAACTGGATCAAAAATAAAATATTTTCTGAGTCTTTATAGCAGCTTACATGTGTCAGGAGTCCTTAAGTGACGGATAAAATGTTAATGAAGTGTGATATTGCAGCTTTAGTGAAGATCACAGTTTGGTGTGTGTGTGTGTCAGTGAGCTGTCAGTCAAACGTCTGGTCGACACAGTAACTCTGTGGTGGTTTGACCCGAGCGTCACGCTGAGGTCGAAGCCTGCAGGCCGAACACTGACACTCAGTAAAGGTCAGGACATTCAACTGCAGCGTCCTGCAGTTACACACACAAACACACACACACACACACCAAGTCCTCTGGAGGTTTTGTGACCTTTTAGCTTTGACCACCTACAACTACCCACCAAAATTTCTAGGAAATCTGGGCTGATATTATTCTGTTATTGAATTTGACTCAGTCTGATCTGATTGATGTGATGCAGTTTGATTATCGATAGAAGAACTCATGAGTCCTGTTCTGTTTGGTCTTTAGAAAGCACAAAAACAGTCTTGTTCTCATGGTGCAGCTGAAAACGTTATCAAAAGTCGTATTTATTTACCAAAATCTAAACATACCGTGACAAGTGAAATTCATCCTTTATAATTCTACATATATAAAGTCTGAAATATCAAAGCTACAACTAAATGAGTTGTGCTGATTTGTTTTGCTCATTGTGAATCTTTACTTGCACAATACTGGAAAAAATCCCATGCACTTTTACAAATATTTTACAGACTTTCATATGTGTGACTTAATTTATAAATACTGTATTTTTCTCTTTTTGTCACTGGTGAAACTTAGTAAATTAATCGCCAGTTATTTTGATAATCAATTAGTTGTTTTGAGTCTTTTTTTTAAGAGAAAATGCAAAAGTTCTCTGGTTCCAGCTTCTCAAATGTGAATATTTTCTGGTTTCTTTAGTCTCTATGACAGTAAACTGAATATCTTTGAGACATTTGAGGACGTCATCTTGGACTTTGGGAAACACTGATCGACATTTTTCACCATTTTCTGACATTTTATAGACCAACTAATATATTAATCGAGAAAATAATCTACAGATGAATCGATAACGATAAGGTTGCAGCCGTATTGGTTGATTCTTTGGCTGCAAAATACATTTTCATAGCCAATAACATCCATCAGCCTAATGCTGACCTCTAAACTTCCCTGCTGGTAAAAGACCTTTTCTATATAAACAACATGACTCACCTCATAGTGACCTGCAAAGAAAAATCAACTGAAACCATCTCACATGATTTGTCTAAAAAATAGTCTCAAATTTCTAATATTTGGTCTTAAAATGAAGGAAATTTACTTCTCTGATACCTGAAATCTCTGTAGGAAGAACACAGAAATAAAATCATAACTACTTTTTTAGTTTTGGGGGGATTAAGTTCAAGTTCAGGCTAAATTGTTTTGGTTTAAATAGGGACGGTTAGGGTTAGATAATGAGATGTTTGTTACTGTGATTGTAGCTCTGATGTTATTTGTTCTTTTTACTGGCTGAATTAGAAACTTCTGGTGGTTTTGTGAGAAGACGACAGCTTTAATGCAACAAATAAAAAGCAGAATTTCTTCTTCAAAGGTAAATATGAGCTGAATCTGTCTTTAATTAAAGCTGTCTGAGTGTTTGAGGAGCTTGCAGGGAGTCAGAGCTCAGATCTGGGTTACAGCGATGGGAGGTGGAGGTGGATGTGGATGTGTGTGTGTGGGGGGGGGTGTTTCTTCCCTAAAAGCCTCCCTGCCTGTTAACACCGGCCATTAGCTCTATGTTTAAACCTTTATGACAGCTTACACTGCGCTCTGCTCGGCCGTCTGGACGTTTCTGTGTCACTCAGCTGCAAAGACATTCAGATTTCAGAGCGGCAGAGATGAAACGATAAATTAAAGGAAATCAGGCGGGTTTTTTTTCCTTGGGCACAGTCACGCTGAGGTCACCTCTAAAGACCTTTCAGATCAAAAACCTTTTTGTCTTTAATTCTTATTCTGATCCTCTAAACCTCAGTTTATTTATTCATGTTTTATTGTGTGTAAAACACTTTGTGTTTGTTATTGTAAAGTGCTACCACAAATAAAGTCTGTGTTCATTATTTATTGTTGCCTCTCACGGAGCTTTTTCCTGTTTTTTTGTGTTTTTTTAGATCAGTGAGGAGTGTGTTTTACCTCCGTACAGGAAGCAGAGCAGAGGAAGTGCAGGAGTATCTGTTTGTTGGGCTGGAGGTAATGTACATTGACAGCCCGATGGGTGCAGTGAGAGAGAGAGAGAGATCGGTGTTTCCTGCTGCAGCTCTGCATATGGACGAATAAAAAGAAAAAAAAAGAAAAAAATAACAGAAACAGACTTGGATGGAAAAATCAATCTGCCAACGATCGATCGGCGCTCCAGTGGCTCCGGGAGAAAAGTGGAAAATCACATTTACAGAACAGAACTAGAGTACCTGTGAATTCGGCTCGATTTTAGCAGCTTTTAGCATGAAAAAAAAAATCATTTTGAAAATCAGATTTTGGGCTGCGAGTTTGACCGTGTTTGGAGTGTCGTCCTGTAAGCGGGTCAGCGGCTCTGCACTCGCTCGCAGAAACAGCACAGTGTCCATATTTTCCATCAGGCAAAAGGCCTGAGTGGTTATAGATGGTCATTAAATATTTTATATCTTTTCTATGCAGCAGAGAGAACCAGAGAGACTCCTGATCAAGGTGTTAAATATCTGACAGAGTAAATATACGGTACGCTGCTGTGCTCAGAATGGCTTTAAATATGATATGTTGTCAGTATGAGTTTAAACATTTTGGCAAAGCAGTCAAACATTTGACCTCAACAATGAAACCAGGGGAACAAAGAAGAGATGTTTTTGTGGCGAGGAAATTCAATGGTCGGGAAAATAATGACTAATGTTGCTGAGGAGGTTTTTGATGTTTTAGCACTGCAAAAAGCTGCAAAAAGCTTCAAAAAGCTTCAAAAGGTCTGGGAGGACTTGGACACCCGAAACTGTGGTCTGAACCGTCTCCTACAACAGTCAGCGTTGGTTTCTCTGAACTATGACCACAATCTTTCTCTAACAACTAGTTTTAGTTTCCTAAAACAGAAAACAGTCACACTGTACGACTCGTTTTCTTTGTAACAAAGTTGTAAGTCTCTGAAAAACAATGTTGTTCTGCTGATATTCAAATAGTAAATCAAACAAACTTATAATTAAGTCTGACTATCGTACTGAAAATATCAGCTTTGGTCTATTCGTGCGTACCACTGATTTGTGGTTTGTGTTCCTTCCTTCGTTTTGGCGTTTTAAAAACAGGCACTGACACGAAGCGCATTGCGTTTACTTAAAAATAAAATTGTTTTGCCTTTTCTTTAAGGAGGAACCACAAGTTTTACTTAATCTGGGAACGTCTAACTTCGCTTACCTGACCAATGTCAACCTTTATTTTAACCAGGCGAGTCCCAATGAGGCCGAAAACCTCTTTTGAAAGGAAGATCTGATGAAAAACGTTCAGTATCGATTAATAATTAAACCAGAGAAAACACACCAGTGCGGTAGGTGTCAGTGCAGACCAGGAAGTGTTTCCCCGTCAGCTGTTCTAGAGGTTGGGGAGGCGTCTTCGGGGAGAAAAGTACAAAAAAAATACTCGCAAACGCAACAGGAAAAGAGCAGAAACTGATAAAAATGTCTGCGAGTCCTTCCAGGAGCGGTTACAATGCAGTGAATTATCTCAATGACCAACATAACAATAACATCTTTGCTCTCAGCTGCCGCTCCGTCGGCCTCCGTGAGTTCTGAGCTCTCCCAGCGGGCCACGCCGGCAGGCTGTGGCGGGCGGGCCGTGTGACGCAGCGGGCCCAGGGAAGCTAAAGTGGGACACACAACATCTTGCTTGGATGATTGATCACGTCACAAGCAGGCAAAGTTAATCGGCTGAAGACTGCGGGAGAAGAAAAACTCTCATAAATGATTCTGGGAGAGTCATTAAAGATGTAAAGTCAGCAGCAGACAGCGTTCTGCACTCGGGGAGAGGAGGCTTTATGTGCAGCTTCAGAGCTGCTGCTTCTGTTTTTTAAAAAGTATTATTATACTCTTTTATTCTATTATTATTTCTCTTATGTAATGACTGAATGGCTGATTTAAGGGCGTCTGGGTCATCTCAGGATAAAACCTTTCCTTTAAACAGTCAGATTTTTAGTTTTTAAATCATTTTCTGGATCGTCATGATGCATAAATCTGACTTGAAAGGTGAAATTTTGTTATATTTGAAGCAGAAATCAGTTCAGATTTGGGAGAAAAAGGAGCTGAATGGGTTCAATGCTCCAGGAAAACACAATTGATCCAGTTTGACCTCTTTTCCTCTCAGCCCTGGAGTGATGAGGGAGGTTTGATTTTTAACTCTGTGACAACTGTTCCTGTTATGCTGTGAAATTTCTGTATTCTGAACTAAAATCTGGAGATGAAAACGTGGTTTTAAGGCTTTGGTCCAGTTTTTTTTCATGACTGCGTCTCTGCTGTCTGTCAGTAATAGTTGTTTTAGTCTCCGGCAGATCGCCTCTGGTATCAGTGTGTGTTTGTTTGCTTTTGGCCGGGTGCAATTTCACACATTTTCTGGTGCAAAAAGCGTAAGAGTGAGCGGAGGGGTGGAAATGGACCGTGGTGGTGGTGGTGATGTGTGTGTGTGTGTGTGTGTGTGTTGGGGGAAGGTTCAGTGACAGCAGCTAAAAGCATCTTCAGGTTGTCGGTGGCGTGCGTCACTTCAGTGTTTAAACTCTCTGAGGTCTCGTACGCTGCTCGGCTCGCTGCTTATTTTTCTGGACACACCTGAAGTCAGCTGAGACTTCAAGACGAGTGCGTTTAAATTTCTCATATTTTTTTTCACTCTTGTTGCTTTTGATTGAATTTTAATTGATTAATTGCGGTATTCTATCAACCTTGTTCCCCCATTTTATTCTTTACTGACAATAAATTTCACTGTTTGCTTGTTTCTCTTGTTATTTACAAACATAAATAAACTATAAATGCTTTAATTACTATTATTATTAGAGCCTGACAGCGACATTGAGTCGATTTTATCTTATCAAACATATATTATATCACTATTTACTGTATGTTAGCTGCTATATCTAAATGAAATGTTAAAAAAATCACACATCATATACTGAGATGTTTCTCTCTCTGTCTACCCATCATTTCCTGTCTGCCTCCACTGTGTCAACGACTGAAAAAGAAAAGAAAGACAGATAAAAGAATTGATCTATATATTGTTATCTGATTTGTTTTTGGTATATGCTAAAGAATTAAGCATTTAATTTTTATTATCATTATTAAAAATAAGGATTTATTTATCAAGACCAGAGTTAAATTTGTCATTTAGTTTGTTTTTTGAGGAATATTTGTGAACTTACTCATGAAACCGATTTGTGAAACGCAACACACATCAGAATATAACATCCTTTATCCTTAGAGCCTGGATTAGGATAAGGAAGAAAATCCCCCCAAAAAAATATAAAGGAAGGAAAAAAAACCTCCAGAAAACCTCCAGAAGAGCAACAAAGGAGGGATCCATCTTCCAGGAAATAGATCGAGCCAAATAAACAAGTGAAATGTTAGTATTTTGTCCTCCTTGACCAGGAAATTTGATATGTGCTATCTTTATTTATATTTTGGGAACATGTCTACTTGATTTTGGGTTTAGCACTCTGCTGAGAATCCTATTGTTGAGGTGCAACCTCCTTCTCCACTTCAGGAAATAGACCACCAGAACAGACCAGATAGTAAACATTACAGATTGGAAAAACAGGATGATCAAATTATAAATTGATAACATTTATGAAGAATGTGATCAAGCGTGACTAATCCTGCAGGTCAATGTGCTAAAAATTGCTGCTTTTTTTTTGAGAGTTGATGATGTTGATCTTTGGTTTACACAGAAATCAACAGGTGCAGGTGTGTTGCTGTTCATTTCACTAACTTTGACATGTTTTTAATCTTGTCTGTTTCTTACCTAACTTTCCTGTAGTGTCAGACTGAGGAGGAGGGTTTGGCTGGCTGGCTACTCTGTACACCTGCCTGAGGGGCTGATGAGGGGACGGGGAACAGCTGGGGGAACAGCTGGGGGAACAGGTGACGACTGGTGGGCAGGTTCTGGAAAGACAGGAGACGTTAGCGCAAACAAACACAGGTTAATCACATAAAGTAGAGGAAAAAAACCCAGAAAGAGACGATTGCGTGTGATTGCACAAAATCCTTTATTTCCAGGATCCAAGAGCACATTTCAACACACGGCTCAAAGACAAACTGCATTTTAAAAAATTTAGTTTACATACAACTACAACCTTTTAGTGATAAAAGTAGCAAAATAAAGTCTGTGTGCCTTTAAAAAAAAAAAAAAAAAAAAAAGAACCACAACAAGACAGCTTATGGAGAGTTTGGTTCAGATTGTCAACGGCTGATAACACAAATATAAAACAATTAACAGTCACTTTTAAAGGTTATCTGGTGGACAGAGTGGGTTTTAAAGATACTAAAAGATGGAAAAAAAAATGTTCTTTTATGTAAAGTGTTTTGAAATATACTGTATCTCTTTACTGAATGATGGTAAGACCTGGCTTACCTGTATGGCACCATATTGTTTTGAGCTAAAGTGACAAACTGTCTTCAAATATGACATAAAGATAAAACACACGACTCTCGAGAACAATATTCATACAACATGGAGTCATAAAATGCTTCTTTTTTTTGTTTTTTTTGTTCTACAAGACTACTTTCAGTGCTGGAGAAAGAGTTTATAGGGCAGTGATTTTAAAGTAGTGCTTGCAACAACGCTGTTAAAAAAAACACAGTTATATACACACACAACCATTATTTTTTCTTTTTTTTTTCTTCTTTTTTTTAAAGCGTCTTGGAAAATGATTGTCATTTTATACTTTTTATCTTTCATACAGCATTTGATCTCACAACTGGTTTAAATAATCTGTTTTATACGAAAAGTCAGTTTACAAAAAAAAAAAAAAAAAAAATTGCAAAAAACAAACAAAGAGGCAAACCTGTAAATGCATTTCGTCGTTTGTTATCTACCGTTATCGACTTTTAAGCACCTTTTTTTTTTTTTTTTTTTTAGTAGTAGTGAAATAAAAGCTTCATGTTTCAAACGCCTTTACAGTTTACACAAGACATTCAACGATGGAGCAACTGCAGACACACGTGTGTTCACATGTTTCTCATTTGGTTTTTTTTTGAGTCGGTGCTAAATGCTAAATGCTGTCTGGTCCGCCGTCGTCCAGCTTCGGGCTTCTGTGAGTGAAGCCGCTTTTTTTTTTTACGCACTTTTTCCTTTTTGAAGTATTTCAAAATGTGATTTATGCTGCCGTCACGTTAAATCAGAACAACAGAAACTGGACGTTTTCTAATCTCGCGCTGCCAATTCGGACGTTGGCGATTAACAGCTGGATTTTCTGTGATGCATTAAAAACATGTTGTGAATTTGAAGCTCTATTTTTGGGCAGATGGTGGTGTTATATACTGTAGGTTTATATATGAAAAGATGTTATTCTCTGCTATGTTTTGACCTGTATGACCCTGTAAAACTTCCTCTTTACTGTTTGCTACCTTTAAAAAAGACTCCAAACATCTCTATTTCCCCGTAATAATAACTTCCAGCAAGAAACTGCAGCTCTTATTTACAGTTAATCTGACATGACATGAACGCAGCATGAGTATTCATAGAGTGAAAACCAGGTTTTGCTATTTCTGAGCTTTCACAAGATAAGATTAAGCATCTGATGAGTAGTTTGTTTGACTGTGTAACATTCAAACAAAAGCAACAAAGACACCAAACTGTCTGCAGGTCGGCTGTGTTTAAGTCTCAGGAGTGTGTTGTCTGTCACAGTGTCTTTATCGATACTACGACCAAAGTAGGACGTTTTCAAACCTTATTTACAGTACTGTATAGCGGCTTTAATAAAAGTTTAAATGTCTCCTTTCAGAGCATTTCTCCCTTGAAGTTAAGACAAAAAAGAAGCCGACGCTTTAAAGCGAGACTCCTATTTGTTTGGACGACGAGGACAGCTGCTATCCGTTAGCTCAGATTAGTTTGATTTGAGTCGTCTAATACTGTTGATCAAAGGAACGAACCCGTCAGTACTTTAAAAAACCTAACATTTAGCAACAGTTCTGAAGTGTTCACATGTTCACGTTGCTTTAGATTTTTTTTCCTTTTCTGACAGTTTGGTTTTCACACATGCACGTCGTGGGTTTTTATAGCAAATCAAACACAAAACTTGGGTCTGTGTTTGCACCACTTGAAATCCTACAGGAACACAAAACTTGAGAAGTACTTACATGCACTTCCTCTTCCGCCTTCAGTTGTCATCTATTATTTACAATTGGTCCTTAATGGATTACTGTGTGCATGTAAGTGCACTCAGTGTTTCCTACATGACACGACTGCAGGATAAAGTCAGTGGGAGTCGGGCCGGCCGAGCCAGCTGAGACAAGGCATTAACGGGAGATTTTCACAATGTCTCCAGTCAGGAGACTAAAAATGCTTTTTAATGTTTGATTTCAGTGCCACTGATTGACATATCAGATCTGCTCTGATTATGCCTGTAATATACATGTAAGTGCACAACATTGTTGTAAACCTCAAATAGGCTAAAATGCAGCATTATGATAAATGTCGGGAGGCCACCGGCCACAGGAAAGCAACGTGGTTTTTCTGTGGCAGCGACGAATCAATCAAAATCTTTCAACTACTCTTCCTCTCCGATTTTATCCTTCATTTTATCCCATTTAGAAATCTCAGTTTAAATCTCATCTAAACAACATCAACAATAAGAATGAAATGCTGTTTTGTTGACATGTAAAGTACCAAGACAAACGACATCGACTAACCCTAAAGGTCAACTACATCTAAAGTGACACATGACGAACGAACATTTAAATAATCTGTTGGTGTGTTTAGTCCAAATCTCACAGCTGTTTGTATAAATGTCTTCTAACAAATGTTCCCTCTTCTGAGCGATTAGTACACCAGTGAAAGCAGCTTGTTCTTCAACTCCTGTAACTTTTATCTTGGTATAAAGTTGTTGTTATTAGTGTTATTTCCACAAATATTCTCATTTAAACTACTGTAGATTGTAGAGACATCTAAAAGCTCCACTGCTGTTTTTGCACGTTTCGGCCCATTAACTGCAAATCACTTCTCTCATATAACTGCGGACCACTTTGCATTTAGAAAACTACACATTTTTCAGGCAGCTATTGGTTTAAGTTCACTAGTGTTTGAATGAAATGAGCAATAAAAGCTCAATTAATGGAAATGCGACATTTGAGACTATGAGACGTATGAAAATTCTCACTATTGGTATGTTGGAGGCCAACTCCAAGAAATCATCATCATCATCATCATCAAGGAGGCATTTCGGGAATGGTATGTTTACAGCTATATTGCTAAAATCTGACAAAAAAATTAAACTAATAGTTTACTTTGATGGATTAAGTCTCTGAATTTCATATCAGACTGATATGAACTTAAACCAACAGCTGGCGGCAAAGTAGGACAAGAACCCTAAAACTTACAGTATGCTTTAGGAAATGGTATTAATGTGATGTATGGGTGTAAATAATAACATTAAAAAACTGAACACCAGTAAGATTCATTATGAAAGTGGAATAGTCCAGCACTGAAACTCATTAATGGCACTAAAACCTTTTACAGGAAGGTGATATAATGAGTAAAAATTGATTATCTGAGCTAAGATTGATCTCTGAGTTGGTTTTAAGTTTAACATTTTGTAGTGATCAACTTTCTGTTTGAGTATCAACATCCAGATGAAGTGTTACCACTTGTGATAGTAACCGTTCTTTCTGTTTGAGTGTCACAGTGTCTTCTTCTTCTCTCCTCTTCGGTACTTTCACAGTGTATTTACAGATCAGAGGGTGATGCGTTTTGGTACATGAACATGTTCCAGTAAGTCAGTCTAACTGGAAACGTTTGACTGACGGTAAAGGACACAAATATGAAAACAAAACTTTTAGTGAGCGCACGACTAGTAATATTACAACACGCAGTGTGACAGATAAAAACTTTCTCTTTCCTTATCGTACCTTTCTGTAGGTTTATAACTCAGGTTCTCGGAGTAGCATGAGTGAGACGTCTCTAAGGGACATCAAAACAAATGCTATGAAGGAAAACCTGATATAAAGTCTTTCTGGTTTAAAATCTGTTTCCTTTCTTTCTTCCTAATAATTTCATGAAATTATAATGGGTCATATCTGGTAGAGAACATTTACTTTTTCCTCTTTCTTTGCTCCTTCTGTACCTTCTCTTCTTTTCTAGCTTCCTCTGATACTCTGCCATCGTCCCCTCAGAGGAAAAATCCAGATTTCTGGGGGTCCTGAAGGGCGGGGAGTCCGTCGGAGCACGAGACAGGGATGTCGCCCGTCGCCACTCCGTCTCCGTTGGACATTAGACAAGTCCTGATGTACGCGGCGTTGGTGGCACTGAGGAGGCAGCCGTTCTCCAACTGAAAGCACACATAGAAGAGGTCACATTTAAAGGAAAACACTAGCATGATTTTATCTTTTAAGCTTATGTTTTATCACCATTTCTGTTTGTTTCAGCAGTGAAACTCAGACAAGCAGTGCTGCCTTAAAAAACCACAGAACAATTTTAAGGTAAAAGAGGATCAATTTTTCCAACCAGCAAATATTTTTCCAACCATGGCCTTGGTGGTGGTGAGAAGACTTTTGATTGATGACAAGGTTGCTACAGTAGTTTTTAGATAGGACAATAACCAAATTATTAATTTTATTAATCAATAAGACCAGTGCTAGCCAGTAAATATTGTCTGGTTAAGAGTGTGATTTCCTGTTTGTCATTTGAGTTTATTTATATAGTAAAAAACAGATTACAAAGTGCTTTGCAAGGACAAAATGAAAAAGAAATGGAAAAATACATAAATACACACATGCAGACAAATTTAAAAACTGATTAAGGAAATAAAGTAAAAATACATTTTCAGAAGTGATTTAAAAGAAGATACAGAAGTCATTTATTCTTACACCTCGACATGGGAACCGCCAACAAGTTCCTGTTTGTCTACAACAACAGACACTATTCTCTGTTATTTGCTCTGTGCAGTAGTCACTGTTGACCTTAATCACATGAAGCAGGTCAGGTCAGGCAGTGAGCAGCAGCAGATGTTTAGTGGGGCAGACCTGGACAGAAGGGAGGGAGAGGAGGAACGATGGAGGGAAGAAGAAGTGTAGAAAGAAGAAAGAAGGGAGGAGTTTCCTATAGTAGGAGGCATCACAGAGACTGTAATCCCCTTCAGTGAGACTAAACAGATCCTCTTACTGAAGTAGAACCGCTTCACAACAACCTGGATTTCTTCTTTAAGCCATTTAGTTGATGCTCTCGTATGAAGTGACCGATGATGCAAACCTCAATTTATTAACACTTAAACCTTTATAAAGCTAATTTTTTTCATATTAAGACTTTGTTCACCATGCTACACCATCTACAACAGGGCACTTTTTTAATTTTTCAAAAAAATATCAGCACTACATTTAAATTTGTCTCAGAAGCTGCGACAAGCAATCAAAAAAAAAAGTGAAATCACAAACACAAGACACAATTATCCGGTCAATAACTGATGAAATATATCAATTACATGAAATGAGCATTTAAAACACAACAGAAACATTTACATAAACAAGGTTTCTGTTGTATTCAGGGGAAGACATGAGCTCAACTTGTACACACTTTTCCATCATTCAGGAGACCGCAGAATGTGTCCGCTATATCTGCTGACGTAACTGATGAAGCAAATGATTTTCAGTACAAGCAGTTTCTTTGTTCGGCTGATGTAAGACAACAAAACACTGAGCCACTGTGCATTTGTGGCTTTGTTACTATCCTATGATTAGTAAAGCATGCTGTTAATCTACTCCGAGTGGCATTAGTCATATAAAGTGTCTGAGTAATTAGTCATGTTTCCAGTGTCAGTGTGTTTCTCTTCTTAGTCAGTCGCACAGACGTCACCTCCCTGTTCTCTGGCTTCATTCACTTCTGCTGTTGTCTGCCTCAGTCTTGTATCTTACTGGTGAAACTGGCTGCTGATACAAGTACTGTATGGATTACCATTTGCCAAATATTATAGTTTAAACTGCAGGCTTTCCTTGCATATTTTAATATATTTTCAGCTTTTTGTTTTGGTATGTACATATATCTTTTTACTGCACTGTATTCATTTTATATGAGCAAACAAAGGTTATTGATTGTTTTTATACCCTCTATCACACAGAAACATTTCATTTCAGCTCTATTTTTTTGCTGGAGCGACTCATTAACTTGATCTGTTGCTAGCAAATTGTTGAATATTGCAAAACCTTACATATTTTAGTATATTTTCAATACAAATTCCAGTGTCCTCTGTGTTATACTAGTACAAAAAGCCTTGCAAGGATAGTTGCTGCTTTTGTATGTGTCAGTGTGAAATAAAAACATCATTATGTTATGCTTTCCTTTAGTCTTTGCTGAAGTTTTTCAGGAGACTATTTTTACTTAAAGACACATTGAATAAAATGAAAGTCAATCAAACTACAGTAGAGCCCGTCTTCTATCCGAGCTGAGAATAGTCTCTCGGTGCATCGCCCGCCTCCCCCTCCGTCCTGCGTTCACAGCATTAGGTAATGATGACAGTCAAATTGTAGGTCAGCGCTGCTCATGCTTGACTGGCCAGCCTGCCAGTATTTTTCTTTCAGCGACAGTCACTGACCCTGAAGAATAACAGTGGAGGCTGAATGGGGCGGGGATGAATGGATGCCTGCCGGGGTCGGCCATCTCTGGGCCCGTCCCGACCTTATTCTATTCATTATTGTACTCTTTCTCACTACTGCCTATTTGCTTTTCTTTCTCTCATTTTTCATTATATGTCCATTGTTATCTCCCGAGTTTGTTTTTCACCCTGAACACCGGCGATGGTCTTCATGCTTGAAAACACACAACGCAACGCAGCAATAACACTGAAACATACTGTAGATGGTGGAGAGTCCAGAGATGAAGTCCAATAATTTGTTATAAATATGTGACAATGTGTGAAACAAATATTAACAAAGCAAAGGTGAGACTTAAACTTTCATGTTGTGGAGGTTTTACTTTGCTTGTTTAACCAACAGGTCTTTGTTTTAAAGTGTGTTTTATGTTCACTGCTAAGTTAACAATGCAGCCTTGTTCTAGAAAAATAAACCAAAAGTGTCATTTGTGGGGAGACATTCCTGGTTTAAATCCTGCCTCAAACTTTATATTTGGCAACACTAATTAGCGAGGTCTCATTACCTTGTTATGTTTTACGATGGGAATTTCTGTAGACCTCCTGCTACGTGTTTTTATGTTCTCTAACTGATCACAGTTTTTAAGGATGATGTTCCCCAGCCTTTACTGGAATAAGGTTTTTGTTGGACTTAAAAGACGAATTCCTGCTTCTTCTGAGCGTTAAACGGTCTCATTAAACAACCCAAATAATGTGATGGCTCAGCTGCTGTGAGTCCGACAGTTAACACAGATCTCTACAATTAGTTGTGCACATTAGCATAAACTGTTAAAGTCCTTTTCAAAATGTTTTCTAATGTAAGTATCCTTGTCTGGAGCTCTCAGCTACCAGCCAACTGAAGATATAAATCCTGAAAAACAGCTCAGAACTTTATAGTTTCAGTTTCAACAGCAAATGTTACTCAAACAGGAGGAGATAGAGTGTTTTGTTGGGGACTATTTTCAATGGCGGATGAATCCACTTTCGGTGCGCTAGTGGGTATTTCTGGCAGTGGGACGGTGTGTGTGTTGGACTGAGTCAAATTGAACATGATGTGTGTGTTCATGGTGGTGAAGGGAGGAGGTTTACAGCACAGAGGAATAAGATGTATCAGACTGTTTGATAGTAGATCAATTCATTGTTGCTTTTGGTCTTGACTATAAGATAATCCTCATAACTTGATGTGTGATATTAAACAGAAACAAAATCAAGGGACACTAGATGTTTCTTTGGAGTCAGACGGCACTTATTAATAGCTCAATTAATAGTTAATTTTGGTCTTTTCATAAGATTTGTTGAATAATGTAAAATATCACCAGACTTATCCATTAATCATTCAGTAATCTCCAATTAAATCTTAATCTGTTCTGTTCTGTTTATTTCGCTCGGTGTTACAGTTAAACTGATCATAATAAAAATCAAACAATCCATTTGTAAAAGTTACTTAGTGAACGTTTGGCTCACACTCTGCTGCCTGGTGTAGAAGCTGTAATCCGCCTAAACACTGAACACTGCAGAAGCACTTGATATAAAACATAAAAACCCCCACCGGACGTCTCCTGAGCATCTAAGAAAACCCTCGTTACTTACGCTGACTCTACTGCTATAGATTCTACTCAACTCTATTTTCAGACTGTGTTGCTCTCCCCCCTTTGTCTTATTTACATGGCATGTCTGGTCGCATCATCACAGTTTACGCTGAGCTCCAAACCAGCCCGAGGCTTCTGTGTGCTGACTCGGAAAAAAAAAAAAAAAAAAAAAATCCATTTTCATGACGGTGAAAGAGAACAGCGCAGGGTTGAAGGGTTGGGGTTGTAGATTCTCAGTTTGTTGATATTCGAAGGCAGCGCCGACTTCAGGTCTCGTCAATGGGCTCGAATCAAGAATCTGGCTCCGAGACCAAACAGTTTTGAGGAGAGTTGGCAGCTTAAGTCGTTTTGAGACGGTAAGAGTGGAGAGAGAGAAAGACAGAAAAGGACTGACACGAGACAGAAGGTCTTAGCGGGATTCATTTTCGGGACGACTGTTAAGGGAGGAGGAAACATTACTCATCTACATTCGTGCATAAACCCTTTTTTCATGGGACTAGCATTAGTGGAGACGTCACCGCTAACATGTTTCATTAAAACTGGTGTCACTGGATATTTAGATAATCTCTAGAAATCACTGTTGGCTGCAGGTTTAACACTTAACAATTCAGTTTATTTTAATATAACTAATCAAAAATTGATGTTTGCGTCTGAGTCGATTCTTCATGACAGAAAGATGTGTAGAAGAAAGGAATCGTGCTGCCAACATAGATTGAGTAAAGTTGCAGTTGGATTCACATTAAAACTAAAATTATAACCACAAACATTACATACAGGGAGGATTAAGATCACTTTAACAATTTGTACAAGTCACTGATGATATTAATCCTCTGTAGCCAGTTACTGTCCAAACAGCAAAGCCCTCTCTGTATGAGATCACTATTACTGACAGAAATCATCATCGTCATTTAGCGCTGCTGTGTTAATAAGCCAAACGATTCTTTATTTTTACAGAAAAGTATATGTTCCATGTGTTTAAGACTCTCAGACTAGACCTGTTTGACCATGTTTATTATCTACTATTACTGTACACAATAATTAACAATCTGCATCCTATTTCCTGGTGTCTTACCTTGCTGTGAGCCGTATCCTGTGTGGCGGTGTTGAACATGCTGTAGGCCTCTAATGACGGCAGGCTGTGCTGCGGCTGGGACAGAGCCAGTAACTGCTCCAGGTCCAGTGTAGAGCTCTGGGTGGGACACTGGGGCAAACAAGACGGTGCGACCTGAGTCTGCTGCTGCAACATCTGCTGCTGCTGGTGTTTCTGGTGACCCTGCAGCTGGTAGGGCCGGGTGGTGGCCACCAAACTCTGGTAGTGACAAACGTCCGGGATGGTCACACCGTTTAGTGCGGAGCCACCTGCATGTGGCGTGTTGGAGATATTGTAATTTGCGTGGCTGACCTCCATGTTTTGTGGAAAGGCGGCGTTTCCGTTTGGGATGTAGGCTCCGTTTGTCTGGTTCTGGAAACTCGGCAACAAAGCGGTCTGGCTGCTTACCTGCTGACGGGACTGGAGCTGATGCTGCTGATGCTGCTGCTGGAGCTGCCACTGCTGACTCGACTCCAGAAGTGAGTTCAGGTGTTTATGTTCCCCGTTCACCTGAGATGCCTTGGCTACAGTCTGTGGGTGGTGATGGGTGTGGTTGTTGGGGTGACGGATGTTCTCCGTGGTGACCACCCAGTGACCGTTAGGAAACCCAGACAGGATGTTGGTGTCCACAGTTCCAGGCTGGGAGACAGACGGTTGAGCTTTCACCCGCTCACCTGCGCTGATGTGTTGCTGCATCTGTTGCGACAGCTGCACGATGGGCTGCCTGCTGCTGGGAGGAGCTGCGGGGACGGCAGGCGTCGGGCACGCCTGGGACTGCTGGCTGGCACTTTGGGCTGAGACTGGGTTTGGCGCATGGGTCGAAGGTCCGAACCCATTTGTGTCCCCTTGCTCCTCTCCCTTGGTCCCACCTTCCAGTGAGTCGTGGATGTAGGAGAGGATTTCGTTGTTGGTGAGAAGGTCGCTAAGCGTTGGGATGTGGTTGCTGTCAAGCTCCACCTGGATCATCCTCTCGTCCAGCAGCAAAAGCTCCAGATCTTCAGCGTTCAGACCCAGGTTCTCCAGGGCGCTGAAGAGCTCGCTGTTAGAGCACGTCTCGTCTCCATCCAACGACAGAGAGTCCAAGGTGGCCAACAGCGGATCATAGCTGGACGTTTTGCTGTTGCATCTCCCCGTCTCCCCGTTAGATATGATATGCCAGCTGTCGCCACTTAACAAGCCACCGAAACCACCGCTCTCACCTTGCTGCTCACTGAAAAGGCTGCTGTGGTAGGACATCTTAGGCTCCGTGTCCGGCTGGCAGACGTACACCGACTCATCTTGGCTCATCAGCGCTCCCAGCAGGGACTTTGGATCCAGGTCATCAGAGGAGCTCTTGTCTAGTTTGCCCTTCTTGGATTTGCTGCCTTTGGCTTTCCCCTGGAAGGAATCAGGGAAGCCATGAAGAGGATAACCTGTCTGGTAGAGAAGCGCCTCTCCAGTGGTGAAGGTAAAGGGAAGGTGCATAGATCTCTTCCTCAGGTGTTCCCCTCCTTCCTCGTCCCTGTGGAAACAGATGTTGGAGAGAGAAAATTAACAGATAATTAAGGTAAAACTTTAAATCAAGCTGGACTCGTCGTCCACTTACACCAGCGGCCTCTGTGTGGCGATGATGTAGTCCGGTTTGCCGTTCTTGTAGACGAGCCGGGCGTTGGCTTGGACCCATTTCCACCGGTTGTCCTTGGTGAGCAGCCTGAAGACGGTGAGGCCGCTCTCGCCCGTCTTTATCACTAAAATAACATCAGACGAGACATAGGAGGCTCCGTGTCACTGCTGTTTACGTTCTGTACGCCCTGCAGTGTGCTCACTCTCACACTGCATTTGCTCGGTCAGGCGTGCCGCTGCGACGGAGGCTACACGCTGATGTTCACTTTGGCTACATGCACATGTTACAAGTACTGTTTGCACACACGTCTGCATCCCAACACACATGCATAGACCCATCCAAACCTCTCTTTCCCCTTAATCCCTCATCTCCAGGGCTCAGTGTTGTGTCTGCCGGTGAGAGTGAAATGTGGTGCGAGCTCATGTTTCTGTGTTTTCTAGTTCCTGAAGAATTTTTAAAGTGAATCACGGTCTCAGGTGCTTTAATAGAAAGACTGTAGGTCTGACTAATACACCAGATGGCAAAGTTACAATCAGCTGGTAAATATTGTCTAATTTTATGAAAGAATTTCATTATTCTTGCAGTCAAAGAAGAGTTTTAGTGTCCCAACATAGTTCAGATGTTTTTTTCAGAGGCTTTAAAATATGGTATCAAACATGTTGTTGTTATATTATTATTTTGGGTTTAAACTTAAAAAATTTCCAACGATGTTCCAATTTAGAGGCTTTCACACCCTGTCAAGGAAAAAAAACTCTGAGTAAAAGATGATGAAATTGTCTGTTTTAGACTCATAAATAACATCTACTATGACATAACTATCCGTGCACATCATTGCTAGTCCAACCTCCAACAGGAACATCATGTTGTTCATGTTTTGTATCTTCAGAATCATCACTGCATATTTTTGGAAGAACTTTAGCAGGAACTGTAATATCTACGTGGGCTACAGCTGAGTTCAAAGCTTCTGTGACCTGTAAAGTTGCTGTTTCTGTTCGTTTTTATCCTGCAGCTCCAACTCAGACAGACGAATGATGAGCATTTAGTTTTGCCTACAGTCGCCTTTCCACAAGTTTTTGCTTGTGATCTGAAGCATAACAGGAGAAAATGTTTGTATTCTCCACATGGGCCGATCATCTCTACTGAGCCCACATATGAATTATTATCATTTTTACTGAATATATGATTGAATATGTGTTGTACAAATCATCAAGTCAATCTACTCCTTTGTCTTAGTGCATTACTGTAAGTCATATATACAGTTATCGAATTAGTCTGTGTATGATTTACTCAAATTTCTTTCTTTCTCCTTTTTCTAGATTCTCTTTGTTTAAATAAATCATTTCCTCCAAATTAACAAAGAGGAAATCATCCGAGCGTCTACAGAAGACATAATTATTAGTAGTTTTATTAATGTAATTATTAATATTACACCTCTGCTCATAATGTTTAAGAGAGAAAACGACATCATATGATATTATTGTCTGGATTTATTGTGAGTGTTTGTGTATTTATGTGTAATATGGAACCTGTCGTCCCATCTGTGTGAGTGCATTAGAGCTGAACATGTATGTATCTCTGTGTTACATGTTTCCAAATGCATATTCATGTATTTCCCTTTCTGTATGCATGACTACAAGCATACTGCGTCTGTGTGTGTGTGTGTGTGTGTGTGTGTTTGTGTGTGTGTGTGTTTGTGTTTGTGTTTGAGCGTGTCTGATCGCAGTGATGCGGGCGTTCAGGGCGCCATGGTTACGACTAACCGGGTCATCCGGTACACAAGCTAAGTAGGACACTCTCGCTCGGAGATTTCCTCCATCAACACACACACACACACACAGAGTGTTTGTTTGTTTGTTTGTTTGTTGCATGTGTCACAGATGTAACGTTGTGCAAACATGAGACAGGGGTCAGTACACTTTTACTCTAAATATATACTAATCCTAGATGGGTTTAAAGCTGCAAAAGTGACATTTTGTTAAGATGAAAAGACCAATAAATCAGCCTGATGTGATAAACATCACTCTGTGTCCAGGCCTAAAATAGACGTTGGGTCATGTTTGCCTAAAATAGACTCGCTATTGATCTTTTAGATGTTTGCTGTGTCAACATTTTCCCCTAAACATGCTGTTTGACAGGCCAGCAGTGATAAAACAGTGCATCAATGAACAAAGAAATATATATGTTAAAAACTAAGAGAGGAAGAGTTTTAATCAAGTGCTCGTTGTCCTTTTTTAATATATATTTACTGAACTTGCTACAAACATTTGTGTCTTTTTGTCTTCGTCACATTCTCATCTGTACTTGTTTCCACTAAATAAAGTTGTTCTAGTCTTTAAGCAGCTGATTATCGATGGACAGACCTTTTCAGCTTCCCTCACACGTACGTTTTAATTCCAGTTGCTCCAGTGATTTGCACCAGTAACCTTCCAGTCTCAGTCGTGCTTCGTTAACGATGATGTGAACTGTGAACTACAACATGTATGTAGACTGCTGACAGCTGCGACTTACTTCGGACGTGGTTTTCAGCGCAGTACAGCATGTCGGCGGCGTGGATGAACTGGTATCCAGAACCTCGGACTCTCAGCTCCGCCTCGGTGTATCCCAGCACGATCTTCCCCCTGAAAACCCGAAAAACACACAACAGACACGCGCAAAAAATTACCGCCACAAGTACAAGTTTTAACAAAATATATAAACAATATTTCTGACGCGGCGTACTTTGCGTCGCAGGACATCGGAGTGAAGTCAAGCTTGTGTTTGGTCCTGAAGATCATGTTCCTCGTCCTGATCTCCAGGATGGCCGGAGGCTGGAGCGGCGTTGCGATGGCGAACAGGGCGAGCTGAGGAGGGGTACTACGCTGCTCGCCGTCACACTGCTGCTGCTGGCGGCTCTGACCGTGGAGGAACTTCAGCCGACCCTGGATGTTCAACGTCTGAGAGGAGAGGACAGCGGGACAGATTTAAAAACCGTTAACAAATACGACGAAAAAGCTCTGAATCGTTTTTTTAAATTCTATTTCTCTGCATCTGATTCTGAAGCTTCCAGCGGACGAGAGAGAGAGAGAGAGAGAGAGAGAGAGAGAGAGAGAGAGAGAGAGAGAGAGAGAGAGAGAGAGAGAGAGAGAGAGAGAGAGAGAGAGCTGTTTCTTTTCTCCCTGTCGAGCACCATTAATCTTATTTATCCTGCTGGGTAATGTAGAGAGCGCTACCACTTCACTATACGCTGTAAACATCGGTGTCTCTTACTGGAAAGCCAGCAACACTCCCTCTGGTCACATGGCTCACTGTACACCATTTAAATACACTATTATACTATATAACACTTGACACGATTGTTGTTGGGAATCTGTGTTTACTCAAGTTTGTTTAGGAGAAAATATGATCCATTATCATCCAAAATGAGGCTGACGGGACTATTTTTAGAGGAATCAATGGCGTCATTTACAACAGTTTCTAGTTTCTAATAATTATCTCCTTCATGCAGCTTATTGAGGAAACATTATCCAAAGAAACAAAGGCAGTAATTTGATTGGATGTGATTTGAATACGGCCAATAAAAGTGAGCACATCCATAAACATTTGCAGGTGCTGAGAAATAAAAAAAAATGCGTTGAATTGTTCTTAAATCTTGTTTAATTCCACATGGACGTGACGATGTTTCAACCACTACGGTTCTTCAGGTTAATATGTTTAAGTATAAATAAGAATCTTTTATTATAGAGACTTTTTCTAAGCAGATCTTATGCTGTGACCAACATGTATAAAACATTTATTAGATTCAGTTTGTAAAATCATTAATATTTCATGTACATTAATAGTCTCAGGGTAAGATTTTAGTGACCTTAAAGCATCATCAAGCTAAACTTCCTCTCACTGATCATGTCTGGATTTACATGAAACGTATTTGCAGACTCATTGGTGGTAAAAATACAATGTTTTGTGCTGCAAGAAACCTACAAATTTAGGTGAAAATTCCCACTGATGATGAAGAAAAACTAGTTTATTATTTCCAACGTATTCCAGAAACCAGTACGGCAAGAAGATAAACCTCGAGCATCACAAACATGTCGCTCTACAGGTCTTAAAATCAACAAAACACATTTTAAATATCATCATCAAGACATTAGAGGAGGTGGAAATAACAACTCCGTCAGCTTCAACATTCAACTGATTTGTTTCCACTTGGATTTATTGCTCCATGTTTCTCCTTCAAAATGTGTCCGACGGTGAAAAATCCTTTCGTGAAAGCGACAGAAACCTTAAAGTCGAGCTAGTTTTCATGTTTCGGATCAACGACGGGGGAGGTTTTAACAGCTGGAGGGGAAAAAAAAACAACCTGAAAACACTTTATCCTGTCTGCCGTCCTCCTCTCACCCCGTGGCATCTCGTGTGAAGACCCTACCTCTTCCTCCTCCTCCTCCTCCTCCTCCTCCTCGTCCTCAGTTAGCTCCGGTTAATTGACCTTGGTGGGTTTAAGGGCCTGCAGCCGTGATGTCAGGAATCTAACCCTGAATAGCAGGAGGGATTACGAAAAACAAAGCCATAGCGACCGGTAGACACAAGCAGAAACCTGGCTTACCGCTCACGCAAACGCACTGGGAGGGAGACGCGGGTTCGAACCCCCCCCCCCCCCCCCCCCCCCCACTCTCCCTCCCCCTCCCACGAGACCTGCCCATCATTCACATACAGCTGCGGGGCTTGACCTTTGACCTCTCTGTACAAGCTCTGCTTAAAAAACAAAGACCGAAAGCTAATCATTATTTTTCTTTCCAACTTTCTTTCTTTCTTTCAAACTACATTGATCATTTAACTTAATAAGATATAAAACATGAAATGTTCTCTGATCTAAAGTGAGTTTCTTTGGGAAATGATTGGCATTAATAAGATTTGTGTGTAATAAGATTTGTAGTTAATGAGCTACGACATGTAAGGCTGCAACTAACAATTACTCAGGATTATCTTTCATTCTGTAAAAGGTCAGAAAAAGCAGCTAAACAGTTAAAAACAAAGATATTATTACGTTCACAGCGACAGAAAACAGAGAAGCTTCATATTTGAGAAACATTTTTGCTTCGTTAATGATAGTTGCTGCTTCTGTTCTGGTGATTGACTAATCGTTTCTACGCTACGGCTATTAAGTGCTTTGCTCGTGGGCAGCCCCTCCCTGCCCCAGTTTTCCCAGCAGGTTTAAAGGATCTGATCCCTGCGCCGCCATTGAACCACAGCTTGTTTTTCTCAATCTGCAGCTAATTGTCTTAGTGGGAGCAGCAGCAGCAGCAGCAGCAGCAGCAGCAGCAGCAGCAGCAGCAGCAGCAGCGGGGCCGGTGTAGAGCTACCAACCCTGACTAAGCAAGTTCCCCCCCTCTGCTCTCGTCCCCTCTGGGTGGTGGGAGGATTAAGGCCCTTTTCCCCACGACCCTGAGGCTCTCTTAAGGCGGATTACAGGAGTAAATGGTGGCTTCTGATCCCTGAGGGACTCTGAGGTGGCACGCCATACTGCCTGCACCGCTCACGGCCTGGAAACACTGCAAGCCTCTGATATAGTTTCATTTTATCACGTAATAATGTCTCTAAACAACTTCCAAACTGTCATTATACGCTTAAAAACACTTGTAATGAAGCAGATCCAGGTCTCACCAAGAAGCCGGAGGAGTTGTCCAACAAACAGCGGAAGCGGCAGATGAAGCCTCGCTCCAGGAAGGACGAGTTCTCAGGAGGAAGCTGGTCGGGGTTGTAGCTCACCAGGCAGGAAGAGGTCGACACAGACTCGCCGTCTGAGGACGTTAAAAAAGTCTTTTTATTACTATTTTATTATGATGTATGTAAATATTATTAAGACAACTTGTGATCGCTGTGTGTTTGTGTGACTGCTCACCTCATTGAAAATGACAGGTGTGTATTTGGATGTACAGTAAGAGTGTGTGTGTGTGTGTGTGTGTGTGTGTACTGTAACATTTAGACATCTCAGGAGGTTTTATTTAAAGGTCGCCTCTTCTCGCCTTTTTACGACCTCGGCTCAGATTCAGAGAGACAAAAAAAATGTCCACAAGGTTTTTTTGTCTGAAACATCTAAGAATCTGTTTACAGTGTTACAGTTTCTGTCTGTCGGACGTGAGCTGGGAAATTTTACAGAAATAAGACATTCATGGGACACTAAAAACTAAAAACTACTGGATGATAATAACATATTTACCTGCCAGCTGCAGTTCAACAGTTCTCATAACGTTTACACACAATATGCTTTGTCTTAATGTCTTATCATATGTTCCAAATTTTACACTGATCAGAGAAACAGTCAGACAGTTTTGTGTCTAATGATTATTTTTGTTGTGGATTAATCTGCCAGTTATTTTCTTAATGAATCGCTTAGTCTATGATATGTCAAATCCATCCACCCAAGTTTCTCCAAGTCCCAGTAACTTCTTCACATGTCTAGTTTTGTCTGACAAACAGTAAAATCCAAACATATTCAATTTGCAATGATATAAAACAGAGAAAAGCTGAAAATCTTCACATTTGAGAAGCTCTCCAACACATTTTTGCTTGAAAAATGACTTAAACGATTAACTGTTTATTAAAATACTATTAATCAATCGTTGCAGCTCTACATTCATCCTTCTTCTGATCATGTTTTCATTCCAAGCAGCTGCTGATTAGCATGCTAGCAAACCTGCGCTAATGACGGCCAATTGGAGAGGTGAATTGTGACTCAGGCGGTGACATTTCCCCCCGTCTTGGCTTGATATTAATAAGAGCAGCTGTGAGATTAACACACTTCTGTTTTGTGTAACGAAATTCAAACAACCCAGATTGTTTTAGTCTCAGAGTAACAGTGAAAACATCACATCACCAGACACAGCACGGGTCGTGTCCTCAGGCAACAGACCTGCGGTGGGGTCCGCTGGGGCTCCGAGGCTGGCGGGGGGGTTGAGGGCCCAGTGCAGGTTCCTCCTGAACTCCTGCTGGTCTTCAGTGTGGATCAGCTCGAACACACTCTGGTGCATCACGTCAGTCTGGCAGGAAAGGACAGTTCTAGTTTAGTGAGTCCTCATTTATGAATATGTGTGTTTAGGTGGGTGTTTTGCTGCAGCGTGGACCGTCAGCAGGTACCCCGAGGGGCGCGTTTGATTCCGTTTGCCTTGAAGTGGAGCCAAAAGAAATCAAGTGTCGTCGAATGTTTAATTCAAATAGCTGAAACCGAGCCAGAGACTCACTGTGACCCTGATATCTGTGATCCAAACCCAGCATGACCTGGCTGAGCACCAGAGTGGAACCACCCGCCCGGCGTGGGAGGGGTCAAACTCAGGTCACCCAAGAGGAATTTTGACAGGTAGAAGTGGTGCTTGAAATGACAAAGAAGGGGGAGAGGAGGGAGGGGAGGGGGGTGTTTTTCCTCAACAACCGTATTTGTGCTCGACTAGCTGGTGGCTAAGCTGACAAACCTCCTGGAAAGGATGGTGTGGTGCTTAGCTTAGCTTAGCCTAGCTTAGCACAAGACAATTATACAATTAATTAACCACTGTTGTAGAGCCGTACAGTATCGGACTGTGTCTGTGACCAACAATACTTTTTCTTCTTCTCCTGTCCTGACTGTATCTTCTCTACCTGTGTGTTTCTGTCTCATTTCACAGGTGTCACAACAGTGTTTTGTTATTTTTTTAGTTTATAGGGTTGCTATAGGCGTTACCACCTCTACCGCCCCTCAGGTTCCTGTTGTGTCATATTGTTTCCAAACACTTCACGCGGGCGGCGATAACAGCTTCAGCACCGATTTACGTTTGTTCTGTAGAGCAGCGGTGACGCGCCTCAGGCGGAGGAGGAACGAGAGGCGAGAGGTGATGTTCGCAGCTCGTCCAGAGGGGGGGGGGAGTGTTTGTATGGAGCGCGTTAAATAAGTCTGCATTTAGATTTAGACTTCACCTATGTACGGTACATGACAGACAAGACAAGACAAGACAGACTCTGGATAATTTGATAATCACATTCTCCAAAATGAGATTAGACTGGAGGCGACGGCGCTTCGTTGTGACGGCCAATTGGATTAAAGCTCTGGCTCCATATGTGCGTTTCTTTCAATCCAATCCCAGGCTCTGAGGACAAAGCCTTCGCTCGCTCGCTCCTTAGCTCCACCTCTCTGAAGCCTGAAAGCTACTTCCTCCTCTTTATATTTATATTACAGGTGTTAAGATACATAAAACACTGTAAACAATTAACAAACAATCAAAGCATCAAGGTGTCCGAAGCATATGAGTTAACAGAGTGGAGAAAACTGGATTATTGGAGGTTTTTTTTATCTGCACCAAAGCGCATTTTTGTAGTTTAATCTTCTTTGCTTCACATTAACCAATTACAATCTAACTAAGCATCATCACATGAATCAGAAGAAGCTCAATCACTGGACGGTGTTTTAGTCATTTTGAAGTGTCTCGGTGATGTTTAGGAGGAACGTCGTGTAGTAAATCTCACCTCCATCAAAACAAACCAAAGCAGCGTCCAAAGAGTCACATTGTTCTTAAGCGACAGGTGAGATGCAGACGCAGCGTTTACCTGATGGAAGCCCAGGTAATCCTGGATGGTACGAGAGCAGAAGAAGATGATTCCCTCGGCTGTCACCACCAGGACGAAGCCGTTCAGAGCCTGCAGAGAGAACACACGCTATTCACTTCCTGTTTCGTGTTTTTACGGTACGGAGTTTATGATGATATAGTGTTGAATGTGGAGCCTGACGTACCAACTATCTACTACAGATGCATTTAAGGTGGATTTTCCTGTTGAATCCCAAAATATTTCACAAGACAAACAAGCTCCTGCTGCTGTGACATTAATTAAACATCATTCAGCGTCCTCAGCAGGAAGTCTGTGTTTTAATGTATTTAATGTTTGAATGAGAACAAAAGCTGTGACTCAAGGAGGGAAACAGGAATATAAGAGATGATAGGATACAAAAACATGGATGAGACTTCTCCCCCCTCAGGCACAGAGAGAGAGGAGGTGGACGAGGATGAGGAGGAGACGTCAGTTCAAAGAGAAGTCATGGAGAGGAGGAGCGAGGAGTAAGGAGGTCACTACTGGATGACTAACACCTCCATCATCGCTCCTCCTCTCCCCCTGCTCGTCTTCCTGCCTCGGGGCTCGACGAGGAGGTGATGACACCATGTCCCTCTCTCTCTCTCTCTCTCTCCAGCATCCTCCTTACACCTCCTCACTGATGAAGACGACGATACGCTCCTCCTCGTCTCCGCGTCTGTAGCTCAGATTCACGTCGGCTGCTGTCGGGTTAAAACTTTCCTTTCAAAAGCCATTAAATGATGTCAAAAATGCATTACAGTCAGGCCTGAAACAAGACAGTCTTTCTTCGCTGATGAATAATTGACATTTTGGAGACAAGACGGTCTCGCTCGAAAAAAGCGAAACTCTGATTTCTTTTCATAAAACCACTGTTGTCTAGTGTACTGCTGTAACATCTGTGCTTTAATCAGGGGTTGAATATTAACCGATAACCATGAGATAACCGCACAAGCACCGCACCTACAGATACAAAAACTCACCTCAGCTCCTCCTACAGAACTATTTAAAGAATCTATCGCTCATAATCAATAACAATAACTTCAATAACAGCGGTTCTAAAAGGAAAACGGCAAACGCAGGTGAATTTTCTGTCAATCAGCTCTATAAAACGAATTATTTATTAAAGATTTGAGCTTTAAAGTCCGTGCGGCCACACCCAGCGCCGCCCGTAACAACATACATACATACATGACCACACGGAGCGGAGAGAGAGGAGCACAGACGCTGTGTATAAATATTTACTGTAGATTCATCCGTCTCTCTCGCTCGCATGTTTAGTCAACCTCTCTCTCTCTCTCTCTCTCTAGAGACGGCGAGAAAGAGACAGAGACAGAGAGAGAAGGAAGACTCTCTCTCTCTCTCCGTCTCTGTGTTTTACTAGAAAAGAAAAATATTCCCCCCCGAAACGTTTCCCGTTCCACGCTTTCGTAAAGGTCACCACGTTTCAGTTTGACCTTGTGATCGAGTGCTTAAAATAAATCTGACTCGACCGTCCTTCCTCTCTCTCTCTCTCTCTCTCTCTCTACACACACACACACACTCAGCATCAACTCACTAGTCTATAAGTGGATGATATGAAAACATGAGGGGCTTGTTTAAGATTTGGTGATGTACACAAAAGCATCCAAGAATACTTGAAATGCTTTTAGTTGAGTCCACACACACACACACACACACACACACACACACACACACACACACACACACACACACACACACACCCACCCCTTTCACTTCAATAATAGATGTGTTCACCGGCTCTGTATAATTCATGGGCCGGTGTCTGTAATGGCACAGAGCAGCTGAAGGCAGGAAGCTGCTGCTGCGTCCACGCCGACACATCCTCCGTTTCTTCACGGCTGCGGTGACCCACTTACTCCTCCGGGATCAATAAGTCGATTTAGTTTGGAGGGATCTGTGTTTACCTCTCGTCTGTGTGTCTGTAGAAACCTTACAACAATAAAACAAGCCGCTGCTTTTAATTATGACACCGTCCAGCTGTGTTTATGTTTCTCCAGACTGCATCACACAAAGCTGCCAGATTGTTTGGAGCATCTTTAGCGTCTCTACTGTGACGCACAAAAGACGTGATTAGAGAAATGATTCAATTAGACCTCAACGACACTCTAAAGACGCTGCGCCGAGTGAGGTTTACACGACGACGGCTGTGATTAACCGGTCGGCCGAAGTCGCCGAGTTGAAGATGAATCATCAAACACATGAGACGCTGGATTAGAACTGGGTCACTGTGTGTTTCTTTAAAGTTCCCTTTAGATGGATTTTTTCCACTTCCTGACGTATCTGGAACACATTATGTGGCATCAAAGGGTCGAATTCAATAAACAGTATGAAACGCACGGCGCTAATGTTGACTACTACTGTTTATAGTCAGTCCGTTACGTAGTCGTATCTATGACATGCATATTGACACATTCCTGATTTGGGATAAATATGATGACGCAGGCCTGAGCTGTTGCCAGGTTACAGCTGCCGTTAGCAACAGATGAGAGTTTTAACCATGTAGTGAATTAAACCCAGTCAGAGACACTTGAGCATCTATAACAAATAGTTAAAAGGAAGTTAATTAACACATACATGAACTTTAAATCTTGGTAATAATAGCGTGAGATGTTCTTATCTCTCTCTCAGCTAGAAGCAAAGAGAGAGAGAGAGAGAGAGACGTCTCTGCTGTAAAGTCCAAGAAAACGAGCCGTTCGTCCTCCTGTCCAGCTGTGCGGAGCGGCCTCTCCTCCATCAGCTGACTTTAAACAGCTCAGGTCGTGTTGTTGTGTTCAGACTCTCCGCACGATGCAGGAAAAAAAAAAAAAACCCCACAGAGTGAGTCAGAGCCTCAGAGCCTCAGAGTCGGGCTAATTGGTGGTTGGATGATAACTATGTGTTGATAGCTTTATAAACACATCCAGGATGTATTGAAAGACACTGACAAGACACACTGGATCCAGATGTTTCCACATACCTTCAAATACACATCAGCTGTTTTTAATCATAATAATACAAACTAATTCCCTGATTAATCGAGGCGTTGAGCATGAAGGATGACTCGCCGTTAACCTTTATTTACCTGCAGCAGCAGTTCCCCCTCGGATACGCGGCTCTCCGCCGATCCTGACGTCTTGCCGTCGTCATGGTGATCGCTAGTCTTGGTCACGCCGTTGGACAGCTGGTTTTTCAAAGCCACTTCGGAGAAAGAGGAAGAGAAGATCGATATTTAGTAAAAAAAAAAAAATCACTCTAAAAAAAAAAAATTCCCTCAATAAACTAAATAAAGTAAACGATGCAAATAATCATCAGTTTCAACTCTGACTGAGAAATATTTGAATCCTCTTTGATTACAGATAATTATACAGAATATTAAAGTAGCTGTTGATCTCATATTTATAGCTTACATGTGTGTTTTGGCCTCTGGATTGTATTTTAATATTAACTTTAACTGCAAAAGTAAAAACTGTATTGGTTTGAATAATAATAATATTTTATGTGGTTGATTGTTACGTGCTCACAAGATCAGATATTCTTTCTGAATACTACAGAGAGTGATGCATTATGGGTTGTTTGTAGCATTAATGCTGCTAGCCTGTTAGCATTAAAGCTCAGTTTAAGTTTCTAAAGGCTCGTTTAACCTGTTTTTCAGCCACGGAGGAAATAAATTGAATAAAACGTCTCCAAATGTCTTTACTGAAGACGGAGAAAATAATTCTGAGACACAAACGTGATGTTTACATTCTGCTTTCATGGAAATATTTCACTGTATCTGTGTGGAAACGAACAGCTGATTGAAATCTGATACAGACATCCAGTCAGTCGTTTTCACCGAGTAATAAACTGCAATATTATTTTGACTTGATCCTCTGTAGTTGCATCATGTGGCAGCTTCTAACAGTTCCAGGCAAAGAAGCACATTTGAACCGGACTGAACCGCAGATTGAGACAGGAGGAGGGAGGAGGGGGGAGGAGGGGGGGGGGGATTTTAAGGTCAGCTGTTATGTAAAAGGAAAAAACCTGAGGGAGTAACACGTTTACAGAGCGAGAGGGGATTTAAGGCAACAAGATGGAGGGAGTAACACCTAAAAAAAAAAAAAAAAGGAGGGCGAGAAGAGGTTTTCCGGTCGTCTTTTCATCGCGTTTATTGACAGATATTGTGACTAAAACATTTCCTGTACAGTCAGGCAGACAAAACCAACCAAAGGGCTTCTCCGTGACCTTCGACCCTCTCAGACAAAAACATTGAGGCCAGCTCCGTGCCTTTGACCCCGCGGGGATAAAATCAGTTTGAGTGGGTCGAGTCTGAAGGAAACAAAGAGCCTTTCTGAAGCAGCGGTGGAGACGTTAATAGAAGAGGAAGTCTTTCAGGGGCTGCAGACAATACAGAGGCCGAAGGTTCGACTAGCTTAAAAACGCTTCTTCTGACCCCACATCTATTTATTATCATGAATCAAGTCTTTGTTTCCACCAGCCTGGGATGTAATCGCATGGGACACAAACAAACCACAGAGCCTGATATGGTGTCAAGACTTACCAGAGTTAAGATTTGTGATAAAAAAACAACACAAATCTTATTAAAAGCTGCTCGTACATCATTTTGGTTTAATTATGAGGAGGATGAAGCTACAAATCTCAATGTTATGACCCAGCTGACTAGTTTTTTCAGTATATATGTATGTTTTTATGTATTTCTGAGATGTACTTTATGACTCACTACTGATCCTGGGCACTTCTGTTGGCATGGAAACCATTTTTTGTTTAAATTTGGACCAGATGAAGGTTAGAAATGTAAATAAATGTGGTTTGGAGTCAGTACAGGTGTTACTTTCCCCATTAATGACCTGAATGACAACTAATTAACGAGTTTTTAAAGCAGTTTCTGCTCACAGCTGGAAGACTTTAAAACATTAAATGAAGCGTTCACTGATAGATTACTCATCTCAAGCAAGTTTCAACTCTACGCAAGTTGATTTTTGGAGAGCAGAGGAGTAAAAAAGGAAGAAAAAATGCAAAAATCTCTCTCTAGAACTAGTGTTTGTCCATTCTGGGCTACCGTAGAAACATGGCGGGCTTCGTGGAAGAAACAAGGGCTCGTACTAAGGTAACGAAAACACAACGAGTCTTATTTTCAGGTGATTATACGCTAATTAACACTGAGTATTATATTCCGTTTCCGCCATGTTTGGACGCCACTAAATTCTTCACACTGCACCTTTAAAATACGTCTCCTGTAGCCCGACTTCAACCGAAATGACCTTTTCTCAAGAACCAACTCCTCGTACAAAAATAAATCCTCAACCTTTGTCTGAGTCAGATGGCGGCAGAGCTCAGCGTAGTGGAAGCTCACGAGGCCCCAAAAAAGAGAGAGAGAGAGAGAGAGAGAGAGAGAGAGAGAGCCGAAAAAGCATGTCGACTATCAATAATTAAGAGCTGGAAAAGGGGTTGAGGGGTATTTTGTGCCCTGACGTCATGAACGGGAGCCGTCGGCATGAAAAAACACCCCGAGGCGACCGGGAGGAGGAGGAGGAGGAGGAGGAGGAGGAGGAGGAGGAGGATGTGGAGGAGGGGATTTCTGTTGGCACAACGGAGGGCGACGAGGACAACAACAGTCGATAAAAACATCACAACAGACGATCTTCAGTCTGACTCAGTGCACACAGGAAACATAGAAGAAAAGATGGAAGGTTTTATTGATTAATAGCCTCATATACTGAAAAACACACACATACAACTGCATTAAAAAGTGTGTCATACATATAGATCTACAGCCTGATTAACTCATTTACTTTATGAAGATATTTCAACATCAGATCAACCTGCAGCAACACCAGCGACGGACAGTCTGGAGGGAAGGTGACACAAACAATGACCCGTCTAATCTCAACCTCTCACCCCCCCCTCCCCCCCCTCCTTCACCGTCCCGCGTTCACGAGGTCTCTCTGGCCGAAATTAATTTTTCAAAGGTTCAACCGAGTGCAGGCGGCAGAGTCGACGGGACGAGAGGAACCTCCCAAACAACGACGGCGGCGGCGATGGCGACGTGTCCGTGGGTGTTGGACACAAAGAGGTTTGTGTTAAATATTCATGAATAACCTCAAACCTAATCTATATCTATCTAGATATATATCTATATCTAATCTATATGTCTATTTATACTCTCAAATTGTGTTTTAATAGCTGAATTTAATGTAACACCGCTCTTATTTTGAAGGAAAGAAACAGATTGAGCTCAAAATATCAGATTAATGGCATGATATGGATCTATAGTGATTCATATTTCACACACACACACTTTGTTTCTCTACGGATGAGAACAACAAGGAATCAGCATGTGACAGAGGTAGAAAATTATAGAAAATACAATGCTGTTGTATTACATAAGTAAGCGTTAATCTGCTCTAAGCGCTCGGCAGATGGCTTCACATGGAGACAGATGTGGGCTAACACACACACACACACACACACACACACACACACACACACACACACACACACACACACACACACACACACACACACACACACACACACACTTAGAGACTGGACTCTCCAGATATATGAATAAAGGTCGTCCGGTGCAGGTGAGTCATGCAGCATATATAAATATATATTAATATATGTTTGATTTCTGCTTCGTGAGGTGGAAGAAAGTCAATCTGAGATCTGAAGTTTCAAAAAAAAAGCCTGTTGACATCCGACCGACTGATCCCTGACACATATCAAAGGCTTCAAAAAGGAAGCATGATTCATTCTTTTTAATTACAAGACTTCAAATCAAATTAAACTACAATTACAAAGACAGTTTCTCCTTTTTTCTGCTTCATTAAAATAACTCACAACCACAGATTGTGGAAAATATTCCCAGAAACTCTTTCAAAACACAGAATCAAACGAGCTCGGCTCAGTTTATCGTTGTGAAATTAATCTCAGCAAAGTTTCTGGGTGGTTAATGTTAGTTTCAGTCTCCAGGAAATGAATGTAAGTCTATGTAACGTCCCCAAAAGTGACCTAGGACAACGTGTGTGTGTGTGCGTGCGTGCGTGATTAAATCCGAATTCGGAGTAAAACGACCGTGTTTTTGAGTCCTGTGACCTTCGACCTGAGGAACCAGCCGGCTTCTCTCGTCCGACAGCTGAGACCTTCCATCCAAACATTAAAAACCCTGCAGCACTAAACTGTGGTTTTTACTAAATTTAGTAAATGCGACAACTGACTGAACATGTCGTTACTTTTCTAGCAGATGAAACATAAATGATATTATATATAAATATATATAACTGAGTACGTATACATCAGATAATTGGACTTGTCAGGGCAGGAAGCTGTGATTAATAACGTGTCTCCAGTCACAGCAGCTTTACTGTTCATGTTATGACAAGTCAAAAAGGTCAATATCATTGTGTTTATACATGGAACCAACCACACTGTAAAAGATATTATAAATGTGTTTAGAGTCATGTGACGTCATCATCTGACCAGTTAAAGACCCGACGCTCCTCCACAGCTGTTGATTAGACCTCAATCTGAAGGTTATGAAGAGTTATGATGGGAACTGTTTGACGTCATCAGAGTCTACGTACCAATAAGAGTGATGAAGGTGTAACAAAGCTACCGACAGAGAGATGAAGATGTGACACGGCAGCACATAAAGAAGCTGTTTAAACTCAGTTTTAAAACGCGTTGCGGTGATCCGAACTCAAGCGGACAGTCGAGACACGTCGCCGTTCACACCTGTGTCTATCAGGTGTCTCCGAGGTGTCCAGCTGACCACTTGTGTTCAGGTTTTGTTGCTGCCTACGTCACTTCCGCTGGAAGGTTGAAGGTTATTACATCAGTCTGTCGTTTACAGGCTGTTCCAGCTGTTGACACCGGCAGGAGAATAATTTGGCGTTGGTGCGCCGTCACCAAAACAGCAACTGAGTCCTGCATTGATGACGTATTTACCTGTTACGTCTTTGTCGGGGAGACATCAGGACGCATTAGCGTTTACACTATAAAAGATATGTGGTCAAATACGTCCCAGACCACCATCACAACGCGTCTTGGTGGCCGTTTACACTTGTATTTAGTGTTGTCCACTTGTGAAACGCATTTTACAAGGACGTGTAAACAGATTCAAAGTCAAAAGTGAACAAAAACAAGACACCTGTTCACTCTGGGCGGCAAGAATGACGTCAAAGATGAATTTGCACGAGTTGAAAATGTTTAAACTTGAGCAGAACGTGTTTTCTTATCTCAGACTTCATGAAGCTGAGTGGTGAAAAATTCAATTTCATGATATAAACTGATTATACTTTGACAGAAGAGTTAATTAACGTCAACTACAGTAATAACTGGAAACTCTGTTCTCTGATTTTATTAACGAGCAACACAATAATAAAGCAGAAATGAAGACAACTAGAAGATACACAGCTACACACATTCATTTTCACACATTTCATAGTAAAATCTTCACTTTTCCAGCTTCAGTCCACATTTCAACATCTTCTGTCTTTGCTACGTGTTTTCTGCCTGTTCTGAATATATAACATCCATCCACCATGACAGAGACCAGACCAGTGTCTCTGATAAAACATCAGGGTTCCCCCAACAAACAGCCAGCAGCTTACTGGAAGCTTAACAAATCCAAACCCTACACCTATCATAGCATCACCTAACCTAATCCTATTCCTCCCTGTCGCTGCAGAGGAGATCAGCATGTTAGTTAAACACATGAAGAGCTCAAAACAGGCGCCTCTCTGAGGTTGCGGGAGTCAAAAGTTGAAAAGTGGGCCCCCGTCTCCCCCCTTCTCTCTTCAAAAGGTCTGTAAACCGGCCGTGAGTGGATTATCCCGCCGTGTTTTTATTCTCCAAGGCTTTCATCTCCTCCTCCTCCTCCTCCTCCTCCTCCTCGCTCGCTGCAGCGCTGCCGTCTCTTCAGACCGACATTACTGCGAGGCTGAGACTTCGGGACAAGGGTCGTCTCATGGCCACGGGCGAGAGGAGCTGACCTACAAGACGTTACGATGAGACGAGGTTCGTCCGGAGTTCATGCACTTAGACGTGTGTTATTGAAGAAGATGAAGAAGCCGGTCCGCTGGCCTGTTTCTGCAGGGTCGGCATGTGACACTGATGGTCTGATGTGGTTTTTAATCACAGAGTCGCGGGTTGAAGCTTGTGCTGTGCAGTGAATGTAACGGTGATGAAGGTGTGGGAAGAGTCACAACGCTGATCAGAGATGCAAACGTCAGATATTCCAAACGTCCGCAGTGATTTGAGGATTTTTCAGGCTGAGCAGATTTCTGAAGGTTGTTGTTTGTTGTTTTTTGGACAGATTTACAATCTGCCAAATCTGTGAACACATTCAAGACAGCCAAACACACACACACACACACACACACACACACACACACACACACACACACACACACACACCTACATCTGTTATGCCTGTAAGCCTGCTAACTCCTGGACGAAGCCAACCTTCTGCACTTTAAGACTTCAGAATCACAGACAGCACAGACACAGAGGTCACGACCTCTAACATCATGTTGTTACAGTCAACCATTTAAAAAATATATCAAAAAAGATGATTTCCAATCTAAAAACAAACACCTGGCTGGGTCATTTTGTCAGATTTATGAATGATCCTGTGTTTAACTGTCCGCTGTTATGAGAAGCTGTGTTGAATTAACAGCATATAAATATATTTCATCAGCAATATGGAGATAAACATCAACAGAGAGAAACATCCAACAGGGATAAAAACAGCAAAGATTAAATATTTGTTGTGTGATATCGATCAGTAAAACAAGTAAAATATGATCCACTAACAGTCGCTGTCTGTGTACAGACATTACAGAGAGCTGACATGTGTAACTATGCTAATAACTAAAAATCCAACCACAGAGTTTTCAGAAAAACCATCTAATATCGTTGTTTAGTTGATATTTATGATATTTGCAGCCTTTAACGAACTTCATTTCCCATAAGCCCTAGATGTTTGCAGGCTAAACGTCATGAGAGCAGCACAGATTACAGCTAGAGAGTTGAGAAATAACTTTAGAGGAAAGCGTTGAGGAGTTTTAGAAACGTGGATGAAACCAAAACACGCTGCTGCACTTGTAGTTTTCTCATGGGAGCTGTAGTTTTTAGAGTTGACTTAGAATATGGAGAGTAAACTCCAGGGAAACGCTTCATTGTTTCAGAGAGATCAATAAAAGAAAGGCTGGATGAGAGATTTAGAGCGACTACCTGCAACACATGAGTTAGATCCATGTTACAAACATCTTTACAGATCTGGGTTTTCAACTTCATTTCCCCAACTCAACCTTTTCTTGCACCTGACTCTCCACATCCACCTGAAACCTTCCTGTCCAACTCGGCCTCCAGAAAACTCTCTCTGACCTTATTTCTCTCTTCTTGAAACCAGTTCCACCTCTTTCTGTTTCTGCATGTTTTCTACCTCTGTGTCCGCAGGTCCTGCCAGGTGTGAAAAGCCATTTCACTATTTCAGTAGGCGAGGAAGGAGCAGCGCCAGCAGCTGTTTCAAGACTACAGACTGACATTCACCAGCTCACTGTCACCACTTTTAAACTGTTGCTGATGCTGCTGCAGTACTTTACAATCTGCAATATTAACTGGAATGGTGACTTAAGCATCTGTAGTAAAAAAGCAGCGTTTCCTACCTGAGAAGAAGCTCTTGGTGCGGAGGTAGCTGACGCTGAGCCTCAGGATGGACAGTTTGTCCAGGCTGGAGATGACGTCTTCGGGGAAGGGCAGCAGGCTGGCGAGCCGATCCAGCTCCGAGTTGAGACGGTCGCGGTGGCGTTTGGACGGGTTGGACTTGGCGCCTTCAGCCGGGGTCGGTTTGACTCTGGATGTGAGAGGAACGCTGTGATATAAAACCTTTAGTGTTACATCAGGAGTGTCAGAAAGTGAGTCATAACAAGGGTTAGATGTGGGCCAATATCGAGTCATGTTGAATTAAGATCAGATATATCTTGTTACAGTAGCTATAGGCTGATAAATAATACGATATTGATACCATACTGATCTATTGTCATGCTGAAATGATTAGTAGAGCAACAAGAAATCAATTATTTTGATAAGTGAGTCATTGTTTAAGTCATTTTTCAAGCTTAACAGGCAAAAATAGCAAATCCAAGCCTTTCAAATGTGACTATTTGCTTTTTTATATCATAGTAATTTGAATATCTTTGAGTTTTGGGCTGTTGTTTGAACAGAAGAAGCTGTGATTGGCATTTTTCATTATTTATTTATAACAGAGTGAATAAATAATCAATAAAGTGGAAAAAAATGTATTGCACAGATTGACAGACAATGAAAACAATCTTATCTGCACAAGTAATCTAGAATGGCACAATTATTTCCATCAGCTTGGTTGTCTAATGTGGTTTTGCATAAAAATATACACAAATACAACAACTGAAGCTGCATTTAATCTCAATTTTTCCACAAAACATGACTGAGTGACATGTTTTCCTGCACTAAAATTGAATAATTCACATATTTATGACCTTAGCATGCTACTTGTGTGCTTGTGTGGTGTTAAGAATGGGTTGTTTTCTCTGTTAATGTCATTTTGGGGGGATAAATATGTAAAAATACAGATATACATGCCAAACCTGCAAGATGCTCATAACACATAGCTGTTTATCAGGCCGTAATGATTCAACAGACAGTAAAATGTGTCTTAAATGACTAGAATCAGTGTCAGTAGTTGATAAAATAAATAAATAAGCATCAATCTTCCATCTCTTACCCCTTTTGAGCCGGTTTTCTTCTTTTCCGTCCAGCATACATGTTGGGACCAGTTTACTCACAGTGAAGCAGGAGGAAATCCATTAACACACTTAACTTTAAATATAAAAAATGCCCCAAAAAGACCAGTAGAATCCAGTAGAAAGCGTCCAATAGAAAGCAGTAGCTGTCCGATAGAAAGCAGTAGAGCTGGCAGGGATCAGAGACATGACAAACAGCTTTAAGATCGCGTTAAATGTCAAATATCCCGTTACCGTTAGCCGAATAACGCCTGGAAAAACCGTTTAAACAAGCTCCTGGTGTGATTTTAAACTACAAGAGTATGACAGGAGATAAAATAGATGTAATAACTAAAGATGTATTATGTCACTATGTGGTTTCACTACAGAACAGACGCACTAAAGCTCCCAGTTGAAGTATTACGGGGATGTAACAGGAGGACTATCCGGTTATCCCGTCCACGGTGCGTCAAATCCCGCCGACGCTCCGGACTAAAAAGCCCCGTTTAAACTTCACATCCTGGGGGTGAAGCTCAGACAAAAAAAACACAAAAATTACCCGGTTAAAGTTCAGTTTTCTGCATCCTTCTCCGGTCCCGCTCCGCTCTCCTCCCGGAGCTCTCTGCTGCTCTGCTCTCATCAGTCTCCCCGTCAGTCCACAGCAGCGCGGCGCGCGCTTCCCTGGCAACGGCTCGGGAGCGCGCAGCGATTCAAAGGTGACGTCAGGAAAAAATAACGGTCGAAATTACGGAGGTACTGCTCAATAAAACGTGTTTTTTGAGCTGTAACTTGAATTATATGAGTGTACTTTAATGAAACATATCAATGTTGGTGTTAATATTTACACTCACATCAATTTTATTTAAAAATAAAGATTTCATGAGTTGAAATATTGACTGAATATAAATATGGACGACGCGCCTCCACCAAGCCCCCAGGAACAGCGCCGGGCTGTGAAGCCAATTTGACATAGCCGCCAACCCGTGTAATTACAACGTCACGTGACGCTATTAGGCCCAAAAAGACTATCCCTAGGGAAAGAGACGTCTGTAAATCAGTGGATAATTTTTTTGAGCATCACAACCCCCCGCGAAATGACTCGTCTCACTATCAGAATTTGATCCGTTCAGTCCGATCACATTTCGAAAGTCGAGAAGAGCCGCACCACTTAATTGTTTTATCCCCATTCAAGTTAGCCGGAGGGCTAAACCGAAAGTAGCTGGCTCGTCGGTGAAAGTCACTAGTGCGCACGCACTGTGGGCCCAAAAGATGCGGAAGAAGTTGAACTTTTTTGGCTTCATGCGCCACTGAGCAACTTTCATAGGAATGAACGGGGCCCCCTCCAATTATGGATGTATAATACAGCCATGCCTCCAATGCTGTTTACATCCATGTCTCCACCACGGATGTATAATAAGAGCTGGATAGGGCGCCGTCGCTCAGCCTTGCAGCCAATTTTTCCCAGTGGTCACTCGCGGTATTGCAGCGAAAAATCCCCCTGCGGCCCAAAAAGCATTTTCCCCATAGACCACCACTGTAAAACAACTGTTGACAGGACACCTCGAACTGCAAACAAAGTCAATTATGACTTTTTCTATTATGAACGTTTTATATATTCAGTGGGCCGCACAACGCGGAAGCAAACCCGGAAGCTCGAAACTTTTTTTTGGCATATGCGCCAGCCGAGCAACTCTTACTGAACTGAATGGGCGCCATTTTTAGTCCGGTATCCAGCTCTTATAATATATCCAAGGTCTCCACTTCCTGCTTCCTGCCGCTATGCAAAAGTGAAGCCAAAATATCTCCTTTCTGGGAGCTGCCATCTTGCTTGTGTTATGTCATTTGGCGCTAGAGTCTGCGCAGTAGAGTTGGGCAGTGGGATGACGGCCCACGGAACACGCCCCCTCAGCCTATCCGCGGCCTGACGGAGGTTTGAGAGAGGCTGTCACAGCTGTCAATCATGACATCACCCCTTTCTATATTGTCAAATAACCAATTAAAACAAACTTATCCGAAAAATTAGTACTTGTATAAACATCAGCATGATAAGAACTACCTAAAATGACAGAAACCATCTTTGAGAAAAAATTATTTGACGTGTAGTTTGATTTTTTAGTTTGGCTATGGCCCATCCACAAACATGAAGGGGGCGGGATTTATGACATATACTGCAGCCAGCCACCAGGGGGCGCTGTCATGACGTCCATATTTATATATTTATATATATTGTTTCAGCAACCAGGCTCCTGTGTATTATTTTGTTTCTATTGAACTTAAAAAGCTTCTTGCGCAATCCCCTTACTCAATGATTTAAAAAAAAAAAAAAAAGATTATATATCATAATTGAATTCCCTGGCACTTTGTTTCCTCTTTTTGTTGTTGTTTATGTGTTAGTTTCTTGAATTTGACTGTTTTCAATACAGTTGAGAGAAAAAAAATATTCTCCGTAGACATATTTAACTATATATAACATAGTCACTGCTGTTTAATTATTTTTAAATATATTTTTTAAAGACTTCTAGATTTTGTTTAATGTTTTAATAATATCCCTCCATAATGTATTATACAGTGAAGGTAGGTATACAGTATTAGCTTCATTGTGGCTAATGATAGCTAGCTTATCAAACACGGTGAAGTGAAAAATACATTTTCCCAGTTCTAATCCTCCTGTGTCCCAGTGTGTTCATTTTTTTATCTCTTATATGCCAAATATGTGTAAATATAAATTCTTTTGAGTATTTTTACATCAAAACCCCCATCTTTTCTCCTCCTATAGATGACAGATGTTGCAGCTGTCACTAATTAATAAATATGTATCATTTCATTTAAAAACCACTTAATTTCAGAGTGAAATATTGTATTTTTTTCCTCCACATTAACAGCTACAGTGACTTAAAAACATATAGTCAACTTTTAAGTTAAGATCCATTGCTATATACTACTGACAGTAAAAAAATAACTTAATTTAGGGAATATGTGAGCACAATATAAACTACAAAAAGTCTTAAAACTAAAAAACAACCTCTGTCAAAACCAATAAATAAGCCCTATTAATGATCCAGCCATGAATAATATAACATATAATTATAACACTATTAAAGTAGTCATTCTGCATAATTTTGATATTTTAAGTACATTTTGCTCCAATATTTAAGTTTTGATTGCAGTATTTTTCTGTGGTTGTGCTGCTTTAACCCAAGTAAAGGACCTGAAAACTTCTTCCACTGCTGATTTTAAAGGCTTTTTATGACTTTATAGGAGTTAAAAAATCTTTTCTTTCCATCAAAGTTTGAGCACATTTAAGTTAACTTCTCAATAACCATCCAAGACTGTGTTTGAAAACCATTATAGGCTTAACTGGGAGCAGATTGTGACATGGGAACAGATGAATAACAGCCAAAAAAAAGAAGCTCTACAGTGTCATCTAGTGGACACTGGAGACCATTACATCCATTAAAACTACAGCATAAACTACAATAATAATTCTAAATAAATTAATATATGTATCATAAATGTTTGCCAATTTTCATAGTTCATAAACTCATATTTTATGACAATTTTCCTCATATTTTTACCAACTTTTAAACGAGATTTCTTGACTTATGGCTCAAATACAACAAAAAATTGACTATAAAATGTAAAATATGTTCAGTTTTCTTATTATCTCCTGTTAAAGCCAAGCTTATTAAATCACACCATTTGTTTTACTTAAATTTTAACCATCAAACTTCTTGCAATAAAATAAACCTTTATTCGCAGCGCAGGCAACAGAGCAAACAGACGTTGAAACGCTGCAGTCAGTGTGTGATCACATCACCTTTAATACGGTGAACATGAAAAGATTGACTCAAACTCTCATACACTGTTAGAGGCAAATATTGAATGCAAATCCACAAGATATAATAAGTTGAAACGTTACAAAAAAAAAAAACAACAACATCATAACAGGAGGTTACATATGTATATGCTGTGCAGAAAATGTACAAAAAAAAACAATAAGCGTGTGTCAGGTTAAGGCAATACGACATTAAAATGCACAATATATGACAATACGTATTTTGAAAAAACAAAAAAAAAAGACAAATATATATATTTATATACAGGTACACAAAGATACTGCATTTTGGAGCCTTGGCCTCCAGGGGTTTGAAAAATAAATGTATAAGTACAAAGCCTTTTTTTTATTTGTTTGTTTTATCTAAGCAAGCAACAATATATATTTATATTTCTGTATCTACGAAGAATACTTTGTGAGGAAAAGGCTCTGATTGAAAGCACTCTGGATTCAAAAGAGGAGAAAAGACGTTAAAAAAAAAAAAAAAAAAAAATCACACACCTCCGAGCAAAGTGCTTCATTTTGTACTGAGTCTTAAGAATTCAACCATCTGTGATGTTGGTTTTTTTGGGTGTTTTTGGTCTATTTTTGGTAAAAATCTGCTTTTATCTCACTGATGATGTTTCAAAACTTAAGCTGAAGTTCACAAAAACATCCACAAGAAGAAATGTGAGAATTTAATTTTTACAGTATTTTACAATTTCTTTGGCTGAATTTTCCCAGTTTCTTACCTTTAAATGCAAAATGCTGGTTGTTAAAATCAAATAATCATTTCTAAAGCAAATATTTTGACAAATTTGACTTTTAGCTTTTCAAATTTCTTTGTCATATATGACAATTAACTGAATATCTTTGTGTTTTTGGACTGTTGTTGTTGTGATGAATTGAGTTTCTGTTGCTGTAGTATAAACTGTGTTTTACTGTTTTCCAAAATATTTAATATTATGAGTCAAACATACAGTGAAAATCATCATTTTGTCTTGTATGATTGTGATTTACAGCAGTGAAAAGTCAGATTTAGACTATATCATCTACAGTTATATATATTTACACAGTTATCTATAGTAATACAGTATATTCAGTATTTAGGAATTCTTTCTGCACGTCATTTCAAACACTGACTTCTGGGAATTTTTTGGGATAATTGCTATTTGCAGTAAATAATCAAACAATTTTGCGAGAATTAGTTTTTGTTTGACAAAATTTATTAAGAGTAGAGAGTTTTGTGTTGAGTTGTTCACATTAAACTCCTAAAAACTGAGCCAAAGTCATCGTAAAATACTGTAACTGAACTTGTCTCCTCTACTACTGCAGTTAGTGGTTTACTACATATCCCAGAATGCCTTTAGCAGCCCTCAGAAGGGGCAGGCACCTGATGCTAATGTAGCGTTCGTGAAATATGGGAATTAAAGACTTGTAATTACAATTCAGACTCACATTTTCATGAAATCTGATGTTTTTTACTACTTGCTGTTAATAATAATAATAATAATAATAATACGGAAGTGCCTCAAAAATTGATGATGGTGTAATGTTGCGTTTATGTCGTGAGACTCTCATGTTTAAAACTTGTGAGAGGTCATCAGACAACTTAAGACAATTGTTTGATCACAGAGTTGATGTGAATTGAAAATACAGCATTAAATCCATTAAATGTGAGTTACACAGTGGACTTTGTCCCGTGTATTAAGCGCAAATTAAAAGCTTTCAGAAAACCAGTTTCCCGGTTAAACTACGACACGGATGTTGATCTGTTTACAAGTCTGAAACTGGTAATTACAACTCTCCCATAAGACCTGAATGCAACATGATTCTAGTTAATCGATATTGAAGAAAAACTACAATCAGTCCGGTCAGTTTCTTGCTGTTTTATGTGTAGAAATCTGTGTGTTTCCATTTTTTGGTGGAAAATCTGTCCACAGAAACTGGATTTTCCAACAGTCTGTCTTGTATTCTGTCTCGTCCCTTTGGTATCCTCGGACATAAAGCATCACAGATGGCTTTACTGACTTTTTTTTTTTTTGGTATTTAAGTCAAGTTTTCATGATCCTTGTCGCTGCTTTTGTCTTGTGCAGGTTTTAAAATACCCTGCAAATTAAACAAAAAGTTCACAAGTGCTGAAAACAACATTTTTTTTGTCGTCTTGTGGACAAAAAGCAGATTTCACGGCTCAGTACGGGATGAAGCGACTTTCTGAGGCTTCCTCAATCCACCGTGAGGCTTTCAGCGTTTCTTTTAAGTGCTGAACTGTGTTTTTTTTTTTAAGATCAACAGACAATCAAAAGGGTTCAATTAAAAAGGCACTTAAGGTTTCCACCCCCCTTTTTTATTTAACGTGTGAAGTGTTCCTTTTTTTTCCCATTTATTTCCTCATGTATAATATACAATAGCTGCCTTTACTGTTTTACTTCTGTGTTTCGCTGCCGGACGGGTCGCGCCGCGCCGTCTTTACTCCCGGTCCGAGCAAGAGCGTCGATAAATTAACCACAAGATAGAAACAGGAAAGAGGAAGAGGACGGAAAATTTGTTTGCGAAAATATAAATCAGCATCTTACAAAGAGAGAATTTTCAGGTTTAGTTTTATGATTGAATTAAAAAAAATTAGATGCAGAGAATAAATCTGCTCTTTTTTTTTAATTAAAATATGCGATAAATCCATTTTGAGGAGTTTATAATCCAACATCTATAAAATCTAGAGGATCTAGTCCGTTAAAAGCGTAATTTCTTTATGAAACAAGTACTAAAATCATCTTAATTTGTGCTTATTTTGTTATAAAACACTTCTTATTCTATAATAAAACTATCTTTTTGGGGCTGGGAATTGTTTTTTCTCTTCTCTATGCTTTGGCAAGTCAAACACTTTTGAAGAAATAGTGCAATAAATCTTATAAATTGGCTTGTTGAAGTTAAGGCGAGGGTAAGTTTTTAACTTTGGTTTCAATTTTCCCACTACATCTTTTTTTGCTAATATTCCTGATGGAAATGTTTTTAAAAATCAACAGACTGTCCCTTTAAAGTTTCAAACAGTTCTGTCAGTTTATAAGGCACCATCTGTATCCCCCCCCCTCCCCCCCAATACAACAGGAAAAACAACACAGAAATATTAAAGAAAAGAAAAGAAAAAAGACAAATAAAACTGGCTCAGTGACAAAAAAAAAAAAAAGCTCTGACCGAATGCTTTTAAAATATATAAAAGATGCACTAACGAGCAGCTGTTTCCACTGAATCATCTCGTGTTAAAATCTGTTTGTGTGTTTGTCGGATGATGTTTCTGTTGTGCGTTTCTTTATTTTCTTTTTTTTTTTTTTTGTTTTATACCCTGTCTGCAACGCAAATCTCCCTCAATGGGACAATAAAGATTTGAAATGAACATTTTCAAAAGGACAAAAAAAAAAAAAAAAAGAAACAACAACAACAACAACAACAACAACAACAACAACAAAAAAAAAGTAGATATATTTTATCCTTCTGAGCGCTTTCAGGGAGTAGGTCGGCGTGTTTGTTCGTCAGAGAGACGGCAGAGGATCGACAGGCGTTCTTTCGTTTCACTTTCTTTCAGGTCGGTCAGTGTTGTAGCGACGTTTGAGACTCTGTGTGCTGCTTTTTATCGGAGGCGGGGGACGTTAACCAGACGCACATTTGCCCAAAACAACTAGTTACTCCTCAACCTTGAAGTATTTTCTCTTGTAAAACTGAAATATACGGATTAAAAACGCTTACTACGAAGCATAAATGTCACTTTTCTGCAGGAAGAGACTCGCTGATGCAGCTTGTGGCTGATGTTCAACCGTTCGTTAGTGAGAATTAGTTGATTAATTGATTAAAATTATCGGTTTCTGCCTTTAAATGTGATGATTTCATGTTTTTCTTTGTCACACGTGACAGTTAACTGAATATCTTTTGGGTTTAGACTGTTGGTCGGACAAAACTACACATTTAAAGACGCAATCTTTGACTCGGGGGAATTATAAGTAATTTTTCACTATTTTCTGACATTTTACAGACAAAACGATTCATCAATAATGGAAATAATTGTAAGTTGCAGCCCTACATGTTGTACATTTTAACCTTCATTAATGTACATTTTATTTTCATACACTACAATGACGATGAAATTTACATCCTGTTTTATCGACAGTTTGGTTTTTGCTGAATCAATTATAAAAGCTTTAATACTGGATTTAATTTAACGACTTTGCAGCCGTCAGAAAGTCTCGGACTTACAACTAAGATGCTGACTAACAATTATTATCATTACTGACTAATCTGCTGAGTGTTTTCTGGATTAATCAATGAATTGTTTAGTCAAAAAAAAGTCAGAAAAGAGTAAAAAAGTCCATCAAAGTAGAGCAGAAGCCAGCAAATTTCTTGATTAGTCAAAAACTTGCTCAAAAATATTCAAATATTTATAGTATCAGACCAAAGAAAGGAGAAATTTCTCACATTTGAGAATCTAAAACTGTCAAATGTTTGGTAAATTTGCTTGAAAATAACGACTTAAATGATTAGTTAGTAAATTAGCTGCAGATTAATTGTCTTTTAAACAACAAATCAGCTAATTATCGCAGCTCTGCTAACATGCAGCGTATAATTAGGGTCATTACTCATAAATATAACAGAACAAGCCACACAAATGAGAGATTTATGGTTCATCTGAGGTGTTTTTAAACAATACGTTTTGGTTTTACAAGAGAAAAACTTCACAGATGACGACTGACTGGTTGGTTTGGTAAATCTGGTGAACTTTCCCGCCTCTAACAGTCTCGCTCGAGTGTTTTTGTTTCCTCAAACATCTAAATATTCTTATAAACAGACGACAGGAGACATTCAGCGTTACTGAGGCGATGGAACGAGTGGAAGAATGCAGCTCATCCATCAACGTGGTAGAAAAAAAAAAACAAAAAACCGTCAGACGTCCTGAAACTTGCTTCAAATTTCTCAAACTTGATCATGATTGCACAACAGAAATCGTTGATACAGGACGTCCGTTATCTCTTTTGTTGGGGTTTTTTTTTTTTTTTGGTATAATCCAACCAGCTCCGAGGAGGAATTCATACTTTTTTTCTTTGAATGACGTCCAGGTTTGAGAAAACAAACAAACAAAAAAAAAAAAAACAGACCAGCTTTCTCTTTCCTCCTGTTGTGATTTCTCTTCCAGCCATCCTGAACCGAAGACTTGAACTCATAAAGCTTTCATCACTGTTTCCTAATAAGAAAAAGAAGAAGAAGAAGAAGAAGAAGAGAGTAACAAGGCGTCCTGGTTTGTCTCCTCGTCCTTCTCGGGCACTTTTCTGTTCTTCAGTCTACTCCGCTTTCATGTTTAGAGACAGGAGTCTTTTAAGTTTCCTTTTAACTGCCCTTTCAGTCCAAGCGTGGGATCCTCTGCCGTCCAGGAGTCACAGCGGCTGATTCCTATTTGTTCTCTGAGTAGTATGCGTTTCCGTTGGACAGCGAGGAGAAGTGGAAACCTCCGTTCCCTACGACTGGACGGCTGTTGATCTGTGAAATGAGAGAAGGGCGGTTAGATTTTATGAGGCATCACTTACATTATGTTTTTGAAATTTGGGGTTAAAAAGCCAAAAAAATATGAGCTTCTACCTTTATATCATTGTAAATTGAATATTTTGGGCTGTTGGTTGGATTAAACAAGACGTTTGAAAAAGAAATAATCAATCAATCAATGGGAAGACTCTTGAAACGTCCTTAAATTGTTTAATCCAAAACAGTCTGTAATCAAGTCTGTTTTATTATTATTATCTGGAGTTTCATTGCAAAGCCTGATATATCTTATTGTTGTCCAAAAACTATTAAAAACACATCAATGAGCCAGAAATACTCACTAGAGCACCAAACGTGTATCAATCCGCTGCAGAAAATAGTCCCCAAACAAATACACCATTTCTTCCTGTTTGTTTGTTTGTTTTAAAGAATACAGAGATCAGCTGTTTTAGGAAGTAACTCAGCCTCTTTTTTGAAAAATGAAACTATATATTTGAGAGCTATTTGAGAGTACGTATGTAGGGAAGTATTTGGTCTTTTCATGCGATCTGTTAATGAGAAAAATAAAGAGTAACACCAGCTTCATCTGTTAAAGTAAAGATATTTAAGTTTGGGTTTCCTGGACCACCCCATTAGAATCCCACAGGATCCAAAGTATCTGCCAAATCCCTGATCCAGCAGTGATGGAAAATAACAAAACACATTTACTCAAGTACTGCACTTAAGTACAGTTTTGAGGTACTTGAGTATTTCCATGTGATGCTACTTTCTACATTTCAGAGGGAAATATTGTACTTTCTACTCCACTACATTTATTTGACAGCTTTAGTTACTTTTCAGATGAAGATTTGACACAATGGATAATATAACAAGCTTTTAAAATACAACACATTGTTAAAGATGAAACCAGTGGTTTCCAACCTTTTTGTCTTTTGACGTCTTACAAAAAGCAGTGTGTAGTCGGGGTCACATTTCACATGTCTATGAGTTGTTAACAGCTCCACCAAATAGTGATTTTTCCCTCTAAACTTCTCACATGCTTTCATTTCAATAAATGTTCAAATGATCCAATATTTCAGCTAAATCAAAGATTAGAGAAAAAGTCCAAAAACTGAAAACAGATTTGTGTATCAGAACTTTGTTTTTTCTTCTTTCCTCTCCCATTAATCATCTCACGACCCCTCAGATTTATCTGCTGACCCTTTGGAGGGGCCCGACCCCTAGGTTGGGAACCACTGGACTAAACTAGCTAACTGTATATAAAGTAGTGTAAACTAGCTCCACCTCCAGCAGCTACAACAGTAACATGCTGCTCTAACACTGATGCTTCACTATTAATAATCTAATGATGTCATATATAATAATATATCAGTCAGAGGGACCAAACCACTACTTTTACTGCAATACTTTAACTACATCAAGCTCATAATACTTATGTACTTTTACTGCAATACTTTAACTACATCAAGCTAATAATACTTATGTACTTTTACTGCAATACTTTAACTACATCAAGCTCATAATACTTATGTACTTTTACTGCAATACTTTAACTACATCAAGCTCATAATACTTATGTACTTTTACTGCAATACTTTAACTACATCAAGCTAATAATACTTATGTACTTTTACTGCAATACTTTAACTACATCAAGCTCATAATACTTATGTACTTTTACTGCAATACTTTAACTACATCAAGCTCATAATACTTATGTACTTTTACTGCAATACTTTAACTACATCAAGCTCATAATACTTATGTACTTTTACTGCAATACTTTAACTACATCAAGCTCATAATACTTATGTACTTTTACTGCAATACTTTAACTACATCAACCTCATAATACTTATGTACTTTTACTGTAGTAGGATTTGTAACTGACTATTTTTACACTGCTGTATTAGTACTTTCTGAATACTTCTTCCGCTACTGTCCAACACAAACCCAACACAGAACGGACTCAAACTCTAAAGTTGTCTAATCTCAGTACTTTACCACCAGTTTTTACCTGTGTCTGTTCACTGAAATTAAGATACTGCTGCGGTTGCACCAGCAGGCTGTCTGGGTCAAGACCAGGGGTCATTTGGCAGGACAACTGTGCCGTATCAGGATTTGGGATAGCGGTCATCCCTGGCACTGCCCCACCTCCGGGAAGACCCTGATAGAAACAGGAGGATTTGGAGGAGATCTGGTTGCTGGCGGGGTTCAGTCTCTGGCAGGAGGGCGCCTGACTGAGGTGCACTCCATTTACGGGCACAGGAGGGGCGGCATTTCTGAACATACAACTGCTAGGAGGTGCCATAGGAGGCGGTTCAATGCCCTGCTGGACAGGAAACTGAACATTTGAAGTCTCTGCAGTCCTGAACATGGGTGTGCAGTTGACAGCGTTCTGCGTTGCGGCAACCCCAGGAAGAGGATTCCTTTGAAATCCTGACATTTGGTTGATGCAGGCGCCCATTTGTTGGTGTCCATTTGAGATCAGCTGCTGTTGCTGCTGCTGCTGCTGCTGCTGCTCCAGCGGCCAAGACTGTCTCTGATTCTCACTGTTTTGTTTCTGAAGTGCAAAGTGGTTCTGTAAGCAGCTAGACGGGGAAGGATCTGCCGTGAAACCGGGCGCGTTTGAAATATTTTGGGTGTACGTTTCAAAGGTGTCGGCTTGGTTTGAGTTGGGGACAGAGGCGTTCCACTGGTTGCCCTGGAAGTTGAACACAGGGTTTAACTGTATTGAAGCGCTTTGGTCCTGGAGGCCGATGGGTAGGTTGGGCGTCCTCAGCTGGTGGTTCTGCATTTGGTTGGAGTGAAGCTGATTGGTTTGGATTGGAGTCTGCCTGAGCGAGAAAACTCCGTGGTTGTTGTCCTTGGCGGTGACTTGTAAGGTCCTCAGTTGATTCTGTGTCTGAGCGCAAGAGTCCGAAAACGAAGGGTTGAAGGTCATTGGAGCGCCGAGGTTGCCTGTGGTACCCAGATCAGCGTGAAGACCGACAGAAGGGGTGAGGGTTTGCTGTGAGGCGATCTGTTGAAGCGTTGGACCGTTCAAACCGGTAGAGTTCAGCTGAGGAAGATCGGCGTGGGTCAGTTTCATCGTCCCCGGAACTGGAATCTGTTGTCCAGCCATCATCGGCCCTCCGTTGGGTATCAGCTGGTTTGGAGGCTCCAGAGGCCAGCCAAAGTTCTGCTCCACACCTTGGTCAGGACCCTGGTTCTGGAGGTCCAATGTGGAGAGGCAGGCTGGTACGTCATCCAGGTTATCCAGCAATTTGAGCCCGCCCTCCTTCTGGAGCTGCTCTTCTACGTATGACAGGATGTCTTGGCTGAGAATGTCGTTCAGGTCTTCGCTCACCTCGCAGTTGTTGGAGCTCATCTTCAGCAGAGTGGTCTCCCAGCTCTTCAGCTCCTCGGGTTCCACGTCCAGGGCATTGGCGAGGTCGTTTTCCTCCAGGATCTGCTGCAGGGTCTCCATCATGTCCTGCACCGTGGCCTCGGACTTCACCAGGCTTCCGACAACAGGTTTGGGTGAGGAGTTTTGCCAGATGTCTCCGGGAACATTGACCGTAGCGTGGGTGTCCTTGAAGGCGGCGTCGTTGAGGGAGTTCAGGGCGTTGGCGTTGTTGTGTTCACAGTAGATGGACTGGTCCTGACTCAGCATGCAGCCCAGGATGGAGTCACGGCTGACGGAGAAACTGTCGATCTTCCTCTGCTTCGGGGCGGAGCACGAGTCGGGGACGTCGACGGTCGGAGCCAGATCGTACAGCAACGCCTCTCCGGTGGCGAAGTTGAACGGCAGCTGTAGCCGACGGAGACGCAGTTGTTCTTCCCCTTCTTCATTTCTGTGGCAAACAAGACAAGAGTCAGTCGCTGGTTTGGATGAAAATAAAGCAAAAATACTAAATATTGTCTGGTTCTAGCTTCTCAAATATCATAATGTGTCCTTTCTCTGTTTTATATCATTGTTAACTGTATATATTTTGATTTTAGACTGTTGGTCAGACAAAACAAGACATTCAGGAATCTGAAATTTTACAAACTAAATGGTTAATCGTGTAATCAAAAATGTAATCAACTGTTGCTCTAATGATAATTTACCTTAGTGACTAAACTACTAATCATTTTAAATAAATAAACTAATCATTTATGCTCTAAAATGTCAAAATAAATGACAAATGCCTGATCTGAAGTCTTCAAATTCCTGATTTGTTTTGACCAACAGTCAATCCCTGAGGTCCAATTTTTCATTTTAAGTGAAGAAAAGCAGCAAATCCTCATATTCATAGAACACAAACGAACAAAAGTTTGACTGTTTACTGAATAAATGACTTACATTGACAAACAATCATTTATTCATTTATAGCACTATTTTTAGTACTAGTACAAGCATTACAAGTACTATACTAATAGTACTAATAGTAGCAGAATTGCTAGTAGTAAGAGCCAAAGTTTGTAGTATTAGTTTAATTTCATTCAAACACTGTAAGGAAACTAGAGCTCAGCGATTAGTCAATTAATTGATAGTTAAATGCTGAACATTTGTGAGGCTTTGCTGCTTCTTCTTCTTCTTCTCTTTTGTGATTGTAAATCCAAATATTTTGGACTGTTGTTGAGGCAACTTAATGACATCAACTTAGCATTTAGGAACATTTTTCTTACATTTTATACACAATATATATTTATTTATAAAACAATAAATCAGCGGAATAATCGAAAGCAAACCTCTCATGTTTTCCTGATGTGAACCATCACAAAGAAACACTAAACTAAACCCTTCAGCTCTTGTCTTGTTGTCAACTTTAGGGAGACTTACGTCAAAGCTCTCTGCCGGGCCACGATGAAGTCTGGTTTTCCTCCTTTAAACACCAGTCTGGCGCTGGCCTGGACCCAGATCCATGACCCAGTTTTGGCCAGTAGCCTGAAGACGGTGAAACCGCTGTCTCCTGTTTTCATCACTGGATACGACACAGAAAAGAGTCAGCCATATCTATCTATAAACCTGTCCATCCACTTATCCATCAGCCTATAATTTCAGACTATCAGACTTACTTCTCAGGTGGTTGTCGGCGCAGTACATCATGTCTGCGGCGTGGATGAAGTGGTAGCCGGTGCCTCTCGTGCAGAGCTCTGCTTCACTGTAACCCAGAACCACCTTCCCTCTGGAGAAATAATCACATTAAGTGTCTGAATCAAACGGTCTATATATCAATTGATGTGATTATAAAGATAAGGAGGGTTTGTCTAACTGTATGGACACTTGTGTTGGAGATTTAAAAGCATGTTTCTATGACTTGTAATTGTTTTTATGTGTTGTTCTTGTGTGTATGAAGATGAATGTTTCTTGTTCTCGTGTCTCTTCTAAAACATACATTTAAATATCAATGAAACTACATAATTAAATCAAGTTAAATGAATAAAGTCTTGGTGTTTTTTTATGGTTTTCTTGCTCTATGGAAGCAGGATAGTTGCCGATCTGTTGTGTTTGACTGTCGTGACTTTTTAAAGACCAATTTCACAATTTTACTTGTAAGATTTTGGAATAAACGTCAGATTTTTGCTCATGTTTATGTTGAAATGTCTCTACATTAAGACCAGCAGTTTGCTTATGCAGATCTCTTTACTGGTTTCACTCCCGCCCTGGGTTTGTGTGTCTACCTGGCGTCGATGCCCATGGGCGTGAAGTCCAGCTTGTGTTTTGTCTGGAAGATGAGCGTCTTGGTGCGGATCTCCAGGATGGACGGCGGCTGCAGCGGCATGGCGATGGCGAACAGAGCGAGCTGCGGCGGAACCAACGTCCCGTCCTCCGACAGCCGGTTCTGACCGTGGAGGAACTTCAGGCGGCCGCGGAAGTTCAGGGCCTGGAGACGAAACACACGAGGACACACAGAGACTGAAGCAGGAATGGAGATTTGAATGTATCTACGTCAATCTCTGGCCTCACTTTTTAAAAAACATGTAGGTCACTAAATTCTCATGACCCCGGCACTTCGTTTGGTTTACTTTTAGAGTCTATTTATACGAGCATGGAGGACGGAGGAGGCTTCAAGTGCACTAAATGACACAGATATCGAGTCTAAAATCATTTTCTTGAACTGAAACTATCAATTATTGGTTGTAAAACAAAAACAAACCAACAACAAGCAGTTTAAAAATACTTTATGTTTTTTGTCATAAATATAAAATTGATTGTTTAAGTAAGGAATAATTAGTTAGATGTGAAATTACATCGTTTGAAGAGGAGGTCTGACTCGCTCTAAATATTTAAGATCCATAGTTGGACAAAGATCTGCTGTGTTTAGGTTGAGGAGAGTGATAACAAACCAGACAATTGAATTTTAAGCAATTAGATGTTTTTAGGAAGTAATTAAGATAAATGGTAAAATAGAGCCACATAACATCACATCAGAAAGACGGTGATTGTGTGACACTAGTTCATAATGCTGAGAATAAAAGATAACATCTTTCTGTTCAGGAACTTTTTCATGTTGCAGCTTTTTCTTAATAATTAACGCTCACAAAACAGTGAAAACAGCCTCTGAAATCATCAGTATTGTAAATTAAAGGACCATTTCACCAATTTTCCACCTTATCTCTTGCTATACGAATTACATCTGCAGTCATTGTGTCTCTGGGGCGCAGCTGCAAAATCTGTTGTTCTTGTGGCATCAGCGCCGTCATGTGACGTGACGTAGTCGGTGGGCTATTTCAGCTTGGATTTCAAAATACATTTTTAACACCAACAGTTTATCTTCTTTACTCGCTTACAGTCTCTCTCTCATATTTATCTGGGGTATAATTTTAAATGCTCACTTTCCCAGCCCAGATAACAGATCATGTGGTTATTATTGAGAACCTATAATCTATAACACAATCTTTACTGGTGTGTATTCTGGTGATGTGTGTGTGTGTGTGTGTGTTACCAGGAAGCCGGAGGAGTTGTCGAGCAAGCAGCGGAAACGACAGCAGAAGTTTCTCTCCAGGAAGGACGAGTTTTCTGGGGGGATGACCTGCGGGTCGTACGTCATCAAGTTGCTGTTGACCTCGCTGCTGCTCTGCTCACCTGCGGCGATAAAGAAACCGCCGCTGTCACACTTTACTAACGCAAACACACTCAAAATCCTAGCGTTTAGCTGAATTCGTCTACATCATCAATAAGTCTTATTTATCCCAACATACAGTACAGGATGTGCAGCGTTGTGGACTTACTGGGACTCTCTGTGCCGCCGTCGTGCTGGTTCTTATGTGTGTTGAGGGCGAAGTGAAGCTGCCGTCTGAACAGAGCTCGGTCGTCCGTGTGGATCAACTCGAACACGCTCTGATGGACGACGTCCGACTGAAACAGAGAAACACGAGATCACAATTTACTGCAAACTGACAGTTATTAATACAATGTTCATTAAATGAGAGATTGAAACTAGAGCTGCAACAATAAGATGAGTCGATTCTGGGCTTTCAAATGTGAGAATTTGCTGCTTTTCTTGGTCTTACATTATAATAAATTAAATATTTTTGGGGTTTTGGACTGTTGGTTGGACAAAAAGACATCTGTTGACGTCACCTTGTGCTCTAGCATATTGTGATATGATGATTTAAAGACCAGAAAACAATGTGCAAATTAATCAATAATGAAAACAGGAGGAGAGTAGAGGTGAACGGGAGGTGTTGGAGCTGCTTTGTGTGTATTTTATGTTGTATTTTAGTGAAACTAATAAGCTGCAGCTATTTTAATTTCGGTTATGATCACACATGATTAGTCTTTTAGTGAAAAAGTGCATCAAATTTCTGTAAATAAAGTGACCACTGACTCATTTCATTCATTATATCTGAATAATAAGAGTAAAAACTACACACAGGACTTTGCTTTTGTCTCCTACAACAAAATGAAAATGATATTTTCTCTGTTGAAAACGCAGAAATAAAGAATTATAGAAAGACACAAAATATCACGGAAACTAGACACTAATAAAAAAGTGTCAGAGATCTAAATATATATATATATATATATACACTGTACATAATAAAATAACAACAGTAGTAATAAATGCTGCCCACTGTAAGTCTGGAAAGATTAATATTTATTAACAAACCTCCCTATTTAAAGAGAGTAAAAGTGAATAATGAGGACGAGCTGCTTTCCAAACCGTTGACTCATTCGGTCCCATAAGCTTTTTGGCTGATCTCCAGTCAGCATGGGTATATTAGCCTGGAAGACTTGGCTGCAGCGCACGACTTGGCAGCAGAAACATAAATGTTGATGCTTAGGGTCATGTAGGACTTCCCACAGCGGAGCAGAGAGAGATTTACTCTCCACCTCCAAGACACACACACACACACACACACACACACACACACACACACACACAAAAAAAGATATTTTAAAGCTGCATCTGCTGTAAGTGACAAGATATCCACAGGAAGTTTTTAGGAAAGACGATACTTTAAATCATCAGGGTTTTTTTTTTACTGTATTATGTTTTTGTGATCCAGATGTCAAAATTATACGACAGCAGCAGATTTTGTCTCCATCACTACTTCAATTATTCATTTTTTTTGTTGTTTAGTATAAAAATGGAAGGATTTAATATTCATACTCTGAGAAATATCACTGCTTGGAATCCAGATGTGTTAATGTTAATGAGTTTCACATCATTATAAACCCTATTAAAGGTAAATAAAGATGTTTAGTGCTGGTTCCAGCTTGTCAAATGTAAAGATTTTATGGTTTTCTTCGTCTTCTTTGATGCTAAACTGAATATTTTTTGGGTTTTGGACGATTGGTCGAACAAAACAAGACGTTTGGAGACGTCACCAGGGGTATTTTTCACTATTTTATGACATTTTATAGACCAAACAACAATCGATGAATCAAAAACAGCAAATTAATCAACAGAAAACAGAAAAACATGCCTTATTAATCTTATAAAACCCAACAGCAACTAGAATTGACTTTTTGATTTAGCTAACTGTGACTTCTACAGGAAAATTGTGCACGTCGTCAGCTACACAGGCAGTAAAGGACATCCCCGTCTCTCACCGCAAGTTTTTTTTTTCTCGAACATTATAAATATTAAATAACGACTGCAGAGACTGTGTGTGTGTTGGCACAAATGTTCAAGACAGCAAGAGCCCTGGCCCTCCTCCAGCTGAGCCCTCAGTCCTCGTTTGGGTTTTAGCGTTTTGTTGGCGAGCTCCGGCTCCTCCAATGTTTGTGCTGGCGAGCTGCGTTCAAGACCAATGATGCAAGTGTAAACACACACAGCGTGAACAATGCTCTCAGCCCTGACAGACCGTCGGGTGGATGAATGCCACTGACTTAAGGCTGGAAAACACAGAGACGCCGTTGTTGCCGAGGACCGAGGTGCCGAGCGAACCACACCTCTCAGCCTCTTTCTGTTACTCAACCGTCGACAAACAAACCCGACAAAACCCTCCTTTGTCAGCGGCGCTGAAAAATGGCTTCGAACTGCTCACCGGGCTTTGTTGAGCTTAAAGCAACCCTGAAGTCAGGATTTGTGGGGGGTTTTCAAGCCAAAATGGAGCTTAAGTAGCTTAAAGCTATAGTTTTACCACTATAGAAGAAGAAAGAAGTCTAATCTAAGGGTGCAACTAGCAACTATTTTCATTATCTATTGACTCGTTGATTATTTTCTCATTAATTGATTCGTCTTTGTTCTGTAAGATGTCAGGAAATGGTGAAAAAAAGCCAAAGATGACGTCCTGACATGTTTTCTTTTGTCCACAACCCAAAGATGTTTAGTTTACGATCATAAAGAAAACTAATGAACCCAGAAAATCAAGAGAATTTGAGCATTTTCTTCTTAAAAAGTGACTGAAAACCATTTGATTATGATAATAGTTGACTAATTGTTGCAGCTCCTGACTAATCTAATGCCAAGTGACTGGAAACTATACTGGTATGTCTTCCAAACTCTTTTAATATCCTGGTTTATCCCTGAGTGCTCTTCATCTTCCTTTTTTTTTACTCCGTCTGTTTTCTCTTTTATCGACTTTATAACTGTATTTAGAACATCTCTATAAATAAGGTTTATAATAGTCATAAATAGCGGAAGCAGCTGGATGAATTTTGGGCTTTACCAGCCTCTGTGGCTTGGAGAACAAAACATTTCCTGCCCTGATTAGCGTCCTGACTTCAGATCGTGTGGTGAAAAAAAAAAAAAAGGCTGTGGTGTGTATGTAAGTGTGTGAGCTGTTTACCACGTGCATTCTCCCCAGGCTACGTCCCCCCCCCACCACCACCACCCACCCCCTCCCGTCGACTGCAGACATCTTTAACCTCGGTTCAAGCGGATGTGTTTACAAGTCAAGAGTTCACAGCCAACAAAGCAGTTCAGTTCTCATGGACACAAACACACAGACGGACGGACAGACAGACAGGCACATGACTCACATGTGTTTCTCCCTCTGACCTGTCTGCATGTCCATCATGTTTTCCGCCTGAAATACTTAAGATGTGTATAAACGATGCACAACATGTCCATTTTCTTTCCATATAAAGTAACGAAGCAGCTAAATATTTGAGCTTAAAGTGCTGAGAGGACTATACTGGTGTTTTATCTCCTTCAACTACACATTTTGTTTACTTTACTGGTTTTATTTGGATTTTCTGCAGCACATATCTTAGCAATGTTTGTCAAATTATTCCGCTAATGACATATGAGTAGTTGGAGGGTTTGATAGCATTTTAACTCACTCAAATCTCTTAATGAGTCTTATTAGGTTTATCTTTCAACAAGCAGCTAAAGGCTAGCAGGTAACACTCCAGAAAAACTCGTGAGCAGGTGCGTCAGACTGTGAAAGAAACCAAAATATCACAAACATTGCACATTTCCTGATTAAAGTCTGAGAACTGAAAGAGGCTGACAGTTTGACAGATTGTTTTTTTTGGTCCTTTCAGAGTAACTAAAGGCTAAAATAACTACGTGTTTTATCACCTTTTGCTGTCTGACGAGGCAGAGAGAGTTCAGGCTAAAAGCAGCTGCGGAGAGAGAGAGAACTCTAGAAAATCTTGCGAGCAGGTGCGTCGGATCATAAACTTTAACCGTGAAAGAAACCAAAATATCCCAAACATTGAACATCCTGATGAAGGTCTGAGAACCGAAACGTTGTTTATAAATTGAGTGCAAGAGTGTGACAGCGCGCTTTGTGTAGTTATTTTGGCTAAAATAACTACACAAAGCAAGAAACAGTTTGGCTAAAAGCAGCTGCAGAGAGCACATTTCATTTCAGCTGTTAGTAATTTAACTTTACTTATGATATTTCTCTTTTTCACCAACGTCAATGAGAGATATGAAGCCTGCTACCTTCTGTATATGTTTTCATCTCCACGCCTTTATATCCTCACTCAGCTGTCAGTTTGAGTTGCTATCTGGCAGCCGGATCAGCACTTTATTGTTGCCTCCATCTTCAGATTCTGATATTTTGGAGCAAGAACTAAAACCACAGTGACTACATGCAGAAATATGGCAGAAAGGAAACATCCCAGAGTTTATTGTGAAAGTGTCAGAAACACTTGAAGTGATACAGAAACAGAGCAACAGGTCTTTGAAGTCAGTAAAGAAATTGAAACATTTTGTCCTGGTTCATAGCAGTCAAAACAATCTTTTTTGACATGTTTGACATGTTTAGGTGCCTCTGGTGCAAAACACGTTATAAAAACATCTGAATTGATGATATTTTTTTGTAAACACGACGTCCTCCTGATGACAGAAACACCACAAGTGTCCATGTTTACAGAAGAGGTTTGGCGCAGCGAGGCGAGAGAGAGGAGGAGGAGAGAGAGGGCCAAGTAGAGAAAACAAAAAAACAAACAAAGAAGAAAAAAAAACAACTAATATTCACATCTTTTCATGATGTTTATTATTGTTTTTTTCTTGTGACACCATAGCTCATGAATGCAGCAGACGATTAATTATCAGAGGATGTCAGAGTGTCCTCGGTTTCTCACCACAAGGGACAGTTTTCAACAACAGTCTCTCTTTAGCTTTTGTAACTGCATGTGACAGAAAGGAACAACATGTTCGCTGCGACAGCTTCACATCTCCTCCACGACAAAAAAAAAACACGAAGTGAAACCGACCGCTTCATAGAAGGTAGGAAATGTGTAGAAAACACGTAACGGTGCGCTCCTTAAAAAAAAGGAAGAGGAACAACAAGAGTTCAGGAGGTCAGAGAAGAAGAAGAAAAGGTCGCGGTGAGGTAAAGAGTCGTTTCCGGATGACTTTAATTTTCCTTTACTTAAACTCAAAGTGGACACTAGTGAGTTTCACAATTCCTTTATAAACTTTTTAAAAAGGCCAGTTATTTCCCAGTGTGTGTCACAACGCAGGACGCCAACACACACACACACACACACACACACACAAACACACACAAAACAATACAGAAGGGAAAATATGATGAGTTCAGTTAATCCGACACAAACACAGACAGCGTCGGGCCAACCGTTGGGTAACATCACCGCCAGTGGAAGCAACATTTAATAGTTGCTCAATGAGCCTTTCATTATGTTTTTACTGAGGAACCACAGAAAAACATCTCCGACATTAGCTGTCATGTTGCACTGCAAGGACGGATATTTTGATTATATCAGAAAATATGTTGTATTGGGTTTAATTATTAACAGTTAAAGTTGTTATTCTGCAAGACGTCACTGAGTTTCGTGAGTTGCTAACACGATCAATTAACAGGAAACAGCTTTTCATATTCTTTTTGTTGCATAAGTGTCACTTTTCATTCTTTTCATAAGAGATTCTCTGCAACATTGATGATCTTCCTGCAGCCTGCAGTGAAAGTATATTGATTAGGAGTGAAATGGAGAGGTATTGTTCCAGTCTCACTGTATCACAGCTGATAAATTCGTCATCACATCTCCTATAATAAAAAAAGAAGGTGGGACGGCCCTCCTTAACAAACTGCATTTTATGTGATTTATCTATAAGCCTCATTACCTCTGCTGTCTCAGCTGAACCACATGCTCACACCGAGCTTGTAAGAACTGGTTTCTGCTGATGTGAGTGAACCGCAGAAAAACTTTGAAATCGAAATCTCTCATCTCACTCGAAGACAGAGAGAAGATAAGATTGATCTCTTTTTCTGTGTGTCTGTCCGGGCTCAACGTGAATATGTTTATTCTTGTACCTCTTGAAGAACAGGAGATAAAGATCTCAACGAGACTCTTTTAAAGTGTTTGAATAAAGGATTAAATAGATAAATAAACAACCAACGGGAGCTTGTGAGTGTCAGGAAACACGACTAATCGATACCAGCAAACCAACACAAATCCACACCAGGATTACTGGTGTTCAGGCTCGCTTATTAAAACACATTTTTCATGATTTAACAGTCAATTATTTTACATTTTTTACACCAGATATCTCATTTTACATCTCATGTGTAAACTACATGCCCTCTTTTAGCTCTGTTATCTATATATCTGGCTCTTTAGGTGCTAAATGCTCCACTATGTTCACCAGCTAGTCTACAGCTAACTGTGTCTGTTTGCCGTTTAAAGCCTTTTATCTGAAAACAGCTGCCTGCTGCGTCCCAAAACGACGTTACCAGAGCAGCCAAACAGCTAAACAATGAGCTGAAACTCGCTATAAAGCTCCGTAAAGTCTGTAACTGTGGTTTTGAGGCGTAATATATAAATAAACTTTATTGTTTTTACATTTTAATTGGTCATCAGTTGGTCGTGTTCTCACCTGGTGGAAGCCGAGGAAGTCCTGGATCGTGGGGGATGTGTAGAAGACGTAACCTTCAGCCGTCACCACCAACACAAACCCGTTCAGAGCCTGAAGACCAAACAGAAACAAAAAACACAGATTTGATCTCATCTGTTTCATTAACAATACTAACGTTCACATTAATATATATATCCGGCGCCTCACCTGGAGCAGCAGGTCTCCCTCGGAGAAGCTGACGCCGTCGATGGAGGTCACCTGGTTGGAGGAGGGCGAGGTGACGGAGGAGTTGGAGGACGGAGTCAGCGGATTTCCACCGAACATCAGGTTCCGCTCGCTGGTCCAACTGGTGCCATTCTTGCCTTTCTTGATGGTGGCTGGAGGTCAAGAAGAACAAAATTTGTCAGTTTTTGGTCAGTTTTTTATATTATTTTATAAACATAGAAGAAGAATTAAAGCTTCCATATGCATTAAAATACTTTTTGAAGAGCCTGATTTGCATTGTTCGTTTTCACTACAAATAAGGAAACCACAGAAGAAGGAACCGAAAATGAGAAACAACTTTCCTCCATCCAGTGTGACAAAAAGTATTGAGAGCAAAGGTCGTGAAAGAAGTTGCCAACGTTTCAAGAATCACGGCGTCTGACGGCCATATTGGACGTTTTACAATCAGCAGATTGTTTTGTTTACGAAACTCTTAAAACATCTTCTGAATGAAAAGTGTGAAGTGAGACAAACAGAAATCTCCTCTGTCTCTTTCTATCAGGGTGGAGCCGCCTGATGCTTCCTGTCGTCTTACAACACTGTCACTCGACTCTTCCTCCTCTTCCTCTTCCTCCTCCTCTGGCAGTTATCGAGCGAGTCTCTTAATCATAGCCGAAAAACAAAAGAAAAACAACTCCCCCACCGCCCCGAGCACCTTAAAATATCCTCTCAGAGAGGAAGCAGGTGGGTTTTTTGAGGAAAACAGTTGAAAATGATGATGGATGGATGAGGATGCATTTAAAATGAGTAAATTAGTGACATATATCTAATATTTGTGTGAATTTATACACATTTATACATAAGTATTACATCTGTAGATTTTATTTTTGGTGTACATTTCTTGCTTTTCTGTATTATTGACCAAACGTAGACAATCTGACATCTTTCAGTACTTTCAAGCAGCTGATCTGGACCAGCAAACATTAATGATATTACTTAAAAAAAAGCTGTTGTACTATTATTATTACTACCTGATACAAGGTGGATAGCAGCAATCAAGCTTACAGTACAAGTCGAGGTGTGAAGCGGTTAGAGCAGTTAAAATTCTGCAATATTTTAATACTCTAATAATCATTTAAGTCATTAATTAAGCAAAAATGCCAAATACTTGCTGTCTAAAATGAATATCTTTGGATTCTCAACTGCTGATCAGACAAAACAACACATTTAAAGACGTCACCATGACCTCTACGAAATAATAAAGAGCATTTTTCACTATTTACTAACATTAACAACTCGCTGTCTGAAGGCATTTTTACTGTAAGAAGCGATTTTTACAGACACAGCAGCAGAAAACAAGCCTGAATGCAATAAAGCTACAAGATAAACTGGCGTTTAGGTGGAAGAGACTCAAAGTCAGCGGAAAATCAATGATAGAGATGATGTGCTGAAAGGTTTTCTAGGAAATGTAGGAATTCACTGAAGAAGTGAACAGACTGAACGACTGAAAATAGAGATTTTTCTCAGTAATTACTGAACCGAACACCACAAATTGATTATAGAGAGTGTAACTAAGCAGGAAGATCTGATGGGATTTTTTACACTTTCATTGCTTAGGGTTAGGGTTAGTTGTTATTTAAGGGTTAGGGCGTCAGGGCGTTAGGGTTAGGGCGTCAGGGTTAGGGCGTCAGGGCGTTAGGGTTAGGGCGTCAGGGGTTAGGGTTAGGGCGTCGGGGGTTAGGGTTAGGGCGTCAGGGCGTTAGGGTTAGGGCGTCAGGGCATTAGGGTTAGGGCGTCGGGGGTTAGGGTTAGGGTTAGGGCGTCAGGGTTAGGGCGTCAGGGCGTTAGGGTTAGGGCATCAGGGTTAGGGTTAGGGCGTCAGGGGTTAGGGTTAGGGCGTCGGGGGTTAGGGTTAGGGCGTCAGGGTTAGGGCGTCAGGGCATTAGGGTTAGGGCGTCGGGGGTTAGGGTTAGGGCGTCGGGGGTTAGGGTTAGGGCGTCAGGGTTAGGGCGTTAGGGCGTCAGGGTTAGGGCGTCAGGGCGTTAGGGTTAGGGCATCAGGGTTAGGGTTAGGGCGTCAGGGCGTTAGGGTTAGGGCATCAGGGTTAGGGTTAGGGCGTCAGGGCGTTAGGGTTAGGGCGTCAGGGCGTTAGGGTTAGGGCATCAGGGTTAGGGTTAGGGCGTCAGGGCGTTAGGGTTAGGGCATCAGGGTTAGGGTTAGGGCGTCAGGGGTTAGGGTTAGGGCGTCAGGGGTTAGGGTTAGGGCGTCGGGGGTTAGGGTTAGGGCGTCAGGGTTAGGGCGTCAGGGCATTAGGGTTAGGGCGTCGGGGGTTAGGGTTAGGGTTAGGGCGTCAGGGTTAGGGCGTCAGGGCGTTAGGGTTAGGGCATCAGGGTTAGGGTTAGGGTGTCAGGGCGTTAGGGTTAGGGCGTCAGGGCGTTAGGGTTAGGGCATCAGGGTTAGGGTTAGGGCGTCAGGGCGTTAGGGTTAGGGCATCAGGGTTAGGGTTAGGGCGTCAGGGCGTTAGGGTTAGGGCGTCAGGGCGTTAGGGTTAGGGCATCAGGGTTAGGGTTAGGGCGTCAGGGCGTTAGGGTTAGGGCATCAGGGTTAGGGTTAGGGCGTCAGGGCGTTAGGGTTAGGGCATCAGGGTTAGGGTGTCAGGGCGTTAGGGTTGTTTAAGGGTTAGGCTTAGGGTTGTTTAAGGGTTAGAGGTTAGGGTTAGAGGTTAGGGTTAGGGTTGTTTAAGGGTTAGAGGTTAGGGTTGTTTAAGGGTTAGGGCGTCAGGGTTATGGTTGTTTAAGGGTTAGGATTAGGGTTAGAGGTTAGAGGTTAGGGTTGTTTAAGGGTTAGGGTTGTTTAAGGGTTAGGCTTAGGGTTGTTTAAGGGTTAGGGCGTCAGGGTTATGGTTGTTTAAGGGTTAGGATTAGGGTTAGAGGTTAGGGTTAGGGTTGTTTAATCCAAAGTAAAACAATCCTACACATCATCTTCCATCCTGAAGACTTTTATGGTCTAACCAGTGCTTGAATTGGACCAGTACTCACTTGATTTCTGTCCAGTTGAATATTTAATACTCAGTGCAGCCACTTTCTGTAGGTTTCTGGAGTACTTATTGCAAGAATCAGGCAATATAAGACCTCAAACAAGCTGCGAGAAGAGTCAGAAACGTAAATAATTTTTCGTGCAGGCTATTCAGGCTGCAGGTTTGTTGTACTGGCACCATTTTTTTACACCAATTCAAGCACTGGGTTTGAAATTCAGAGCTTCAGAATATCTGCAGACTGACACCAGCACAACACAGTGCATGGAGGCTGGCTCAGCCCTGTCCTTGTTAAAAAACTCCAGGTCAAACGAGGATAACAGGCAGAGCCACAAAATTACCCGTTGGCCTCGGCGTTTTTCGCCTGTGGAGCGGACACAGCAGGGAGGCAGCCATTTTGGAAGACGAGACTCATGTGAAGTGGTCGACGAAAAAGGCCTCAAGACGCTGACGGGAGGGGGGAGGGGAAGACTCGATCGATCTGAATCGAGCCGGTTTGGTAACAGCAGTCGTGGATGCGGAGGAGGTTTGTTCCTAAATGGGATCGCCACCGATGGAAACACGCAACAAAACGACCATAAAGCATTTCATGTTAAATTTAAAGATACTGGATAATGATAATACTGGATATTTTAGATTATAAGTTCCCCCTTTAGAAAACAAACATCCCCTTTTCTCTGCTGTGATTATATATGATGATATATATGAAAAAACAGACAAATAAAACTGGATTTTTGGAGTTTTGTTCAGGTTTTACCCTGAAAAAAGAGTCTGTTTTTGCACTATAACCTGTATATGACATTGATTTTGCACATATTGTAAATACTTTGTGCATATGGGTGTATATGTACTATTTGTATGTATATATGTAACTGTAACCACTGCTTCTTTTCAAACTTTAATGTTCAAGAAAATTTTTACAGTAGGTTTTTGGGTGACTAAATGGTCATTTTTACCCGTTGTACCCTTTTCATTTTACTTTAAATGAACTTAAAGTGAAGTTTTTTCATATAATCAATGTTTAACTCTTTGAAATTTAAGTCTTCACTTGCTCGAAAGAACCTAAAATTGGCCACAGGGCAGCTGGTAACTGGTGAGATGTAAAATACAGAAAATTGAGGGTTTCTAAATGCGGTCATCTGTTTAAGTTATAATCCTGCTTTGACTAAACGATCGCTGACATGAAGAAGTAGAGAAGAAGTATTTGAGTTATTAGTTATTTTAGGGCTGGTTTCCACCGAATCAGCCGTGTGACAGAGGTGAAACGTTGACTTTTGAGTGTGAGTTTCTGGATGTTTAAGAATGAAACCCGTGATTTTAAAACCATAATGAATCTGAAAGCTTTGAGGAACTTGTCATTTCTAATCATACGTGATCACTGACACATTTGTTCCACTATTTCTGCTTATTAATGTAGTGAACTATGATTTTACAGTATATTTTGTCCACTATTTGATAAAATAGAGAGGCTAGTATATTGTGGTTCTGGTTGACTTTCAAAGATCTGGTCATAGACTGATCCTATTAAAACCAAACAGTCCTCGTCTTGTTCGAGCGTTTCAACACGTTTCTCAACGCAAAACAAGCGTACCCTTCTCAGCCTGATATGAACTCAGAGCTCGTGCCGACGAGAAAACGACTTTGAAAATTCCCAAATCGACGGAGGAGCAGCAGCAGCACTGCCGGGGATGTTGGCAAAGCAACGATATCCTGAGTTTTTTTTCAGCAATGTAGGGAATAGTCTGTGATTAAACTGCAGCTGTTCTCACAGAGTGAATGACATTAAAATGTGAAGTTGATGCTACTGGTGAACGTTTTGTTGGTTGCTTTGGCTTTAAAATCTCTAGGATGTTCATATTAGTTTAGTTTCTGCAACTAACGGTTAATTTTATTGTCGATTCATCTGCGTTTTGTCAATAAAATGTTGGAAAAAGTTAAATTTCTCAGCTCAGCATCTATAAATATGTATATATTTTTAATTCATCCATCAGTCTAACCCAAAGATGTTCACTTTAACGTCATAAATCACAAGGAAAAGTGGCAAATCCTGAAAAATTACTGAAATTATTAATCAATTGTCAAAATTTTAGCTCCATACTGGTGACACAAGTGCCAAATTTCATATCATATTTAGTTTTAAAGTAAATTAAAGGAATAATTCCACATTTTGGGAAATACCTTGCTTGTTCATTGTGCTTTTTTTTTTCAAAACCATTACTTATATCTTGGTATTACATGGTATATCCGTACCTTGACGGTGCAGTATCCGGTTTTGTTTTGTTTTTCTTAATGTGCAATATCTGAAGGACTGCACCCTAAAAGTTGAGCTGAGTCGACTCGCATTTTGTCTCTAAATGACCTGAATACATCACTGAGATGGAAACAAGAGCAATGATGGAAAGACTGTCAAATGCAGTGAAGTTGGCTGTTTAAACATAACAGCGTCTCTGCCGTCTAGTATCGACTCTTCAGCTGACAGCAGCCAATCAGGAGAGACGCTCCATGCTGCAATTGGATTTTATAACTGAACTAAAACCAGGACGCACTTTTTATTCCTCTGATTGTGTGGAAATCTGAAGTCTTGCAGGTAAAACAGTTTCTGCACTGATTTAACAAAGCTAGCTGCTTGTTTCTAGTCTCTAGGCTTTATATTTACTGTGCAGATATGAGAGCTTTATTGATCTTTTCATCTAATTCTAAGCAACAAAACTACTAAGCAAATTACTCCATTAACTTGTGTGAAGGACACTTTGCAGCTACATGTTGTTGTGACACGGTTGGGTCGGATGAATGAAACAAGCACAAAGACGGGTTAATGCCATGAAAACACTTTGTACATAGAAACAGACGTGCCAGGGGGGAGAGATTACAGTTTGGTTAAAGCCACAAAAGTACCCACAGAAACAGATAATTTGAGATGTGCCACAACAGCCTGGTACAAAGACGAGAACACGCCGAGGGAACAACCAAACCAGATGGGTTGGTTAAACACACCAAAGCACAAAAGGAAGAAAATGTACCAGTGGCTAAAGCTGGGCACACACTCTTTAAATATGAGTTTCCAGGTGGCGATACATTTCAGAAGTTTAAGTTTTATATCAAAGAACACACCCTCGAGCTGCGGCAGGAAATTCAAATCATGTGGGTATTCGGAAAAGCCAACATTACCGTTTCTAACCAAACTATGAAACCACGAGTGGCTAGTTTGATCAGAGACGTATGAAGGGAAGAGTTATGGAACAGTTGGTGCAAAAACCAAAATGCACCGAATAGCCAAAAGAACTAGTTTGGATAGAGACAACATAAAAAAAAAGACAGAGAAAAAAGATTGTTCTTGTTGGTAAGAGGCATAAATCAGCTTGTTAAACCAACAGAGATCAAAGAATGTGTCAATTCCCAAGACAGAGATGTTTGAGGATGGCCACCCTGCAAGCTAAGAGGAAGAAAATTATATTACTGATGCAATAACGGCAATTAAACGAACATAAAACAGAATGAAAAAGAGTCGAAATGACACAATAAAGGAAATATTGTTTATAAAAAAATACACGAGCGAGATAAAAGAGCTGACAGTGGATGTTTTAGATGAAGTCTGACTGGAATATTATGAACGTAAATGAAGCCAAATGCTGACTGTAAATGTGTAAACAAAAGTGGTTTCCTACAGAGTTTGTTTCTATCTTGACAATTTAGATTTTATAGGGTTGTATTGTCTACTTTTCCTTCATTTTATGAGTATATTAGTGTATATATATGGCTTGTTTTGTGTTTTTTTTTTTCTTGTTTTATTGATCAATATGATTTTATAGTGTTTGTTTTATTGCAGGAAGACTAGCAACCAGTTTGTGGAAGCTAATTGGGATCCAAATAAAGACAAAATGAGTGCTAAATTACAGTGAAATGAGCATAAAAAGCTCATATACTGCATAATAATTTCTCTTAATGCTTTTTTAATATTGTATTTATTCCTTGCACAGCCTGTTGCACGTTTATATCGTACTGCAGTAACTGTATTTTTTATTTTTTCTGTCCAGGGAATACAGATGAAATAAAAAACTGCCTTTTTGCAAATTCTGGGTAATATATCTTCAACTTTATTGTCATTAAACAGTAAATAATTAAGTACAGATTCACTTTTCTGTCAGTAATTGTTGCAGCTCTGACAGATGCATAAAAAAAAAGCTGCACACGGTTTAAACAAGCCGTCTACAAATGATGATTGGTTACCTTCTTACCTGCTCTGACACTATAAATCTGGTAATTTCTCATCTTGTGTTGTGTAATGTGTCAACGTGTGAGCTTAAGTAACAGCTTCATCTTTAAAAAACAGACTTCTCCTCATGTATAATCCCATGATCCTTTGCTCTCACCGCCTCTCCTTTTTTTTTTTTTTTTTTTTTTTGCGGGGGGGAGTTTTCCCCTCCTGTGTCATGCCAAAATGTTTTACAGCTCCCTCGGCATGCTCTGCACGGCGTTTAACATGATTTATGGCAAAACACAACAGCGCCAATTGATTTCATGCACTCTCACATTTCATGAATTTGAATAGCGAATCCTCCTCTCTCTCTCTCTTCTGCCGGCCTACAGCTGTGTTTCACGCTTCCATCCAACCTGAGTAGGTGCTTTTTTTTTTTTTTCAAGTTTATTTATCCAGAAAAAGATTTTGCTGAGCACACTCTTTCTCAGCAACGCCCTGCTTCACTGCAGCAGCATTATGAAGACTCCTAACTAAGCCTGGGTGATAAAACGATAGCGATAAGTACCAACGACGGACATTTCATTGATAGAAATAAGAATAAGTGTTTGCTTAAATGCATTCAATTGCAAACAGCCGAGAAAAAACATAACGAATATGCAAAGTTCCCCAAGCGTGCATAAACAGCCTATCATATCCCTTGATAATGGCGCGAGCTACGAGCGACGTGCAGACAGCCAATCATTGAACAGATGTGTTGTTCGACATGTGACACAACAACAGAAACATCGTGGAGGGTTAGGGAGTGAGAAGACCTTTTTTTCTCCTGGTCTTTATTAAAAATAAGTCATTAAAAGTTATTGATATCAACTGAAATGAAACACACGGCAGCTAGCAGCTAGTTAGCATAGCTAGCGTCATTTAGCATAGCCGCGCTGTGCTTTGTGTGGCCACGTTGTCTCAGCTTTAACAGCACCGCGCTAAGCAGGTGACAGGTGTGTTAACGTCGTCTGTGTGCTCTGTAAAACGTCACACAGCTGACGGACCGTTAGCCTAGCATGCTAATCCTACATAAACAAATGGATATCCTTATGTTTACATATGTTTTCTCTGTAATAACAAAGTACGTATTACTTTGTTATTACAGCGAGACCATATGTAAACATATAGATGAGGCCATATGTAAACATATGGATATCCATATGGCACCCAACCCTACTCAAATGTCTGGTTTTGCTCCAACAACCCAGAGAGATTCAGTTTACTGTCACGGAGGATTTAAGAAACCAGAAAATATTCACGTTTGAGAAGCTGGAATCAGAGATTTCCTTCTTTAAAAAAATGACTCCCATTGATTAATCATTGCAGCTCTATTTCAAACAAACAACTCTGTGGTCAGAGGACTTTTCCACATATCTAAATGTTTTCCAAGCGAGGTTTCTTTTTACCAAAACTCCATCAAAGGGTTTCAGTCGTTTCTCCTTCCTCTCTGACTGAAGGTGCAGTGAAATCGACCTGCGTGTTGCAGCGATGGAAATAAAAAACCTGCAGACTCTCGATGTCATCGTGACATCTGGTTTGACATCCTCTCTGTAACCTGACTGCGCTCAAACATTCCTTCATAATAATAAGGAATGATAATCGGCGCTTAAGAGGGATCATCTTACAGACAAATATAATTTCTCGACACATGACACATGAGGACTCTAAATTTAGACTTCGCCCACCTGGAAAAAGTGACATTTAAGGCGATAAAACTGGACAGGCTGGTCCTTTTGTCGCCTAAATGAGAAACTTTTACACATTTTGTAGGACTGACAAGTGCAAATATGAAACAGATACATAACAAAAGCAATATGTGGTGTGTGTGTGTGTGTGTGTGTGTGGGGGGGGGGGTGTTGTTAACAGATATTCAGTAAAGATGTATGTTACCCAAAACTAGACACAAGAATTCTCAAGAGTGTACGTCTTTGTCTTCGGTTTCACTGTTGCCTTAGTGTGGTTTTGGTGTAAGTGTGTGTGTGTGTGTGTGTGTGTGTGTGTGTGTGTGGAGGGGGGGGGCGGGGGGCGGGGGGCGGGGGGGTCTGCCCGGGCATGCTCAGAGTTAAGGCCTCTAACACACTCATAGCCGGAGGCGATCTGATTTAGTGGTTCAGCGTCTCAGTGCAGCAACAATGAGCTATTTTAGTTGTAAGAAGAAGAAGAAGAGGGTGAGACAGAAGTTTGAATAAGATGAGGAAGAAGAAGTGAAATAGAGAGAAAAAGGTACAAACATAGAACGTGTGAAACACAGGAAGTTAGACGTTAGATTAAAAAGGAAATGCACGAAAGGAAGTGTGATTTTTAAGAAAGATCGGACAAACAGATTGACAAACTAAATGGATAAATAGCTTACACGATAAATAAATTAATAAATAATGTCTGCGCAGAAAAAATACAACCACAGAGGACCGCCGTAGGTGTCCTGGGGAACTCCCGCCCCCCCCCACCAGCCAACGTCGGAGTTTAATAAGGAACAGCTGACTCCTACCAACTGGCAGAGCCCTCGTAAAACAAGAGAAACCCTCAAAACTACCACCACCCCCTCAACCTCTTCTTCTTCTTCTTCTTCTATGGTTTCATAATGAAAGGGGGCTCCCTGGGGCGCTCAACCCGCCTAATCCCTCATCTTCATTTAGGATACTGTAAACTTTTTCTACACACAACCAGCAATCAGTTCTTTAAACATACATAGTGCTCAGATTTTCACCTTTACAGGGCTGTAAAGAACGATTAATGTCTTGTTTTGCTGTATTAACGATACAAAACCCAAATAAATGAAGTTTAATAGCATGTATGACACATAAAAGCTTCAAATCGTCACATTTGAGAAGCTGCAACCAGTAAATAATTAGCATTTTTCCTTGAAAAGTCATCAAAATAGTACGTTTCTAACTGATTAATCGTTGCTTTTCCTCCTTTGTTTTCTTCATTGGTGTTTAATTCTGGTATAAACTAGACCTGCAACAATTAGTTGAATAATAAATTAGTTGCCAACTATTCTGATTATAGTTTTTAGTCATTCTTTAAGAAATAAAAGCATATATTCTCTGATTCCAGCTTCTAAAATGTGAATATTTTCTGGTTTCTTTAGTCCTCTGTGACAGAAATATCTTTGTGTTTTACTGTAGACAAAACAAGACATTAGAGGACGTCAGTCTTGGACTTTTAGAAACATTTTTCACCATTTTCTGACATTTTCTGGACCGAACAACTAATCTACTCGTTAAGAAAACAGTTTTTAGTTGCATCCTTCCCTTTTTAAAAGGGTAAATCAACCGAAACAGTAAATCCGCAGCTCGTCGATGAGCTGAAACTGGCTGTAAAGCTTCGTAAAGCTGATGATCCTCAGTCGTTTACACAGTGTCATTTCATACATTGTTATTATAAAAATATCCATTATAGTAAATTTGAGTCATTACAGCTTCCTGTAGATGCTGACAAAAGAACCTTTGAAGAAGCTCCTTTTCTTTTTTTTTTTTTTTTCTGGGTGCACTCACTGACCCCGTCATCCAAACCGTGGTACATGAAATCATTTTAGGCTGGTGCAACCCTCAAACCACCACCTCCCCGACTCTCCTCCTCTCTCTCTCTCTCTCTCTCTCTTTTTCTATCATATTTGCGAACACGCCCCTCCACGTCCCTCCATCTCCCAACACCCCTCTCTTAAGCACTTTGCGGTTTCTCTCGACTTTGAAACCCAAGAGCTGAATGGAGTCATTGTTCTCCATCTCCCCCCTTTGGACTGCAGGATGGCGGGGCGGCGGCAGCAGCAGCAGCAGCAGCAGCAGCAGCAGCGGCGGTGGTGGTGGTGGTGGTGGTGGTGGCGGGGCGGCAGCGGCGGTGGGGTGACAGGAGATCGGCATCACTGACACTCATGCTCTCTCTCTCTCTTTCTTTCTTTCTTTCTTTCTTTCACTCAGTCTTGCTCTCTCTCTCTCTCTCTCTCTCTGATCCTCTCGCTGCAGGTTTGGACATGAAGGAACGGCGAGGACTTTGCGAAAGTACAGAAAAAGCCTTGTCTGGTTTGGAAATTGAGACGGGTTTCAGATTCAAAGTGCTTCTTCTCCTTTTGGCCCCCCTCCCTCCTTTTTTTTTTTTTCAGCTTTAAATCACCCCCCTGTGTTCTTTAACATGTATCATCTGTTGTTGGATGTGTGGAGTTTCCTGTTATGTTACTGTCCCTTTGATCAACAGCTATTTTTTTTTTCAATTTGGCAAACACAAAGGACAGACCACATGTAACATACACTAGAGAATGACAGCGTCTGACCATTAGGGGGTGCTGGAATAAACAACACCCCCCTGAATAAGCCATATTTCACCTCGACATATAACTTTTAAAGCATTTATTAGCCTCATTTATTCATGAATAAACAGTTTACTTTTATAAAAGGCTGTTTTAGTTCAGGTTAGTGGTTTTTATTTATTTTATTTTGAAATTTTTTTTAAAGATAAGAAATACTAGTAATGATAAGAATCCTCAGGAATTTGTTTCATTCGTGGAACAAGCTGTCAGAAATTCCTGTTAGTTAATTTGGGCAAACAGCTGCATCATAAACAGACACAGCAGAGCAGCATTAAGGCTAAAAACAACCCATAATACAACACTCCACAGGACAGCTGCTAACATCCAGAAAACATCATGTAATACATCATATTCAAGCCAAAACTGTGTGTATTAAGTGTCTTTTATGCAGCAAACTCCTTTATTCCAAGATAATTTCCTCCTTCACTCTTAAATCTTACAAAGTCTGGATGGTGAACTCTAAAAAAAAGCAGCTTTCACACTAATCTTGACATGTTCTCATCCATCACGAGGCGTCTCTGTGGCTTAAAGCCTCGACGCTGAGCTGGTCTGACACTAATGTTTCATCTTGTTTACTCAAAGTTTAACTTCTTTTCTTCCTGTTCTGTTGTCGTTAGCGCCACTTCCTGCTCTGCGGTTAAAAGTCTCACTTTGATAACCACAACTATCTCACTGGTAAACACGCCCAAGTGGCCAGGCCCAGAGAGACGGAGCGGTAAACAACCGCCAACGATCCCCGCTAACCACCATTATCATCATCATCATGGTGTATATGAACCTGTGTTATTCTAACATGAGAGGGACGCTCGGTGTCGTGTTGCAGAGTTGTTGTTGTTTTAATAGACGTGTGTCTTCAGGATGAGTAGTAACTTTTTAGTGCAGTCATTCAGCTGCAGGCCTGAAGCTGAATGATGATTCCTGCTGTCAGTCGTTTCCTGGAATAATCCGTCAAAATGTGGAACGTCTACACACACACACACACACACACACACGCACACACACTACAGAGACATCTCAGACACTGAAATGACACACTCACTCACTGCTCCAGCCCTGAACCTGCTTCTTTTCCTAAGACAACGCTAACCTTTGACCCCCCTGGCATGCTACGATAAGGGCTGAGTCTGGAGGAGACATCTCAGCGTTTACATTCCTTCCGTCTGAGCGGCAGGTCACCCTCGGGTGCCTCCGCTGATACTGCGCACGACCCAACCACACCCTCACGCCCACGCTCGGATCGTACCCGGTCGGCTTAACCGAGGGCAGCAGCGGCGTGAGGAGTTTATCTCGTCCTGTTTTTGTGGGAAGAAAACACAGTTAGCAGAAGGTTCGTCGCTCAGTGTCTGTTAAAAACTGAAGGATTTAGTTTAAGTGTCTCGTTTAGTCGACGCTGCTCCTCAGAAGAAGTTCAAGTTCAAGTTGCTTTATAGGACAATAAAACACACCAACAGATATATTTATACAGTAAGAACAACAGGACACTTTACTATGACTCTCCCCTTTGTTAGCATTTATAATCAGTGTATAAACAACTATAATGTAAGCAGATATAAGTGTTTATTAAAGTATAACCACACATACATGGAGGCTGGTGTATAAACAGGAGACTATATGACTTTTGACAGATACTGCACATCAATAAACATTTAAAATGTCCTTATATCTGCTTTTAACTGTACAGATGTTTATATGCTGCTTTTAAATGTTAAATAGGAGGTTCAGCAAAAATGCTACAGCTGGATAATCTGGCTTTACTGAGTTATTGTTTCACACAAAAGTCTGTCTAGATTTGTAACAGACTAGTAAAAAGCTTTTGTCACTGAACATTATGAAGCATTTTTAAACCAATGAGGACGAATAAAACGTAGTTTCAGGTCTGTGTGAAACCGAAAAAAGTAGCTGCAGTTACGAGCAAAAAACGTTAATCATCAAGCCAGTAATGAAAACATGGAACATGATTGATGCTTTCCTGCTTCCTCTTCAATGTTTATAGAGTTTTTCTGCACATTTGGTGAGTAAGAAATCAAAAATCTACCGTCGTACTGACATGTTCTGTGTTATGAACCCTGTTAAAAGGCACATTTAATCTGAATTTTAACACTTAAGACAGATAAAAAAAGAATAGATAGTGTTCTTCTATCTGGCGAGGTGTCATTATTCATTCAGCTTTCATTTTTAGAAAAGAAAAAATACTACAAATATATTCTGAAATAACATCTCGGTGCCCTCGAGCGGTGGAGTCAGCTGCTGACAGCGAACGTGACAAATGGCTTTTTTATCCCTGCGAACTGATCGCTGGTAGAGAAACAAAAACACACTACTAAAACAAGAAAAGTGAAACCACAGAAACTAAACTGACAACTTCTTTTAATCCTTTGTTTTCCATCCAAAAAGTGACAGATCGAATAATTAGGTCATTTTCAGCAGAGAGAAGCAGCTCACACACAGCGGAGTTTGGCAACACATCCCCCCCCCCCCCCCCCCCCCCCCCCCCCTCCACCACCCTCCCAAAAAAAAAAAGCAGAAGGTCACGACGTTGATCTCCACCCACGATGGCGAATAAACACAGGAAGGAAATAAAGAAAAGAAAGAGCTAAAAGAAAAAAGTAAAAGAAAAAAAAAAAAAAAACGTCTTGATGTTCAGGAAGGTGCTTTATTCGCTTCAACACAACTGATGGAAATGCGGCTAATTTGCAGTAGTTGCTGTTTACTTTCAAATGAACTCTCTTCCACACACACACACACACACACACACACGCATTAACCCCTGCACACACACACACACACACACACACACACACACACACACACTCAGCCTCGCGTGCGAACTTTCAACCCCCGGCATCCTGAGCTGAGAAAGGAGAGGAAGGAGGCCGGCGGAGGAAAAGACGAGGAGAGAGAGAGAGAGAGAGAGAGAGAGAGAGGGGGAAACATTTAGTATGATTATTGTGTGAGTTTGTGCACACACACACACACACACACACACACACACACACACACACACACACACACACACACACACGGTGGCGACAGCTGCCAAAGCGTCTGATATGCCTTCGCTGGCTTTTGAATGGTTTGCATGATTACATGTTCTCCAATTTTGAGCTGCTAAATGTTATTATACAGTAGATACTGATGAGGGGGGAGGAGAGGAAGGAGGGGAGGAAGGGGAGGAGGGGAGGAGGAGGAGGGGCTGATGGGAAATAAAAGGAGGAGGAGGAGGAGATACTGGAAAGGGAGGTAGGAGGTAGAGGGTGGTGGGATGAGGAGGAGGGAGGGAAAAGGACGTGAAGAGAGGAGAGAGGAGGTGATTTTGTAAAAGATGGAGGAAAGAAATCGGAGGAGGAGGGAGAGGAGGTGGGAGGAAGATGGAAACAGGAGGCAGGTAAAGTGAGGAGGAGGAGAAGGATATTTTGTAGGGAGGAGGTGTAAGGTGGGGACAGAGATGGACACAAGACGGATGTAAAGTGAGGTCGAACAAGGAGGAGGAGGAGAGTGTGGGAGGAAGAGGAGGTGAAGGACATTTTTTAAAAGGAGGAGGAAAGGAGGAGGTGGAGGAGGTATAAAGTGGAGGGCAGAGAGAGGAAACGGCAGGAGGAGCAGGACTGGAAACAGAAGGGAGGTAGCAGGAGGAGGTGGAGATTATAAAAAGGGGGAGGAAATAAATGGTAGTATAGGCAAGGAGGAGACGGTGGGAGGAAGAGGAGGTGGGGAAGGAGGAGGTATAAAGTGGAGGGCAGAGAGGGGAGGTAGGTGGGAGGAAGTGGAGGACGGAGATGGGAACAGAAGGGAGGCAAAGTGAAGAGGAATGAGGAGGAAAGATAAGGTGGAAGAGACATGAAAGGAGGAGGTGGAGATTGCAAAAGAGGGAGGAGGAAAGAAGCAGAAGTAGGACAAGGAGAAGAGGGAGGGAGGAAGAGGAGGTCAAAGAGGAGGACAGAGACGGAAACAGGATGGAGGTAAAGTGAGGTGGAACGGGGAGGAGGTGAAGGATATTTAGTAAAAGGAGGAAAAGAACTGCGAGTAGGAAGAGGTGGTGGAGGAAGAGAGACAGTAGGAGGAGGCATAAGGTGAAGAAGGTGGAGGAAGAGGAGGACAGAAGTGGAAACAGAAGGGAGGTAAAGGGAGGGGGAAATATGTGGAGTGGAGGAGGAGGAGGCATAAGGTGAATGACAGAGAGAGGAGGTGGGGGGAAGAGGAGGATAGAGATGAAAACAAAAGAGGTAAGGTGAGGATATTTTGTAAAAGGAGGAAAGAAATGGGAGGAGGAGGAGGGGAGGGGGAGGTGTAAAGTTGAGGGCTGGAGGAGGATGAAAAGGAGGACAGAGATGGAAACACGGGAGGAGTGATGAGGAGTTTTGAAAGGATTTTGTAAAAGGGGGAGGAAAGGAGGTGGAGGACAGAGAGAGGAGGTGGGAGAAAGAGGAGGTGGAGGAGGACAGAGATGGGAGGTGAAGTGAGGTGAAACGATGAGGAGGTGAAGTATATTCTATAAAAGGAGGAAAGAAATGGGAGGAGGAGGAGGAGGAGGTGGAGGCGTAAGGTGGAGAATAGAGAGACGAGGTCGGAGAGGACAGAGACAGGAGGTGAAGTGAGGTGAAACGATGAGGAGGTGAAGGATATTTTGTAAAAGGAGGAAAGAAATGGGAAGAGGAGGCGTACTGCGGAGGACAGAGAGAGGAGGTGGGAGGAAGTGGGTGTAGGAGGACAGAGATGGGGGGTAAAGTATATTTTATAAAAGGATGACGGAAATGGGAGGAGAAGGATGTGGAGGTGCACAGTGGAGGAGGACAGAGACGGGAGATAAAGTGAGGTGAAACGATGAGGAGGTGAAGTATATTTTGTAAAAAGTGGAAAGAAATGGGAGGAGATGGAGGTGGTTTAAAGTGGAGGATAGGACAGAAAGGTGGAGGGAGGAGGTAGAGGGGTGTACGGAGGCGGAGGCGGAGGAGGAGGAGGAGGAGGTGAAGAAGAAGGGGGGGGGGGGGGGGGGGGGGGGGCAATACAGCAACAACCAGTAATCTGCATGGAGTTTGAAGCATTATGTAGCTCCGGTGCTCTTATCGCTGTCGTGCCATGAAGCCATTGAGGACAGGAAACCACCCCCCGACACACACACACACACACACACACACACACACACACACACACACACACACACACACACACACACACACACAGCTCAGTAATCAAGATTGGAAGTGGGAGTAAAGGTTTTTTTTTTGTTGTTTTTGTTTTTTTTGTAAGCAAACATCCGTCTTCAACAAACCTGATTGTTAAAAAAAAATTTAAAAAAACGTATAAATTTAAACAACAGAATCATCATTATCACACTTTCTGTTTCTCTTCTCGCTCCGTAAAAAAACATTAAAACGTTTTTCTACCAAACGCTGAAACTCCGGAGATGAATAAAACCTCCAGAAAAAAAAAAAAAAAAAAAGTCAAGAATTTGCCAGAAATAATAACCTCGCTCCCATTTCAAACTCTCTCTTCACCTCCGTTTCATTCGCTCCTCGCTGTAACACTTTGTCTCGGTCGTGATTATGCAGAAACATGGCGGCAGGTTCCAGGAGGAGGTGGTGCAGTTGTTATTATTGCTGGTGGCAGCTGTAATTTTAATCCAGTAAATCCTTATTAGCAGCAGAGATCCAGCAGAGATCTGAACATGTAGAACTCTGATGTGTTTCAAGCTTATTTTACATTATTTGGCGCTTCTGAAAAGATCTTTATCGGAGGAGTTTGGTCCCAGTGAGTTGTTGTTTTGATGCGTCAGTAATCAGTAGTTTTTGTGGTTTGAGGTGCCTGATTTTTATCTAACCATCTTTCTTGCACATCTGTTGCTTCTCCCACATCTGAGCGGTTTTTATGTAAACATCTGAAACTCAACAGAAGATCGGTTTCAATCTGTTTTCCCTCCAAAATAAAATGTATTCAGAGTGGAAGAAAAAAAATGTATTAAAACAAGTGAAGAAATGATTGTAAATCAGGTGTTTTACTGGTCAGTGAACTGGTGAGTTAATAAACCAGTGAATCAGTCAACAAACCAGTCTGTCATAAACAAGTCGGTTCATTGGAGAACCAGTGTAGTGTAGTAAACCAGTTAGTCAGTAATCCAGTCGGTAAACCAGACATTCATTCACACAGAAAACCAGTCACTTAGTACACTGGTAATCAGCAAACTAGTTGGTGAAATAACCAGTCAGTCAGTAAACCAGTTAGTCAGTTGCTCAGTAAGCCAGTCACTCCGTCAGTCAGTCAGTCAGTCAGTAAACCAGTCAGTCAGTCAGTGATCCAGTCAGTCAGTCAGTCAGTCATTAAACCAGTCAGTCAGTCAGTGATCCAGTCAGTCAGTCAGTCAGTCATTAAACCAGTCAGTCAGTCAGTGATCCAGTCAGTCAGTCAGTCAGTCATTAAACCAGTCAGTCAGTCAGTCAGTGATCCAGTCAGTCAGTCAGTCAGTCATTAAACCAGTCAGTCAGTCAGTGATCCAGTCATTAAACCAGTCAGTCAGTCAGTGATCCAGTCAGTCAGTCTGTCAGTCATTAAACCAGTCAGTCAGTCAGTGATCCAGTCATTAAACCAGTCATTCAGTCAGTCATTAAAACAGTCGGTCAGTCAGTGATTCAGTCATTAAACCAGTCAGTCAGTGATCCAATCAGTCAGTCAGTCAGTCAGTCAGTAAACCAGTCAGTCAGTCAGTGATCCAGTCATTAAACCAGTCAGTTGGTCAGTCAGTAAACCAGTCAGTCAGTCAGTGATCCAATCAGTCAATCTGTCAGTAAACCAGTCAGTCAGTCATCGATTCAGTCAGTAAACCAGTCAGTCCATCAGTGATCCAGTCAGTGATTCAGTCATTAAACTAGCCAGTCAGTCAGCGATCCAGTCAGTAAACCAGTCAGACAGTACCTGGCAGGCGTTGGGCCCAGCCTGGCGGTCTGTTTGTAACCCTGCACGCTGACTGACAGGCGCACTCAGCAGCAGACAGGCTCGGCCGGCAGCCAGCAGAGTTGCGTGTAAAGAGTTTATTTAGACAAGAGAGCGAGAGGGAAAGAGGAGTAGGAGGGCTGGATGTTCAAAGATGTTTTGTTCAGGCCTGAGGGATCATTTCTACTGCAGAGAGAGAAGACAGGAGGGCTCACTCCTGTCAGAACTCAAGAACCAAACCAAAGAAAGAAAAGTTACAACAAAACCAGAGGAGATGACCAGATCGAATCTTATATAAACTACGCGTGTGTGTGTGTGTGTGTGTGTGTGTGTGCAGCCAACTACAGTTTACACAGCACTAATACACACATACAGTACATTAATTTAAACACATATAAATGTAAACAAGCATGCAGCTGCACACACATGCATACGCACACTCGAGATGTACAAACATGCAGAAAAAAAACAACATACATCCATGCAAAAAACACGCTTAAATGCAGACGTGCATGTATGTGCGAACATACCGCACATACATGACGTTATTAGATTACGTAAAATGTGTGTTTAGTGGGAAATACATGCACAGAAACACACATACAAGTGAAAAGAATGTAAGTACACACACCCAAAAAACTGGCTGATGACTGACTGATGTGCTCTGTTCCTGGCAGAGAGGTGTGTGTGTGTGTGTGTGTGTGTGTGTGTGTGTGTGTGTGTGTGTGTGTGTGTGTGTGTGTGTGTGTGTGTACTTTACATGGAAACACATCAGAGGAGTTGGCTGGATTTAATCTGTTTTCTGCTGTGTGTGTGTGTGTGTGTGTGTGTAAGTGTGTGTGTGTCTGATCATGTCTGAGTGATAAGTTTCCTCTCTCACTTTTTATCTCCCTTCACCTTATTCTCTCTCTCTCTCTCTCTCTCTCTTTCTTTCTTTCTTTCACTGCTTTCAAGGCAACGCGGCCACTTGATAAAAGTTGTTTGTGCGTCAAAATTGTTGCCAGTTCACTTTCCGTCATTTCGACCGATCAGTTAATCGACTTAACGAAACGAGCAAATTAAGAGACGGTTTGTCAAAACAAACAGAAACACGCTGCGGTGGAACAGAAAAAACAAAACTTTTCCACCCTGACAGGAAGATAGATGTGAAATTCTGCTCCGTAAACAAAGAAAGTTTTAGTTTCACAAACATAAAAAATAAAACTCAGGAGTAGAGCTGCAACAATAAGTCGATCGGCAACTATTTTGATCATTTTTAGTCTTTTTTTGAAGTAAAAAAATGCCAAAAAATTTGCTGGTTTCAGCTTCTCAAATGTGACGATTTGATATAAAGTTGTTATAAAGATAAACTTCTGATATCCAGTCAGATAATACTGATATTCTGCGTTAAATATGCCTTAATCAATCCTAAAAACCTCAATCTGACGTGTTTATTCAGGTCGGAAAACGATTTGTTTATGTGTCACGTTAAAGTCATATTTAAAAAAGAAAAAAAAAAATCCACTCGTTTGACGCTTTTTACCGGTTTTCCAGGTGCGTCTGCTGTTCTTCTGAGCTGTTGCGTCACTTTGTTAACGGGTGAATCAGAGGAAAACCCAGCCGACCTCAGCAGCTTCCTGCCATGGGCTCGGCGGTGGGCGGTGAAACCCCGAGGAGCTTCCGTAAAATGACATCACCGACGCCGTGATTCAACCCCCCCCCCCCCCCCCCCCCCCAACAGCTTTCACCTTTATAGTGAGATTCAGGAATATCAAAAGGTGGACTGATAGTTTAATTAGCCCCACCTGTAGCTTCGATTACGCGCTGATTCATCGAAACGGAGAAAGTGTTTTGATACCAGAGCTGATAAATGAAGCACTTGTGGTTTTGCAGTTAGCTGCATGTTGCCAAAACTTAAAATCAGACATTTCCAGATGACATTATGGTTAAAAACAGGCTAAATTTAACATTTTCTCCACTTTCTTCTTCATTTTATTTGTGTTTTGATGTTATTATTTGCTTTATTTTGCTTTTTTTTAATGATAAAAGACTAAATTTTGGCTTTTCTATCAGTTTTATCGCTGCTTTCTTCATCAGATCCTCTTTGAAGAAAAAGAATCCACTAAATCAGCGTGTAAATAAAACCAGGTTCGGGGTTGACACTGCGAGCCTGCGCCTTTAAAACCCTCAAACGAGCCAGTTTCTTTTCATAGGTGATGCCACGTGTTGCGGGTGCCACGAGGCGGAAGTGGTAGGACTTGGCTGCCACTGTGGTGAAACACACACACACACACACACACACACACACTCTCTCTCACACTCACTATGTGATGGTGATATTTCATTATTTCCATAGACGCGGGGAGGTTCGATTGAGAGTTGCAGGTTGAATGTACTACAGCTGGGAAACACCAACAGTCGTTAGGCGGTTTAGGCGGCTGACGGTTTTCACTTTTGTAGAGAAGTGAAGCGTATCGAGCAAATAAACGTCTGTCCTCCTCCTCCTCCTCCTGACTCCGGCTCTACTCTGCTGTGTTATTATCCAGGAAAAAAAATACACAAATCAGCTTTTTACGCATCAAAAAGTCTCCAAGTTGCTGCTTTTTTTTGTACAAACAGGTGATTTAAGGCCACAAATGTGGTGAATTGAGTCAAGAACATTGAGGGGAAACACAAAAACCTGATGAAACTTCATCACTTCCTCTTTTCAAGTTCATTTGAGGTAAAAAAAAAAAAAAAAAAAACTGCAAACATTTTCAAAAGGTTTGATCCTAAAAATGATATTCTGGATTAAAATTTTGCAACCAAACAAATTCCTTTATCACCAATTAATTGCGTAAATGTGGTATTTCTAAGGCGGGAAGGTGGATGTATGCACACGACAGAGAGTCGAGAACATGATAAGACGTTTGCAGAACAGACCACAGAGACGTTTCCAGAGTGTGAGTGAGAAAGTTCAGCTGGATGTTCAGAGCGGAGGAGTCAACGTCCGCAACACTGATTAAAGATCGCTCGCTCTCCTGCAGTCTCCCCTCGCAATTAAATCCAGACCGCACATCTGCACAGCTGTGAATAACATGGAAACCTGATCTATAGAGAAAATATTGCTCTTTTATTAAATATTAGATATCATCCACCTCCTGTCACAGCTGCCTGAGAAAAGCTGAAACACATTCATCTAATCATCTAATAACGTCGCATATAAAATAATTAAATCTTAAGATTTGCTCGTGTTTTCTTGCCTTTACACGTCAACAGCTGCTAAACTCAACGACAGATCGAAATAGAAAGTTTTGGCTTAAAAGTCAAAGAGGAAACACTGAATTCTGAGCATTTTTGGCACCAAACAGATCACATTTAAAGATATCAAGTATCTCTTCTGTGCAGCTGCAGCTGCTGCTGCTGCTGCTGCTGCTGGTTACAGCTTTTAATAATCCCACTTAAAACACAAACTTGTTCTTTATTTTTTCTAAACAGTTCCACTTCTGCACACAGAGGGATGTGGGACGTTTTTCACGAGCATCTCTTTCTGACGCATCTAAACATTTGCATCTTTTCTTCTGATTGTAGAAACAAACTACCAAAACTGGCCTGCAAGACATTTTAAAAGGGGACAAGTGATGCTTTTATGGTGATTTTCTGTTGTTTATATGCTGTTTTGACGTCTAGTTTTAAAAAAGGTCAAAGTAAATCATGCAAATATATTCCAGTAGACCTGTAAATGTAAATGTGCACTATTCTTGGACTTTTCACTTGAGTAACAAGGTTAAAATAACTTTAAAGTAACATTTTAAACAACTTCTCATTCTTATAAGTGCGTTCCTGGCAGACGACATGTTTTAAGACACGAACGCCGTTGTTTCCAGTCATCCGTATTCGTGCTTTATGCAGCTCGTTTCCTTTTTAGCTGTGTGTGTGTGTGTGTGTGTGTGTGTGTGTGTGTGTGTGTGTGTTTTTAAGTACATGTGAGGACACTGTCTCACTCTGTCAGTGTAACAGAGGTGAATGCAGTCAGACAGGCTGGGTGGGTTTGTTCCTGCACGTCCACAGGAATGTCACTCAAAGTTAAAGTAATAGTACTCAGCCGCTTCGCTGCTAATGATACCGTTGATATTATGACACTTTTCCTCACAGTGTGACAAACAGCAGCACAGATTACCGCAGGAGGCGGCGGTCATTCACCGTTAAAATACTCTGAGAAGTCTTACCTGTAGCAGGGAGAGAAGAAGAAGAGTCGTCATACATGAAAGAGAAGAAGAAGAAGAAAAAAAACACCATTAGTGGGAACTTAAAATGATCACACATGAGGGTTTGTTTGTTTTGTTGTTTTTTTTTTTCAGCTTTTAACCGAAGCTCAAATTTCACATCCAGTAAAAGTGCAAACAAGAAACTTGGAGTTTATTCAGAGAAATCAGGTTACGCAGGAAATCTGATATGGTTGTTAAATGAACTGTAATAACCTGGTTACTGTATATTTGTGTAAACATGCAGCAGGTCTGCAGATGTCTCCCCTTCAATGACATTCATGTGTTTTAAGTTTTAGTAGAGGAACGACTTTTCCTGACAGCTCAAATGTGTCTAAATTTAACAATAAAAGCTGCAACTGATGGTTATTTTCATTATGGAGTCTATGAAATGTGAAAAAATACTGATAAAAACAGCATTTACGGTTCCTCAGAGGCCACAGTGATGTTTTCATTTCACTGGTTTGTCAGAACAGCACATTTGAGAAGCTTGAAACAAAAACATTTTTTGCTTAAAAAATCACTTAAACACTTGAACATTTATCAAAACAGTTGCTAATTTACGATTTAATTGACTAGAGCTGCAATTACAGTTGATTAATCAATTAGTTGAAATTAATCTGCAACTGTTTAGATCACTAATTAATCATTTTTGAGTCTTTTTTTAAGAAAAAATGTCAAAATTATCTGATTCCAGCTTCTTAAATATTGACGATAAACTGAATATATTTGAGTTGTTGATAAAACAAAACATTTATCAACATTTTCTGACATTTTATAGACTAAACAACTAATCAATCAATGGAGAAAATGATCAACAGATTCATTGATAATAAAAATAATCACAGTTGCAGCCCTACCACTGACTAATCAACTAATCACTGCAGCTCTAGTTACTATTATTGATCCGTTCAGTGCTGTAAACTGACTTATTTTGACTCCAGGAGGAGTATTGATCGTTAGCTCTGCTGTCACAACAACACTTCCTCTTTCTCAACACTTTATCCTGCACATGTTGAGACCTGATAAGAAACCCGGTTACAAAACATCTTAACTGATACACAGACTAAAGTGAAATTATTAGAGCTCGCTCCCCAACCCCAACCCTTTAAAATGATTCATTAGTGCAGCGTTCCTCCTCCTCCGTGATTAAAGACAAAAAACATGCGGCCTCGATGTGAGAAAAAACATCCTTATCATCACATCTCGTTTAAGTATTTCCTGTTCAACTGACAATCAGATATAACCAGATATCACTATTTGGTGGAGCTGTAAACAACTAATAGACATGTGACATGTACACACTGCTTTTTGTAAGACGTCAATGTGTTGTAGTTTAAAAGCATTGTGTCAAATCTTCATCTGAAAAGTAACTAAAGCTGTTAAATAAATGTAGTGGAGTAGAAAGTACAATACAGGAAGTAGAAAGTAGCATCACATGGAAATACTCAGCTGCAGTAGTTGAGTAAATGTACTTAAGTTACTTTGCACCACTGCTAATTACAAGCTAATTAACAGCTTGTCCTTTTTTGGTATTTCCGGGTGAAAAGGGAATTTTCCACTGAGCAGACAAAAATGAATCTCCAGTTAAACTCTGTGACTATAAAGTGGAAACAACCCTGAACTCTTTGAGCGCCGTTTTGAAGAGCGCGGCACCTTTTTAAAGCTCTCTACAACAACAGCATCCACTCAGATCTGATCAATGTTTTCTTAATAATTATTGAGAAACAGACGTCGGGCATCCGTTTTCTTTTCCTAAATAGATTTATAGTGTTTGGGAATGAAACTCTTCCAATGTAAACTCCGGGTCGGCCTCGCCACAGAGCTCTCCCAACCTAAACAGTCCAAAGTGGGACCGGAGGCGAGCAGGCTCTCGTCCCCCAGACGGAGTGACAGAAGCCTCTGGATGGCATCAACGCAGATTTAGGCTCCTTTAGGAAATCATAAGCCGAGCGTGACTTCATGCCTGTACTGTCAGTAAACACTGGTGGTTGAAAAGAAAAGAGAGCCTTCGTTTTGGCCCGGAGAATCCATGGGAACGCTGCAGGAAAGCTTGTTTTCCATCAGCAACGTCAACAGTCTTTGGAGAGATCCGCGAGGCACGTCCCGTCCAAACCGTTGTCACCGTCCGTCCTCCTCGCATCACACACGGAGAGACCGGACCGCAATGGAAAGATGCCTCTGAGACATGTTTGTGCTTTTTGTTTTATTGAAGCTGTCATATCTTCTCCGACGCAAACCGAGCGCCGGGCCAGTTTGTGGCTTTTGACGCAGCTCCGTCCAAGATAAATGGATCTCGTTACGTCACGTCGCGAGAAATTAGTTTGAAGCAATTAAGGGATTATGATCTTTTTGAGTATTTCATGCATTTTCTTAGTCTTATAACTCGCATTAATAGACTTTCTGGCTGGAAACATGTTGATGAGAGTGATGAGAGTGAAACAAAGCACTGAAATTCTGGCTATAAAACCAAAACAATTAGTTAAAAGACACTAAAATGTTCCATAAACACACTTTGAGCTCTGAAATACAATAGAAGAAGAAGAGCTTGTATGTCATAGTTGTTTGAAAGACACCTAAAGAGGACACTCGAGGGCTGGAGTTGCACAAAAAACAGGGTCGGATGTCCTGAAGATCTTCAGGATTTTAACTTTAACCGTTCGATGTCGTCACTCTTCGCTCCCTGACTGACAGCTCGTCTCTGTTTGCGGCCGCAGAAGACGAAGCTGCATGAAAAAAAAAAGGGCTGATTTCACCACTTCAGCTCCGTCCTCCTCCTCCTCCTCCTCCTCCGTCCTCCTCCTCCTCCTCGTGGTGGTGGTGGTGGTGGTGGTGGTGGTGGTGTCCCCTCCCTTGCAGTTTGTCTCTCAGCTGTTTCTGCTGCTCTCACTCCGCTCTGCATTCATTCATGTGAATTCACCCTCTGGCCTTGTTTTCCTTCAGCTTCACAGGCACTTTTTTTCCCTCCTCCTCCTCCTCCTCCTCCTCCTCCTCCTCCTCCTCGTCTTCTACTCTCTCTCTTGCTTTTATCTTTTTCTCCTGAGTCTTGTGGTGATGCAAAAGACTGTCAGCGTGGTTTTAATTCAATAACTCACATGAAAAAAAAAAGAATGTATCTGCAACTATTTGATATTTTAATCTTTTTTTTTTTTTAGATAAAATGCCCCAAAAACATGATATTAAACTAAATATTTTTGATGCTGGTTGGACAAAACAAGCTATTTAAATACGTCTGATATGTTTCCAGCCGTGTCAAAGAGGAATTTATGTTACAGACGATAAAGTTTCTTGAATCTCTCGACGAAAGCGGCTCAAATTCAGCCCAAAGTCTCACAAAAACATAAAAACTCAAAGTATCTGGGAAGGTTGTTGAAGACCTGACACTTTTTTTAGATGAATGTTTCCTTTATGTGACTTTATTGCTCCTCGATTTCATAATAAACTCAAAGAATAATCCATCATTTCAGTGAATTAGCTCCTGCTGGTGGATTTAATTTGAATAATCTGTCTGAAACTTAACTCATGTTTCTCTTTAGACTTTCGTCTGGGGAAGAATTTGAACAAATCCAGCTCTTCCCGCAGGAGATTTCTCACGTTAATGACAGTTTTAAGCTTCACTCGCGAGGTTTAATCATCACAACACCTGCCTCTACGGCCGTACGGTTCAGATACTGGGTGTCATCTTTAAGCTCGTGAGCCAGACAATCTAAAAACGAGACACTGGATCTGTTCGTCTGCGCTGGGAATCTATCGCCTTCCCCTTCCAGCGTCGCGGGGAAGGGGGCGACAGGTTTTATTTGTCGATCCCAACAGGCTCCTAAAAATACACACCACATGGCTAAAAGTATTTCGGCGGAGGACTGCCGCACACATGGACGAGCTGATCGCTTCAAGAGCCCCGTCAGCTGCTGCTGCTGCTGCATGAAGCCCAATAGGAAACACATGATAAGCTACCTTTAACAGTCAGAGGGGGGGGGTGGGGGGTGACTGGTTTATGTGTTACACTAGTAAGGATTGACACCAGTAGGTTGAAGGCACTTTGACTGAATTGTGAATGAATCCAAGCTTTTCCTTCTACGTTGTGAGTGTAAAAACGTTGCTTTTTTCCTTCTAACTGGTGCCTGTTGGGAATTGTTCAGTTCAGATTCGAGCGGGGGTGCGTTTCGCTCTGTCTCGTTGTAGCGGCGCTTCACAATCTTCACGGTCTCGCAGCGTAATGAGACATGCTGGTTTTCGAGCCGCCCGTGGGAAGAGCGAACATGTAAGAGTCTGTCCATTCTTGATTAAAAGCTCTTGTTTTTACTGTCTACTGTTCTCTTTTTAGAGCACGCCGTGTGATTCCTCCGACTGTGTCCTTCCCCTGTGTGTGTGTGTGTGTGTGTGTACCGTAAAGCCTGTAAAAGCTGCGCCAGTTAAAATAGGTACGCTCCGTCATATAATTTATCGGTTATTTTGCTCATCCACACCAACTGTCTGTGGGAAGAGTGAACATGTAAGAGTCTGTCCATTCTTGATTTAAAGCTCTGTTTTTACTGTCTACTGTTCTGTTTTTAGAGCACGCCGTGTGATTCCTATGACTGTGTTTCTCTCGTCTCGTCAGCCCTGAAGCCCCCCCCCCCAGCTGCTGCACAGAGCGCTTGTTTATTCAAAGTTTATTAATATTGAACGTGTCACATGTCCAAACTGCACCAAATTCGACACTGCACATCCGTGGGTTCCCAGCAATACACCTGCCAAGCCTGAAGTAGATCGGATGAACGGTTCTTCAGATATGTGAAGGACATACAAACAGAGAGTTCTTGCTTTGTAGTTGAGATTTAAGCCTGTTTTAGCGTCCTCGAGCAAACTCCAGACTCTGACCTCCATGTGAAAGAGCAAGTCTCTTATTTTAATTCAAGACTTCTCTTCCCAAATATCTTAAAATCTTTTGCAGTAAGACAACAGAATGAATGAATGAAAACAAACTGGTTTTGTGTTGAGCTGCAAACATTAGTCAATGAATTGACTATCTTTGAAGACGTCATTATGGACATTTTTCACTATTTGCTGATATTTTATGCATTCTATCGTTAGTTGCAGCCCTTGTTTTGTGCATGAAGGTAATATAAAAATAAACAAGGAAGGATATCCTCCAACAAAAACACAATTAGCTACAAATCTTTTTTATTTATACAACACATCAGTCGTCAGATTGACTAATGAAGATGTTTATAACTGAAATTCTGCATCGGTGGGAACTTTCTGTGTGAAAATATCCTGAATTTCTACTTTCTATTTTTTTTTTTTTTGGGCTGTTTGGCATGCACTAAATCTTAATTCAACACATTTTTCTGCACAGTTCCCACAGAGCAGCGTATTCCATTCATCTCCATCCCAGCATGGATGTTTTTCCGCACTGTCATACCTCCAAAATTAATGACACCTGTTTTGCACAGTCAGTGGTATTTTGTCTCTTGTTTTGTGAACCTTTTGTGCAGCCGTTTAAGGGTTAAAAGCAACCTTCTCCAGTGTGTAGAGCGATTGCACAACCGGAGCCATTGTTTTGGTGTTTGGGCCCGGCGGCGAGGACAGCCAGTTTGCCGACATGTCTGAACCAGCTGGAAGGAGGCGCCGGCTGCTCTTTCATCTGCAGGAGCTAAAAAAGTATGTAAACAAGAAGAGCAGCGCTGCGAAGAGTCGCCAGAGGAGCTCGGGCGTTTGAAGCGGCGGGACGGAGGCCGAACATGTCGCTCAGGGAGCTCCAGACATGAGGTTTTTTTTTTTTTTTCCTGACGTCACGTCCAGCTCAACTGCTTTTAATAATCGAACCGTGGTGCAACTATAAGATCACTGTCTGGTTTTAAGTTAGCTGGTGAGAAGTTTAGAAAATTAAAGCTTAAAGTGAATTAAATTTGTCATTTAAAGTGAGATTTTTTCTGCACAAAACAGCTTGTTTGCTTGTTTTAAAGACTTTTCTGCACTGAAATAAAAAAAAGATATTAATCATGTCATGCAGCTGCTTGTGTGTTAGCTTTAGCAAAATTATCATTTTAAGTCTCAGATGTGTAAGATGTTTGAAGTGTAATTATCTTAATAACGATACAGCGCTCTAGAAAACGTCAGCAGCTTTGAAAGTGACTTTTCAGGTTTATTGGAGGCTATTTTTAGATTACACTGTTTTCATTCTTAGAAAGCCGACTGTTTTCTACATAATGAACTTTCTAGACATCTTTAAAAAACTTATAGCGCGAGATTTTATTGATCACTCAAAAAAAAAAAATCAGATGAAAGACTCGCACGGACGAAATGTGACTTGTGGATTCAGGATGAGGTGTCGTCATATTTTACCGTTAAAATAAAACTGATAATCCGCTGATGTTGATTTTAATGTGTCACGATGAATCCTGCCACAACACGCCAACACCTACAGCTGGGATTATCTACTATAAACCATCACACACACACACACACACACACACACACCTCGACACCTGCTTCATTAATACCTGCGGCGTGTGTGTGTGTGTGTGTGTGTGTGTGTGTGTTAGCGAGCCTTTAATTTCCTGACTTAAGTATTTGGATTGAAACACTGACACTGCTCGAGCGTAACGGAGCTGCAGCACAGCAGCAAACTCCATAAAGACTGTCGAGGTTAGAAGTCAAGACCAGCCGGCTGACCCATAATGCAACTGGTGATAGAATGATGTCATCACAGGACGAGGAAGCGAGTTACGGATATAATCTCCTCGTGTGTATCCTCGCTAACGTCCTTCAGGTTTGAAAATGTTATTTTTTTTAATGTAATGAATTTAAGAGAGAAGACTTCTTCTTTTGAGATTAATCTAATTTCTCTTCTTGCCAAAAACGACACACATAAATCAAAGTTCAGTAGAAGCAAACTATTATCCTGTTTTCATGAATCATGTCTGACTTCTTCTTTGAACAAAAAAAAAGGGCTGTTAAAACAACAACAGATACTATTTATCTGTATAATTCAGTCATTTATTATATTTTTTTATACATGTCTCATTTGTTTAAGCTGTTTTAAGTGTATTTAAGAGTCCAACAGTGTTCGTTTTAACAGAATCCAAGGTGCGAAGTAGAAACTCAATAACTGCAGCTTTTGCATCACTTGACCAACAAAATCCTGACTTAACCTCCAGACACTGAGAGTCTTCTATTCACAGATTTTTTTTTTTTTTTTGTGGCTTTCCATTGAGATTTCCCCCCTACAGCCAGACTAATAGAAAGCAATGACGCTACAGCTGAAAAATGTCAAACCGACATCAGGATAAATTCAAGCACCGAATGTCGCAGTTTAACTTAATGAGAAACTGTGAAAACATTTAGTCATGGATGTGAGCGAGAATGTTTTAAAACACGAGAAGTGAAAACAGATTAAGTTCAAAGTAAAACTACTGAGCAATGAGTACTGCAAGCTGCGTGTTGTGAACCGCTGCATGATGTCAAAATGTCTGTGTGGCGATTTCACAAGACAAGTTTCCCTTTTGTGTTTATTAAGATGAAAGCGACGCCTTCACACCTTTCTGCTCTGGGGGACAGTTATTTTTCTTTTTCTGTCTTTTTTTTTTGGTTTTTCTGGCGTCTGATCACAGCCGAAGGAGTTTTCTAAAACATGACAAAAAAGAAAGAAAGAAGCTCAGATGGTGACGCAGACTTTTACTTTAAAACCATCCTGCCCTCCCCTTGTGGCACATATCCCTATCAATTACACAACTTTGATTTCAGAGATTAAAAATATTCCCAGAAAACGACCGCAGAGACAGCTGGGAAGGATGAAAGCGGTAAGGTGGTGGGGCGATCTGCTCCGACAGGCTTTTTTTTTTTTTTTTTCATGCTTTGGCTAGAAAAAAAAAAAAACAGAAGATAGTAGATGAGAAACAATATAAACTGCTGATTACATTAGTTTAGCTCATCACCAGTATAATCTACACTGTCTGGCTCGCGGCGGATCAAATTCCCAAAGTCACAAAAAAACATTAAATAAATCCGCTGCGAGCGCCGTGTTGAAACCTAATCGGACCACCGTGGAGGAGACGGTGAGTTTAGGTTAGTTTAAACCTCGTTAGACGTCTCGTTTCTCATCGGGGGGGGGGGAATCACTTCTGCTTTACACCCGTTCCCAGTCTTTCTTTTTCAGCCTGTATGTAGGTGGGACAGGAAGGAAAGCTATTTGGAGCTATTTTTGTGTTTGTATTAACTATTGTTAGATTTTTTAAAAAAGCCTTGTCGAGCATGAAAGCATCAAATGTGTCACCTGGAAACTTTCCCACATGATATTTTATCATAAGTAAATACAGCCTGAAGCCACCGCGCCGAAATGACTCATAAACTAAACCCTGAGGCCAAAGAAAATCCTGCAAAAAAAAAAAAAAGGAAGCAGAAAAGTTGCAGCTCTGACATTTTTATGTATTTTTTTTAATTTATTCTGATTTATATCATATTGGGAAATGTTTACATGTTAAAACTGTTGCTGCAGTTAGTTTGTGTCTTTTCTTAAGGAGGGGTTGAGTTAGATTTATGGATTTGAATATGAGTCAAAGCGTCGTAACCGACCGGCATCCTGAAGGTTTAGATTTCACTCCCATACAAGAAATGTTGAGAGAAGGAGGAAGATGAGTGGAAGTAAGTGAATATTTTTCTTCTTTCTTGAATCTTTTATGACAGTAAACTGGATGTGTTTGTGTTGTGGACAAAACAAGACGTTTGAGGATGTTAACTTGAGCTTTAGGAAACAGTTTTCTGACCTTTTATTGGCCAAATAACTGATTGATGAATCAAGAACAGATTAATCGCTAATGAAAATAATCATCAGTTAGTTGCAGCCTTACTAGACTTAAATGTATCATCAGAAACAGCCTGCCGTGTTGAGAATTACTCATAAACATTGAAAAGTAATAAAAAAGTCTTGTAAAAGACGAGTGAAAAATATCTGATTACATTCATTTTGTTTTTCTCAGATATATTTGTGTTTCACATTAGAATAAACTTGAAAAAATAAGCTAATAAATAAGTTATTGAAGATATTATATCAGCTTCCTGTGAGGTTTGTGTTGTGTTTAACTCAAAGAAATCATCATAAAACACCTTAAAAGAGGGAAAGACGAGGATATAATGAGCGAGAGATAAATATTGTCTATAAATAACATGTTTTTCTCTCCTCCGACAAGCTGTTTAATATCTGAGGATATTAAATATATCACATCACATTGTGTTGAAGAGCAGCTCAAGTTCCAGCTGCACCAAACTGTCTTTTTTACAGTTTGGCAGCATCTCGTTTCCTTAATGACCCACACATACTTGCCTCGCTGCCTATGTAAACTCTCATTCATAAGGAGAGAGGCGGGGCCAAGAGGCTGCCAGTAATTTTCCACCATAAAGATCTAACCAAACTCACTTCCCTGTCATTAAAACGACGAGAGCCGCTGCAGCTCCAGACGTGCAAGCGTGTGCAGGGGAGTCCCGAAAACCTCAACAGCGGCCCAGCACGCTCCCAACGTCAATATCACACGTTTATTACTCCTGTTTGCTCCGCAACTCGAGGATAAATCTCTCCACATACCCCCCCCCCCTCCTCCAGGTTGTCAGAGGGGTTAAACGCGACTGTTGATCACTACACGTCAGAGGCCGTTCACGGTGAGATTTACAACCGTGGAGAGACTTGAGTGCAAAAAAAAACAAAAAAAAACAAACAGGTGGCGACTGGAGGATGATTTAGGAAGCTGATGAACATATATATATCACCCAGTGTTTACTTACCACAAGGAACTTTTAACTGGTTATGAAACTCGTGTCTCATGAAGCCTCTACGTGACCTACATGAGCAGACCATCAGCCAGAGGATCGTCTATTTCTATCCCTGCCAGACGACATTATTTACAGCACGCAGAGACCGGAAGAGCCTGTGTTTACATTACATGTAGCATCATAGCATGAAGGAGGTCAAAGACGTTACTAAGACGAGGAGGAGGAGGAGGAGGAGGCGGGAGGGAGGTTTCTCTTTGTTTGATGACGTTAAAAGTAAAGAGAGAGAGCTTAAGCAAGAATAAAGGAGTGAGTCTGTTTGCTGAGGAAGGTGCTGCGCTGCTGGATTCAGTGTGAATTAATCTTACGGAGCTACAAATAGATGCATCATGTGTTTAAAATAGAGAGATAGTATTAAAAACATATGCCAGGATTTTACAACACGAGGCGGTGGTGCTCATGGGAAATGCAGTCTTCATTCACTTTTATCCACAGTTCCTTGTAGTACCTTTAATAAGGCTATTAGCATAAATGATCAGCTGTGTGTTTGCAGAAGTTGGAGCGTACCAGCCGATAACGTGTAGACACCGCAGACACCACACGCAGACAGACACCACAACAGTAGAGCCGTTAATCATTAGAGGAAGCCGTAGAGGAGTATCCATTATCGTCTTTCAGAGCGGTATAAACAAGTTTGCATAAGTTTAACTTCCTTTAACTGAAGGATACAGTACGATCATCCCTCAGGGTTTTTCCCTGGAAAGTTTAGCTAAGGCGGTGAGCCACAGTGGTATTATGCATCTCATCTTGTAATAAATTCAGTTTGTAGATGACAGCCTTGAACAATGATCACACTCATGGAGTATATGCTGATACAAATAGAGCCTCTTTTTTTTTTTCTTAGATTTTACTTAGAGTGGACGTTTCCAGATCTATATTTATATTCTGGGGCTCTACTGGAGTATCTTTGCATGATTTCCAGTTTAAAACGCCTTATTTATCTTGTGCTGACCCTTTATGCAGCCCCTCAGTTCAGCCTCCGTCTCAAACAGGCCGTTTCAGCTCCTGTCTCTTTAAGAGGAGCCCGCTCGGTTCTGATTGGTCAGTAACAAACTGTACTATATCCTCTTTTTTTGACTTGCAGGAAGCATTTCTACCTCAACTTTTGGAACATCTGAACCATATTTAACATGCAACATCATTATATTTGTATTCAACTCAATGAAGTTAGTGAGATGGCTCGTTTCTGCTATAAAACACTGCGGGGGAAACGCTGTCACTGTAACTTCAAAGAAACTTTTTATGACGTCTGAGGGAATCAAAACTGCAAGAAATAAGACTGTAGAGGAACCGTTAGTGGTGCGTTTTGCCGTTTATGCTCCGTTCTTGCAGAGCAATCACTGCAGAAGTACTTGAGTCTGACCTATTTAGCTCTTGTTGCCATAAAATGAAGCAATGTCTACTTGTCAGCCTTCATCACTGTCAGGTAGAGGATGATTCTTCCTTTGCAAATTGTTCAATTTGAATGATTTTAAAGGGTATTTGAGGGTAAAATGATCCAATATTTGGGAGTATTTGTTAGCACATACAGACACATATTTTTACAGCGTTAATTTCACATAATTAGTGAACAAAAATTAAAGTCTAAATGGCAGTCAGATTGATTTGTTGATGTTACTGTGGTTACAGGAGTGCAGCTGCAGCTTTACCTTCTTATTTCCATCACGATAATTTTCATGCATTTAACCGCGACTCCTTTGTTCTCAGAGAGGCGAACAGCATCAAATTATTTAGTGTGAAATGTTCTTGTAATATATTTTGACTTGATAAGTCATGTTTTAGTCTCATAACAGGCAGAAATGTGCTGAGAAATGTGCCTGTTAAACAGATTCTGGTTCTGATCTATAAACTCTCACATCATCACACGATTACACGATGCGAAACACAACAAACATGTAAATAGATTCAAGATGGAGCGCTGAAATAAAATTGAAAAAATGCACGAATAATCCTTGAAATTGCTTTTTTTTTTTTTTTACTGCAATTATGTCTGAGACATTGATTTGTGGTCCAGCTAAATCCAGTTAGATCAAAGACCCTGTAATTTTAATTAGAAACATCCTCAGAGGTATTCTGACATCAACTAAAAAAAGTTTCCCCTCATGGCAGCGAAGAGAACGAGCAACTAATCATGATTGATAACGATAACTCCTCGGTTACTGCGAGAGCTGTCATTACGTGAATCATCGTCATTGTTGGAAGGCACCTCCCAATCACGCCGCTTGGCTCGAGCACCTCGTTATATAAAAAAAGGGGGACATCCATCAACAGCGCGGCGATTATCTAATGTAATGAAACGCTAACTTTGACCGACACATTTGGGTCGATAAAGGGGAAGTGAAGTCAGGAAGCAGCTTGTTCCTCTGAGGAAAATGAGATCATGACAGCTCAGTAACTGTATCCTGACTCTGGGACTGTCTGCACCAGATCACTCTTTTTTTTTTTTTTTTTAAAAAAAAGGGGTCCTGGATACACAAAGAAGACGGTTGTTAAGGTTTGAACGTCAGAAAATCCCCTCAAAACCTCAGAGTCTGCATTCATGAAGCTTCTCGCGATGATGACTCACCAAATGTGTGGCCGAGGGCGTGAGACCTTCTAACGTGACCTTTAACGGCCTTTTTTTAAAAAAAAAAAAGGTACCTGAAATAACCTTTCTGGGTTTTTTTGCACTCAAAAAATGTAGATAAACTTTTTTAACATCATGCTTCAGTGCAGGAACAAACGAGTCGAGTTGTTTCTGCTGCTGCTGCTGCTGCCTTTCAATAAATCTTCAGGGTTTCCCCCCCGGAAACTGGTTAGAGATGCAGAGATGACAAACGTTACCACGACCCAGAACAGACACATTCATGAGAATAAATTAAAAAACTATTTTAATTCTTTTTAAAATAGCTTTTTTAATTAACTGTAAATAGATGCAGACTTTTAATTTTGGTGTCCAGCTGGTGATTGTTTAGCTTGTAAAATCTTAAAAAACGTGTTAAAAGGTGTCAGAAACAACAACAAACAGATACCACTTTTTTTTTTTTTCCCCCGATTTAGCAACATGCTCGTCTGGTTAATCACCACAAAAAAGCTTTTGTGATGCGTCTCGTCTTATGATCACATTTTTCACCCTTTCACTCACCAGATGACTACGTAAACAGTTGCCTCACCGCTTAAATATGCAGCGTTTGCTGCGTGATGTAGAATAATCAACTAATTTATTCAAACATTAGCAGAGTTGACTCTCTTTTAGTCCACATTTTACTGAAAGTTTTTCAAGCTTTCATACTATTTAAGTGACTCATTTATGGCCAACTCGACAAATTTATGGGTGAATAAGGACAAAATATCATCAGAGGCTATTGTTTTATAATGTGCAACACATGAAATATTGTACTGACTTTGCCGAGGGTGTATGAATGAAAAAAAAAAAAAGCATAAAATGTAAGACTGACGTATGGAAATCCTCTCCTACTTCTAGCGGAGACGGGTGCTTGTGTGCAACAGCTGCAGGTTTCAGCTCCAACAAATCACCAACAGCAGCTCGGGGTATATAAATCCGCTGGTGAACTGTCGCTGAAGCTGCGGTGAGGATTGAAATCAGCTGCTGTCACGTTTGATTGCTGAGAAACGCTGCAGACTCTTGGCTTTTATATGGCGAGTTGATCGTAAATGTTCAGCTTTGTTTTTGTTGTTTTTTTTTGCGTTTGGTTTCCTAATAGCATTCTGGCAAATTTGCTCTTCATTCTGATCGAAGCTGGACTTGTTTTTAAGTAGGATGCATGAAGTAGGAAGTGTAACAGAGCCACATAAAAAAAACTGCAGACCCAGAGCACATCACGTCCTGTCCCTTTTTTCAAATAACAAAGCCTGTCTTTTTTGGTTAATGCTAGCGCTGTTTGGCCCCGATTAGGCCCGTTTGTGGCTAGATCAGAGGTTAGCAGACACCTTTCTCTCCACCACGACTTCGCCCCAGGCGCTTCCTCCCACCCTGACTTCCTCTGACAAACATTACTTCCTGTAAGACACAGAGGAGAGATTAGTCAACGTGTTTTACAGGTTTCCCCCCCTTCGACTAACTGACAAGCACGTGGAGCTCCCAGGCTGAGCTGCACGCCAGGCCCCCGAAAGCACGGATCGATCCAAAACTTATCAGCTTGCCACTGCTTTTCATTAAAAACTTGGGCTGTTTTTAAAAAACCGTGCCATAAATGATATCCTCTCACTCCTCATGCTGTTTTATTTTCTAGACTCGGGGTTTTTTTCTTTGTAATTCTGCCATTTTTAGTCATTTCATGTCATTTATTTTGCTGCTTTGCTCTCACTGTTTTTTTTTTACATAAAAGCACTTCCAAGTACAAAATGTGCAACAAAAATAAAGTTTATCTCAGGTTACAGGGAGGACAGAAAGCGACGTAATGTGTTTGCATGTGTGGAGGCTTTAGGTAAAGAGGTGCTTAATGTGGTTAAACTGGGAAAAAAAAAAAGCTTCTTGCAGGGGTAAACAATTAAAAAACAATGATCCAAAGCTTTATAGCCGTGTTGTCATGCAGGTCAGTGTGGGTTCAAGCTCTCCGAAGCTGCAGGAAAAAAGCTAATCTGACCTTTTAAAAGTTCATATTTTCACCCAACTTGAAGCACATTTCACAGCAAATACCTTATTCATGATTCAAGACTTAAACTCCGCTGTTCCATAACAAAGCGTGAGCCATAGAAAGCAGAGTGTAAACTTGTTTTCATTGACTAATTAGTGGAGTTGTGATCGCTGACTGACAGCTGCTGTGTTATGACAGTGTTTGCTTGTGTTTGTTCCTATCGCGTAGTAACAAAAAGTCAGTCTCCTTTCTCTCGTTTTTCATCACTCCGCTGTTTGTTGGTCCGTCTGTTTGTGTGAGGTTTGTGAGGACAGCTGAGCGAGAGACAGCGAGATGCAAATCCACTCAATTTGCATAGTGGAGATAGAAATCTGGACGAGGCTCAGCAGAAGTATCTCACCTCAAACGGACAACAGAAACAAATACTGGAATAAAAAACTAGAACAGCAAAGTAAAACACAACCAGATTTACTACTACTACTCCCAATTAACCACTACAAAGTGGACCTGTCAGGTGTTTGGACGCTAACAGTGCAGCAGAGTGGTTTTGGAGCTGTGAGCAACACAAAAAAAAGTGAGCAAGTGTTTAGTCACTGGCGGTGAGCGGGACAGATGAAAGAGAAGGCGTCGTTTCATTGTTTGCCAGTTTTATGATTGTTCTCTGCATGTGGAATAGAGCTCAGCGCAGAAACAACGTCGTGGCACGAAAAAACAAAAGTACGCCTACCCAGTAAGAGATGATGTCACTGGTAGGTTAGTAGGATACTGTGATGAAAAGACTGGTACATGTGTGGTTGATTAGGGATGGCTCGGTGGACCGTGTGTAGAACGTGAGGGGCGTCTCTTAAACCTTCCTCTCGGCTCTGAGGAAACATACAGTAGTAACCGCTGCCGACGTTTATTTACTCTGCGTACAGTATATCCTGCTGCAGTCGCATTTGTCTTGAATCTCACTCCCAACACTTAAATCAACTTGTTATAAAACAAAACGTATCCAGCCTGACATCAGATAATTGCTCTAAGCTTGCTATGATTGGAAGCAGAGCGAGAAGTTAAAGCTGCATGAGGAAATGGTTTTGACTCTAGAGGACTACGTTACCCAGAATTCCCTGCAGCTGAGGTCAGCAGAAACCAGAAAACATTTACATTTTAAGGAGATGGAACCAGAGAATTTTACTTTTCTGTTTTTCTTTAAAAAAAAATACTCAAAACAATTAAACAATCATCAGAAAAGTTAATGATTTATTTCCTGTCAATCAACTAATTGACTTTTCGTTGCAGCTTTAATACTGAGAGGAACTTCTGGGCTTTTAGATCAGAAGTTTAACACTTTTAACACATAATTATGGGCTCTGTTCACTTATTGATTGACTGCCATGTCATGACTTCTCATCACTTATGTCACATTTTTAGATTTTGGGAAGATGCATGCAGTTCCTGTTCATGACAACTGTGCAAACTCTTCAATTGACTGATGAAGATCATACGATACGATCGGAAACGCTTCAGAACAGCTACTAGATTGTTCTCTGATTTCTTTGTCTTGACGGAGGTGAAACTAATCTAATAATTCACACATAAAAAAGCAAAGATTTGATTGAATTTGTCACCAAAAAACAAAAATATTTCTTCTTCTTTTGACCCTGGATGTAAATCTCAGAAGCAGAAAAGCAGCTCAGATCAAAAATAAAAGACAGAACAGTGTAAGAAGCAGCAGATTTAAGTGCCAGCATGTTTCCGCAGAAGCACGCACACACACACACACACACACACACACACACACACACACACACACACTCCGGTCTTCCCCAGATGCCTGGGCAGGTTTCTACACGACCGCCTGTCTGCTCTGTTTTGACTGCGATCCTCCATGCAGAGGGTCTGCAGGTCCGATGCTATCACACTGGACACACTGGAGACATCCCAGGACTTATTCCAGGACCTTTCCAGGACTTACTGCGCAACAACAGTCCCAAACAAAATATTAAGCGTCTTTTTCTTTCTTTCAGTTTTATTCTGTCCTCGTCTGCTTTATTCTATGTTGACAGAACCGGCTTGTTTCAGTGTTTTAAATGTCTTCTCTGTTGGACTTTGTTTCTCCTGCCAATACAAATATTGATGCTCAGGCTCCGCTGACACAAACCAGTTCTCTCTCTCTCTCCTTCTCTCTTTTCTTAATCCTCTTCCTCTTCCTGGCGTTGAACAATGGATACGCTGGATACGGTTTTTCAGCAGCAAACAATGACTCCGAGACAAAAAAAAAAAAGCCGGACGATGAAAACAAATCTCGGTAGAAAGACTCGAACTACAAAGAGGATAAGCAACAAATCTACAGAAATCTGGCAAGATTATTCATCTTTAAAGCGTGCGTCGTGCCTGGAAGTGTCTCGAAAGTACACTTGTTGAATCTCAAGAGTGTCCCACTTGAGAAAAGTTCAACAATGAGGAGGAGAGAGGAGACGTTTCACCTGGTCTAAATCCAGTCAAAATCTGTTTCAAACACTTTCAAACTCAACAAAAGCAGAAATTTACCTTAATTAATATAAAATACAGGAAAAACTGAATACATACAGAGCTGCAATGATTAATCAATCAACAGAATAACTACTGGCAACAATTCTGATTATCAATTAAACATCTTGTGAGCAAAAATAGCCAAAAATTCTCTGGTTCAAGCTTCCCAAATGTGACTATTTTCTGGTTTTCATACTCCTCTGTGATAATAAACTAATTATCTTTGGGTTTTGGACTGTTGGTTGGACAAAACAAGACATTTTTAGGAGTAACCATGAGCTCCGGGAACTCGGGATGGACCCTTTGTTCGTTGCCAGCTGTTAAATAAATCGCCAAGTATTTTGATAATCAATTGTTCTGAGTCTTTTTTTTTAAGTTCCAGCTTCTCAAATGTGCAATTTTCTGATTTCTTAAGCTCTTAATGACAGTAAACTGAATATCTTTGGGGTTGTGGACTGTTGGTTGTTGGACAAAACAAAGGTTTAGGTTGATTTGAGAGACATTTTTCACTATTTTCAGACATTTTATGAACCAAAACAACCGATATATATTAACCGATTCATCGTTTAGCTTGAAATTCTGAAGAAATAAGCTCCAAAAAAGCGAAAAGGAAGCGAAGAGGCAGGAAAAGACCTGAGTGGATGAACTTAAAGATATAAGTATGGAGATCATATGTGATGTTAATCCTGTACTAATCTGCCGTGTCTGTGCTTTGAAAGGTAAAACTCCTCCAGTGTGATACGATCAGATCCTCTGATATTCCAGGGATTCACTAACCAGCGTGAATCCTACAATTTGGGACCCAAAAAAAAATAAATAAATAAATAAATAAATAAAATGACATTTTTCTTTCCCTGACCTAAATCTAAGCTTTGATTTAGTTCCACGGCAGCAGTTCAGTAAGTCTCATTCTGCCTCAGGACACAGGCAGGTCCCACCAAACGCCGTTAAACCAGGCATCTGTTTCCTGACAGCGGTTACCCGGCTCAGGAGTCCTGCCAAACAGTGAATCTGCAGCAGGACTTGTGTTTTAAAGCCAAACCACTGTTATTTTTTTTTTTTTCTTTTCTTTTCATTTTACATGCCATTGTACATTGTCACAGTGTGCAAAAAAAAGCCTCTGCAACAACCACAACGGCGAACGCCAACACCGGTTTGTGTCTGTCGACGCCTCCTATCAGCCCGTCACTCAAACAGCAGGAAAAAGCAGAAGAGGGAAGAAGTCGAGGCGCAGCGGGGACAGCATGTTCACAACCAAAAGGTGACACTCCCAGGATTCCTGCACGTTGCACTACACTTAAAAAAAAAAAAGAAACTGTTTCACTTGCAGAGTTTGGCTGCAGGGATAATTATACGTGTTTAATTTCATTATGCCTCCTGCAAATGTACTGCACACCTAGAGCTGGTTTTTATGTGGGAGGTGATTGAAACTGGATGAAAATCAGATTTGAAAGATTGAATTAAAGGGATTAAAGGACCAGTGTGAAGGATTTAGAGGCATCTAGTAGTGAGGTTGTGTTTGGTTTGTCTGTTCTTGGTTACTATAGAAACATAGAAGAGAACCTGCTCCCTATGCAGATATAAAGGCTGATTATACACTAATTAAAACATACTAATGAATATTATATTACATTTCTAACAGTAGATCCCCCTAAATCTTACACACTGGTCCTTTAAGAGGGAAAAACAGTCTGTTTCTCATCATTCATATTGTGCATTTACACTCTTTTTAACCTCACGTGCTCAATGATTAGTGATGTTTGAGTCATTTATCAAGCAAAAATACCAAAAACTCAAATGTGAGGATTTTTGTCTTTGTTATAAATCATATAGAATATTAATTTAGAGTTTTCTGTAGAGTCTGCTTTAAACAAAGTGTGATCTGATGCACACCTGGTAGACACCTGGTAGCAGAGGACAGGTGCAGAGGAAGATGACAACAAAGTGAAAGGACAGGTTGGGTTCCCACACAGTCAGTGTTTCTTTCAGAGGTGCAACGACTGAAATAAAATTAATCAGCAGCTATTGTAACAACTGAACAATCATTTTAGTCTTTTTTTATATAAAAATGATAAAAATTTGCTGCTTCAAGCTTCTCAAATGTGAGAATTTTATGTTTTTCTTTGCCGTACGTGACAGTAAACTGAATATCTTTGGGACACTTTATAGACCAAACGATTAATCAAGAAAATAATAATCATAATTACAGCTCTAGTTTTCTATCAGTTTTCAATTTTAATTCGTATTCTACAGAATTTGACATATTGGCTCCTGATTTGGCTCCAGTTTTGATTGATTATTGCAGATTTATAGAACATTATGATACCTGACGAAGGTCTTAAAGGTCCATGACTGAAATGTTTTAACTTTTAAACAAAACAAACTCCGCTCGAGGTCCCTTTACTGGCTTGTTGTGAGCTCTGCATCATATCACATGGTCTAACTTATAAGACAACGAGGAAGGAAAGTCGTAAAAGTGCTCAGAGTAATAAAAAAAAACGTGATGCGGCCGGTAAGCGGACCTCCTCGAGGAGAGATTGTTTCATCAGCTGCTGTTTCAACCTCCACATTAAACCTGCCGTCTACAGCATGGTGCTCCCTGACCTTTGCACCCGCATCCCCACTTCCCCTCAGCCATGAGACTGGTCAGAGGTAAGGCTGGGGGGTCCAGTAGTTAGGAAGGGGGGTCACAGGGTTCAGATAGAGGAAGCTCAACGACCTCCAGCAGTTTTAATCTGCAGGGAATACAGACCGACCGTGGCCTGAATCTGCCCACTGGAAGCACATCTGGAAAACGCATGGAGGAGGAGGAGGAGGAGGAGGAGGGGGGGGGGGAAGGGTGTGTGTGTGTGTGTGTGTGTTGAGAGCATGAAAATACTGCATGTGTAACAAAAGAAAAAAGCAAGTGTGTGTACAGTATGTGTGTGTGTGTGTGTGTGTGTGTGTTTCCTGAGGCCCAGCAGAGGAGGGAAGTTCAGCCGAGCTATTATAAGACCGCAAATTACGGCTCTCCACAGCCAGAAATCTCCTCTGCTGGGGCCTCATCAACAGCAGAATGAAGACTTCACTCCAAAAAAACCCTAAACGCATCCACTCTGGAAAAAACGCTGCAACCTCAAACTCCCATCGCCAACCTTATATTTTCAAGAAAACACTTGAGAAGCTTCATCAGTACGACTATCCTGCGGGCGGATTGCCAAACACACACACACACACACAAAAAAAAAAAGAAGAAATCCATAAAAAAAAAAAAAAAAATGGAGAAAATATGGATTCCTGATAGACTTCTCCGTCTGTGAAGTCGCATCTCGATATGCAAGTGCAGGCAGCGCGCAGCTTGTTTCTCATCTCTTGTAAAAACGCATCATCCTTCACTTTCACACCTGTCATTAACACCTTCTTTTATCTCGCTGTCAGAGAGGTAAAGAAGCTTGTCCTCCCACGCTAATTACAGGATGAAACCCGCAGGTTTATTTTCAGACTATTTTAGATAAATTACGCTTTTTTTCTTCTTCTTTTTTTTTTTTACTATAGTCGAGCGAGTTAACGATACGTTTTATAGTGGAGACGAGGCAAAGAAAGACATTGAAGATAAAAACATGAAAATGAGGGAGGTCTGGTTCAGATAATGTTGAACAATGCTGGTGTTGTTGAGCGGCGGCCATGGGATCGAACCCTCGGGCGTTCCCCATCGGGTTCTCCGTCCCGCGGCTCGGCCCTGGGGTGTGTGAGGGGGGGGGGGGGGGGGGGGGACAGGAGGACGAACACAGAGCGTTTCTTTCTCAGCCACATCCTGCTGGACCCGACGCGCCGGCCTGGCCTTCCCATGAGCCTTTACACTCTCGGGTCGTCTTTGTTCACTGACAGAGAGAGACAGAGAGGCATGCTGGGAAGTCCACCATCAGACTGGACTGTGTGTGTGTGTGTGTGTGTGTGTGTGTGTGTGTGTGTTGCCGTCACAATGAGGGATTCACCACGGCCGCAGACACACAGAGTCTGTATTTTTGAAACTGTGGATGTCGTTATGTCTGTGTTTTCCCCTCAATGCGACGACACAAGAGGAAAACTGTCAAATGATGCTCAGAAAACAAAAATATACACATTCAAACTCTGAAAACACATATTTCACTCGCTTTTTTTAGACTTTTTACATTTGAAATAATTGATTCTGACGTCAATACTTGTGTTAAATCCATTGGTGTGAAGCACTTTGAGTCTTTTGTTACATAAAAAAATGAAGAAAATACAAAAACATTAATATTTTCAGTCAGGTATCATTGAAGAAATTTAAATTAAAGCACTAAATAAAGTATAGTGTGCTATCAGTATTAATATATAGTGTTTACATTAAGGTATTGGTAATGTTTTTCCAGTTTTCCTCCATCAGTGTTGTTTCAAACATTTTATTTAGTCCAGGATTTGTGGGTAAAAAAGTTGCTAAATAGCTTAATGCTACCGTTTTGGGGTTTGTAATTAGAGTGAAGTGGCTGTTTCACTTCATTATTCAGTCTGACGTTGTGTTAACGAGTCACATATCCGTCCGATATTTTCAGTTGACACGAAACCCGAGAAGATTTTTAACTTCTATTGAAGAAATACGTCCGTTATCCACTCACACGTCTCGCTCACGCTTGTTGCTGAGTTTCGTTGCCGTTTTTTTAATCACACTTTTCTAGCTCTGGTACAGGAAGATGACGTTTGGATGCATGCATTAATCTTCTACAACCACGCTTTCCACTCAGTGGGCGATTTGTAAAAGATAGTACAAGCATCTTAAATGCAGCGATGCCTTGATGATGTACAATAAACCACCATGTCTGCATTATTGTATCTAAATAAGGTTTTTCTTTATGTTTTAAAACAGTTTTTTTGGTAAATTAGGAGTTTAAATAACAGAGTAAAGAGTAAATGCGAAATTCAGACATCCCTGTTTAAGTTTGGCAGCTTTTGCAGGTTTGAATCCATCCATTTTAAACTCCTATTGTACTCTAAAACTCTTCTTGTTTGCTGTTTTTTTTGTTTTTTTTCCTTACAAATCTGCATCTTGGTGGATAAAAAGTCACCCTGTGTTTAAACGACAGTGAGGAGGAGGAGGAGGAGGAGGGGGGAGGAGAAGATCGTCTCCGTTGGCCGAGACCGAGCTTTCTCAGCCTTGGAGGTCTTGTGGTTCATTAGAATTCCCCATGAAGAATAATCTAATTGACAAACTCCTGCTGCCATCAGCGTCTTGTCTGGACGGCACAAGAGGCCACACACACACACACACACACACACACACACACACACACACACACATCAGCAGCAGCAGCAGCACAGAGAGGCATTACTACCCTGTGGAAAGCTTAACAAAGGATTTCTTTATCTGTGCTCCGGGATCTTCGTCTGTGCTTTGGGAAATGACAAAGGTGGTGAAGATACAGAGCTTTCATTCTCCGCCACAATCAGCCACTGAAGCACATATATACATATATACATATATATATATATACATATATATAATATTTAGACTATTGTTGGACATTTTTAGGACTTGAAGCTATGAATCAACATCTATATTTTGGGTTTGTCCACATGTTGTACTTCTGTATGGAAAATATGTTTGTTTTTTTCCGCCGCCGCCTCCTCGAGATGCCAACGTTGGAAAAGCTCAGTCTAAGCTCAAGGGCTAAGAATATCAAAGCCACTTCCTGCCCCCCCCCCGCCCCCTCCGCCCCCCCTCGTCACTGTCCAGGCTTGTTCTCCAAACATGATTATACATAATGCCGACCACTTTCTGTCGAAGCAGTGAAACATCAACAAAATATAAACAAAAAGTCAACATTCGAGAGATAAAAATCCTTCGTTTCGTGTCAACAATGGCGGCGGTTTGGCCTTATGCAACAGGTTTGTCTGGATACGGAGGAGAATTGATGACAAATTAATGTTTTTACCATTTATATGTTGCTTTGATGCATAAATTGTACAATGAAAAGCAAATATTCTCTGGTCACGGCTTCTTAAATGTGATGATTTGGGTGTTTTTCTCTGTTAATTATTATGAAATATTTAGGTTTAAAGACAATTTAAAGCTCTGGGAACATTTTTAATACTTTCTGACGTGTTATAGATAACAACTGGTAGGTTATCAGGATACTAAATGGTTCAAAATTCTGATCAAAGGTTTCAACTTTACAGAAACATCAATTTCTACTAAAAATAAAAACAGTTTCTACCAGCAAAACTGGAAACAAAAAATCATCCTCCCGCTAATCACACTTCAGTCTCAAGTGTGATGTTTCCTTTGATTAGTTAAATGTGTCAAAATGATCACGATGGTTCCTTATATCCCCGTTATCTGTCACCAGATACTCTTCCTGGAGTCCTTACAGAAAAATTTATAATAATACTGCAATAATTTTATGTGATAATGTGAATCAAAAGTAATCAAATATGCATAAATATGAATATTATTTAAGGTCATACAGCAGAGATTGTTGCTGCTTGTGTGTCTTCAACAGGAAGTGAAAGAAAACGGTTTGTCTTTGACGGTTTAGATGGACAGATTTGATATAAAAGCTACTGATCTTATTTAATAGGTCGAGGAGAATATAGAAATCCCCGGTACGTAATATTTCATCTTTATATTCCAGGTATAAGATCATTATCAGCGGATGTTTAGGTACTGGAACAATTAGTCATTAATCTATTGGTGGAACAACTATTTTGATAATTGATTATATGTTTGGAGCCATTTTTAAGAGAAACAATGACTGTAAACTGAACATCTTTGGGTTGTGGACTGTATAAACCCGTCAACTTATCGGTTAATTGAGAACATAATTTCTGTTTAGATTAGTCGATAATGAAAAATAACCGTCAGTTGAACCCGTAATCAGTAGATCTGTGGTCGCGGATGTGACACAGAGCAGTCTGGATTAGTCACATCCTGCATGGAGAAAACCAGCAAACATACTGATAAACTTGATTTTTTTTTTTTAAGCAAACAGTAATAAAGCGAAGCATGTTAAGTTGCTGACTAGACTCGGACGCCCTGTTTTTCTGCACTTTAGGCTGAAAATACGACATCGGTTTAACATAAAAATGTTTGACTTGAGCAGCTGTATGGTATCAGTATCAGTATTATCTTTTACAATCAGCTTGTAAAAGAGGATTTTATGGACATGCTTTTACATGATGCTTTTTATTTGATTGTTTTTACCATTTTATTTCACCCTCTGTCCCTGTCCTTTTTATCTGGCGGTGCCATCTGCACTTTTAATAATTTCCTGACTTTGATGTTTTGCTTTTATTTGACCATTAAAGTGTTTTATAAACTTGTATGTTTAATCTTTTTAAAAGCTGGCTATGCAAATATGTTCTATCGTTGCAATTTAGAAAGAAGTGAAGACAGAAAGGAGACGTATAATCAGTATTATCTTAAATCGGTGAGAGAGAGGGGGGGGGGGGGGGCTCATCGCTCTATAAAAAAACAAACACATTCACACTTAAATTCACACCTACATGTTGTTTATCTTGCACCGTCTGGGCAACACATCCTGTGTCAACGGAAAATACGTCAGGACGGTTTCTGCTAGCAAAGATTATGAAAACTATAAATGATTATCAAGACTGAAATGAGGCGGCGGGATATTAACCGACGACTGTTTTCACTAAAAACAGATTTCTGTTCTGGATTCATCTTAAAAAAAAAAAAAAAAAAAGGTGGACAAACAAAACCTGTCATTACATAATGAGAAAGCAAAACCTCAAGAAACAGTAATGAGGACTTTTTAATACTTAAATGTGGATAATCACATGCACCACAATGCATTCACGTACTTTAAAAGAAACCTTTGAAGGAGGAAGAAGAAGTAAAATTGAGGGGTGTGTGTGTGTGTGTGTTGGAGAGTTTCATGAATGCATAAAGCCCAGAGTTGTCCTGGTGCAGGGCCTGCCGTGCGAACAGGCCTCCCTGCTGTAACAACAAACTGGAGTCCTGCAGCGTTTGTTTGAGGTGGAGGTGGGAGCGGAGGAGGGGGGGAGGAGGTGGAGGGAGGTGGAGGGAGGTTCGGACGAGCTGTGAACTTCAGACGTAGGAGCCGAGGAGGAAAAGGCTGAACAGTTGAAGGAAGAGGGGCCCCGGGGTGCTGCAGGGGCCGCTACAGGAAATGGGTGGGGCACGGTGGAAGGGGAGAGTGACGGATCAGCGGCCAAGAAACGGGTGGTGGAGGGTGGAGGGCGGGAGGGGAGGAGTGTATGTATGTGTGTGCTCTCAATAGCTGTTATCTCTTGTCCACTACATGAGGTTTTTTTTCCTCATATGTTGCTCACAAGCAAGAAACTAAACCTCCTTTCTGGTTCTTTGTTATCAAAACTCAGCTGTTAGAAGGTAAAGAAGCTAAAGTAGGTCACATAATGACTGAATAGTTCATTAATTTGTACGTTTCTGGGGTTTAAAGCGTTTGTCACCACCTGGGTTTGACTTCACGAGCGATATTGCGAAGTCCAAGAGGTGAATTTTAACGTCCAATTTAAACAGGAGTTTCAATTGGAAAAGAAAATATTGCAAGAAAGGAGAGATTACAGACCGGTGATTTGTAAAATTGTAACGTCAACACTGTTTGAGAAAGAACTGGAAGAGACTTTAAAGGCTGAGAAAGAAAAAAAACAAGCCTCAGGTTTTGTGAAAAAGAAGAAAACACAACGAAACCACGTCCGTTTAAGTTGTTATTAGATTTGTATAAGTTATACCTACGTTACGTGCCTCTCTGAAGAATATCTTACTTTTTTTTCTACGTTGGGCTGTAACTTCTGTTTTCATTCTCGTTATTGATTCATCTGTTGCTAATTTGAAACTTTTTAAAATCACCCATCAGGAGTTCTGAGAGCTTCCCGACTGGACATCTTCAAAAGATCTTCAATTTAAAACCATATAAACACAGAAAGAAAAAGCAGTAAAATGTTGAAATCTTTTAAGATTCCACTTTCGCGTGATCAAACGTCTGGAACGATAGATTGATTATCAGAACTGTTTGCTGGTGAAAGTCTCTTGACGTGTTCCTGGTGTTTTTATCTAATAAACATGAATCGAAAGAAGAAAAAAAAAACACACAATGAAAGCGCTGAGTGAAGCCGCTCACTGACAGTTACAGTTTGAGAGTAACCAGACTCCCGACGCTGCCTTCAAACACATTTGTTCAGCCGACACTAAGTGACCGGCGCTGCCAAATAATTGATGAGTCCAAAGCAACAGAGCTCTGCTGTCTGTTTCCTTTGGCGAGAGAGAGATGGAGGCCGCTGGAAAAAGAAGAGTGAAGCTTTCTCCTTCTGTTTTGATGAGAACACACCGACACATTAAAAAGACGCACATTAAGAATAAGTTTTTTTACCACGTAGGAGCACAAATGGACCAGAACATGTCTGCGAGGGGGTTGATGGGGTTGTTAGTCAATGCCAGTGACTCATTGATTACTCGCCAGCGGCTGAGATTTCTGGCTCACGTCGTGGCCTTGAACTCTTGTTTCAGAACAAAAACTCCCATTGATTCCAAACAACGGAGGCCTCGCTCCTCCAGCCAATTAAGTGAACGCCGAAGCGGTTTTATTATTCCAGAATCGAAGCGTTTGGTGATATATCACCTCCTTACTAGACGTCTCTGTCGAAACTATGCTCTGATTACATGTTTAACTACTCTGCCCTGGGAGAATGAGAGGTTATTATTTGTGTCGTTTACAGCCGAAGCCGACTTTGTTGAAATAACACGGTGCTCAGATTTTATCAGCCAATAAAGTCATAGATACCTATTTATAATCGTATACTAATAAACAACCCTAGCTTTTTGTTGGAGCGTGTCAGAATTAAAACAAAAGGAAGCGTAAAAGTGGCAAAACTGGACGATATTTGTCTCTCTGAGGCTTATTTGTGGGATTTAAGTGAATATATTTACACCTCAGACAGATGAAAGTTGTCTGTGTGGATATGATTCAGTTTCTTAGTCTCAAAGCAAAAAAATAAATAAAAAATTGGGGGGAAAAATGACACTAATGCACCACTTTCTTGTATTGTAAACAAAAGAAAGATAAGGCCCATGTAGACCAGATCTCTCTCTCAGAATACAACACATTAGATTTATTATTAGATTTATTTATTTATTAAAGTGTGGCTTTTACTTTCTGTTCTTCTTAAAATTGAAGTTTCTTTTTGAAGCAGCTGGAAAAACCCTGAAAATATGTCTGTTTACGTTTGTCTACAACCCTCGATACAGTCCTCTGTAGAGCTTATCAACACTTACATAAAGTCCTGTTGTTTCATTCAGAAATTCCCCCTTTTTTTAAACTTTCATCCAGTTGAACTCGCTGCTCTGACGCACGTCTTGTTTTGTTGTTTTTGTGCCATTTGGTGCATTTCGGTTGTTTTCTCTGAGAGTTTTGTAATAATCATCGTGTTAGCAGCTAAATAAGAGCTGCTGTTCTCCACAGTTCACTGACTGTCCACTGATGACTGGTACTGGAGGTACTTTCTGACACTTTTTCTTTGTGTCAGTCAAACATTGATGGGTTAAGTTCTCTCTCGTCACCTCTGTATTGATTTTTTTTACACTGTGTGCATAAGAGCAAAGTGGAAAACTAAGGTTTAAGGCTGCAATTCTTTTTCTACTTATCAATGAATCATTTAGTCTGTAAAATATAAGATGATATAATAGAGAAACAGTCCAAAGTGTCGTCTTTCATTTGCTCCTTTTAACCAAGCAGCCGACCTCAAAGATAATCAATTTACAAAGACATAAAACTGAAAAAGCTGCATATTTAAGAAGCTGAAACTGGACGATATTCAAGTTTTTCTTCAATAAATGACTTAAAAAAGATTAATAAACATCCCGACAAGCCACTAATCAATTAAATAACTAATTATTTAGACGTTAAACCATCTTAAACATGTCTCTTCAGGCTTCTGTAGAAACATACTGTACGTACGACACACTCAGAACATACGTGTGTGTGTGTGTGTGTGTATAAACCTATTAACCTACAGCACACAACAGGTGCACACACACACACACACACAGCTCGCCTCTTTCCGCTTCACACCTCCTCCTGTTGCTGAGGAGCTCCAAATATACGGTAAGCCAGAAGGGCCACATTTCACAGCCCCCCCCCCTCCCCACCCACCCACCCTTGCACTGATATAGCCTCCCAGCTGGTGACTCCCAGTACGCCCTCCCACCTCCCCTTTCTGTAAATAGGAACCTCGTCTTTCAGGCCGTCTGGATCTAATCGCTGCTATTTTCAAAAGAGGCAGCAGAACAATGTGAGGAAGCTCGGTGGGAACTGGAATAACCTTGCTGAGCTTCAAGCTTTCCCTGCACCATGTTGACAGAAACATTGCAAAATTCACTTTTTTTTTTTTTTTTTTAAATAATCTACTGATCCCCCAGCGGAGAGATTTGTTGTTTTTTCATGCAGGTTAAAGAGCATCATTCCTCCACCGTTTGTTCCAAATCTGCGCTTACAGAAAGTAACCAACCTTTCTCCTGCCGTCCTGAGCGCTCAGTTTATTTCTTCTCTTTCTAGTGTTTCTCTGTAATTGTTTTAGAGATTTACAGTAACATTTGGAAAACAAACCGGAGGCTGGAACGCTTCTTAACCGTGGAAGCTTTGTCTAGTGAGTCAAATCAGAACCAAATGTTACTAAAAAGCATTTATTCTACTTCTTACCACATTATTTAACATAAGTCAAAGTTCCTGAAAACATTGTGTTCATGCATTGACTTCAGTGCTGTGATTTCTTGGTGAATCTTCTATTAAAACATTAGTATGTAAATACACGCGTGAACTTGGCTGGCTGAGAGAATCTGAGCGCAGTCTAGACATTTGACCTTTAACCGTTTTAATAAATGATCTACTTCCAGCTTCAGCCAACAAACAGACAAAAGTGTATTTGAACTGATATGTGCTTCGGGAGGAGGGCGGCTGCCATCTAGCCTGTAGCTACGTTTACAAGAATGTGACTAGTTTTCATTTTCAGCTTGTTTTATAACAGTTTACTATGAATTTAACCAGCACGCTGTGGTTGTGTAAAACAGGCTGCGGTGGTAAAGTGTCACCAGTGAGTTTAAGTGTTTAGTGATGGTCTAAACAAAGTGACTGTGTCTTTCTGTTTTACTTGAAATATACCATCGTTTTGCTTTTTTTTTATAGAGATAAAACCCATCTAGTTCGTTATCATGCATCAGTGCCCACATTCATCAAATAAGAAACTCTAACATGTAAAATATTAAGCGTGTTATCAATACTTAGTCGGACGCTACAATTATAAACTGACAGTGAGCAGCAGCAGCAGCAGCAGCAGAGTGAGACGTCTGTCCTCTCTTCTGCTCTCTGCCGTAAACACACGTAGCTGTTAGCGAGCAGCTGCTCTCATGTCTCGGTGCGCAGCAGAAACTCTCCCGCTCTCTGCCTGCTCAGTCTGCTCTCGGTGTGCGTCTCTCTCCGGATGGTAGGCAGGCGGCGATCGTCGTCTAGCTCGTCCCCGCGTACATGGAGGACGACCCGCTGACAGCAGCCTGGAGCTCGCCGTTACTAACTCTTAAAAGCTTAACGTTAAAGTCTGGCCTAAAGTCCACAGTTTCGACACTCACCATTGAAGAAGTTCTTGACCTTCAGGTACCCGACGCTGAGACGAAGGACGGACAGCTTGTCCAGCCGAGCCCTGACCTCTTCTGTGAAGGGCAGCAGGCCGGTGAGCTTGTCCAGCTCGCCGTTCAGCCGGTCTCGGTGGCGTTTGGATGGGTTGGACTTGACGCCATCGGGAGGTGATGGTTTAGGGCTGCGGACACACAGAGAGATGAGACATGATTTTAATGCACGAGGATAGAAAACTTTCCCAAAATTTCCCGACTCGTGCGCGGTTTTCTCTGTGAGCCGCTACTTGGGATTCTGGTTTGGGATTCAGAAAGGTCATGACGGGTACGGCGAACAAAGCTGGAGGCTAAATGTGTTCTGTATATTGACATGTGCGAGTGTGTGTGCGTCAGTGCTGCTCTTGCAGCTGGGATAAACTGAGATGGCACACAGATAACGCACACTAGAGATGTGACACTGAAGAACGGAGTGACACAAGGTGCTGACAAAGAGGAAAATATCAAAAAAAGTGTGTAACTGTGTGTCATTTAGTTTCCTTTTCGGCTCCTGCAAACAACAATCCAAGACACTGATACTACTTTAAAAGCCAAAGTCATATACATAACCAATGAATACAGTTATTAATCATCCGTGACAGTAAGTAGCTCTGGCAGGCGATCAAAGTTTCGTGATAAAGCACTGGCAGCAATGTTTTTGTACTTGCATGTCTGAAAAAGAGCTGAGTCAGTGCTACTATGCTTCAATATAAAAGCATTTGGAGCATGAGAAGTGAGTTTACATGCTGCATTTCAAGACAGAAATTACACAAAACCTTTTCATTTTTCACCTTAAGTGGTAAATTATCATCAGCCTCCTTTTTTTTTTTTTTTTTTTTTTTAAAGTAACCACACTAATCAATTCAATATAATTCTCTAAGTCGAGACAGGCCGCTGTTTTTCCTCCCGGCTGCTGGATGTTGGGGATTAAATGTTTGCAGAGTGGAAAATAACAAAGCCCGGACCTCCTCGACTCTCCAGAGGCAGAGGAACAAGCTGTCGGCTCCATCCATTGTTGCCGTGGGAACCAGGTTAAGCAGCCTGATGTTCCAGGATTTGTTTATCACATCACCTTGTGTGTGTGTGTGTGTGTGTGTGTGTGTGTGTGTGTGTTTTAACGCTGTTCTGGCAGCGCGGTTGCGGCATTACAGACGAGCCTTATGAGAGCAACAATCAGATGGATGAATCAGATGATTTATGGAGTGTTGAAGTGCTCTGTGCACCATTTACACCTTTCCAAAGGTCACGTTTATTTACACAAAACATGAAACTGAAAGGCGAAAGATCCAACTGACTTTAGAGAATAAACTATAGAAAAGGTAAGGATCTTTTTTTTTTTTTCCCATAATGCACATACTGTACACTACAGTAGGGTTGGACTGTTATATGGGGATCAAATAAACCTCCGCAGGGAAAACAGGCTGGAAAACCTGACAGTTATTCATTTATATGTAAGTTAATTCTGGACAACTGTTCCAGTACTTGAAGTGTTTAGTGATGGTCTAATGCTGTTTCAGACTCTTTTTCCATCCTGACAGGAGGAAAAACTAATGAAACCTCTTTTTTTTTCTCTCTGTTTAAATAAATGATGGTCTACTTAACAGATCACCCATACAGTTATTTTCATTATTGATTGGTCTATAAATCAGAAAACAATGACAAATGCTGCTGACAATATCCTTGAGCACATGGTGATGTATCCAAAACATATCTCAGACCAAGAAAAGCAGCTATTAGTTATTAGAAAATGCACAAAAATGGTTCTTTTCAAGCTTTAAAAGTGACGTAGGTTGACGTCAACGGTTTCGCCGCGTGCGCACCACGTCTACGCGCGTCTACGAGAGCGGGAATCCGCCAGGAGAGACGACTGACAAGTGTGCAGATTCTACTTTGTTCGGGTCTGTCTCTGCCAAGTAGCTAATGCAGTCTGCAGACATCACATTTAGGTCAAGAAACACAAACAGAGCAGATTAATTACTGTGCAGACTTTAAATTTCTGCTCTGTCTGTGCTGAAACTGATTATTTAACGGCATGTCTGTCTGCTTAGTTGAGAGCATCTGGTGCTGACAGTCCATAGCTGTATGAGATGACCTTTTTTTAATAAGCATACAAATAACAGTGACAGATTTTTACACATGTACTACTGTGTTTCACTCAAGAGGCCACATCGCCGAGCCTTAATCCAATCCTGAGCATATAGTCTTTTCATTTAAGAAGCAGTAAAACATATTCAACAATGTTTCAGTTCAGTATTTTAATTTATAGCTGCAATATTCAGCGGCGTAAGTACGATTTCAGGGCTGACATTGTGCAGCAGCTTCAGTCTAATAATATCTGCCTCAGTACATCAGCGTGTGTTGTTAAAATAAACAGTCCGGGATGGTTAAAAGGTTAAATTCATCACTACAGCTCTTCACTCCGAGCTTGATAAGACAGCGTGTTTTGTTGTTTTAACTTGTGTGACAGTAAATAAACCTGGTCGGCTCAGGCCGTTTGGCTGCAGGTCAACGCCGGCGGCCAGATGAAGCGCCGCAGCAGAAAGCGGGTCTGTATCTGTAACTGAACTCCGGTGACCGACGGTAAACCCCGGCGGCTTCACGTCTCTTAACTCAAACCAGACCTTCGCTGCACAGCACAGAGGGGCTTTTCTGTTTTTTTGTTGTTTTTTTCCCAGAGAAGGTGTGAAGCAGTGGGAGCACCTCGAAACCGGCCCTGGAGATATCTCTAGTTTACACCGCTGATTTTCGGGGGGTCATTTTGGGTATTTATCCCGGACAGGATGGCGGAGCTGCACGCTGTTTATGAGATAAAACCACAGCGCAACCACAGCCTGCTATCTGATCAGCACTGGAGAAGCCGTTGAGTGTTTTTTTTTTTTTTTTTTGAAAGTTTGTTGCATAGTTTTGCTTTTTTCCATCCCTTCAAGATTTTATTGCTTGTTTTTTTTTAAAAGGTTTTAAACGGGCTGGCGCCACCTTATCTAGCAGGACTCTTGCATCATCATACCTCAGTTAGAGCACCGAGGTCGACCAGCCAGATGCTCTCGGATGTTCAAAAAAAAAAAAAAAAAAAAAAAAAGAGGTTCCTAATCTGTGGAAGAGCTCACCTCATATCAGAAAACGCTCCTCAAATCCAGCTGAGCCTGACTTTTATATTTGTGTATTTTGGTGTTTAACTGTTGGTCAACTGTGGTTGTTTTAAATGTGTGATACAAAAAAAAAATGTTTTGACTTGACTTGACTTGACTTTGAGGAGAGTTTTCCCACAGCTATCTGGCTCATCATTTGCGAAACAGAACAGAAACTAGTTCTTATCAATGAGTCACGATATTTAGAAATGCAAGTTGTCTTTTACTTCTGCTTTCCGCTCAAAAGAACAACGAGCTAAAGCGTCCCGATTACTGTGTGTCTTAAAACGTTTGAACCAACCAGCTGACGGTGTCAAGACTCTTCCACATGTAACTGTTTGTAAAAATGAAATTAAAGCAGCCATAACTTCCCTCTGCCCTTGAGGAAGTCAGTCAGTGTGAGAATTTTACAGCTTTTTTTGATTCAGCAGATGTTTTTTTACTCATTCATAGTTGTCTGTAAGAGTAAACGTCCTGCAACAAACACTCTAAACAGTATAAATATATGCATAAAAGTTCATTCTCAACCTTGAGAACAGTAAATCCCAAAATCAGAGTCCTTTGTCCTGGAGCTTTCAGCCGTATCACACAGTCTTCATCAATGAATTACACTTTAAGCCAACAGGATTATGATGCTACTGAGCTCCATCTTCACGATGAAAACCACAGCTGAAAGCTCCAGAAAAAAAGCTAGTAAATTGGGATTGTTTTCCGAGGTCACAAAATGTACTTTCCTGCTTGTATATATGTTTTTGTTACGGATCGTTTACTCTGACAGGCAACTAAAGTGAAGAAAAGTATCTGCTTCAATGATAAAAGCCTGAAATCCCTCATACTGGCTGACTCGCTCAAGGGCAAAATGAGTAAAAATTCCAGTTTAGAAATTTGATCTGGCAACATGTTGACACTTCACACAATAGCTGAGCTGAAAATATAATTATAAATATTAAAACTTTAGCTGGGCAGCGATTCTGATAAATGATGACTGGTTTAAGTTATTTTATTGAGCTAAAACACCAAAAAAACTCACTTTAATTTGTCTTATATGATAATATTTATATATTTTAACTGTTTCTCAGACAAAACTTGACAGGCACTATTTTCTCACACTTTTAGACGGAAAGATATATCGATTAAACAAGTTTTCTGACAGATAACAGAAGTTATCTTTAGCTGCGGCCCTGATAAACAACATTTCCGTGTCTTGCTCAAGGACACTCGAGCGGAGCATCTGGTAAGTTGCGGGATTGGAACCTGTGATCTTCAGGTTCCAGGTCAGTCTCACACAGAGCAGCTGCACGTCTGCTGCTTCTCAAGTTAAATCAGGTTCAGATGTTGCTGCTGATGACTCCGCTGGGGATTTCAGGTCAGGTGAGGCCAATCGTGAAGCTGACTGTGTGTGTGTGTGTGTGTGTGTGTGTGTGTGTGTGTGTGTGAGTGTGCATGCGTGCATGTGCGTGTGTGTACGTGCGCACCTGCATAACTGCATACTTTCTAGACTCTTTCTAGTGGCTTTGACCCTTTGACCTACTGTTGCCTTCGTGGGTCAAAAGTGTGCAATCTGAAGTTGCAGAAAAACATTGAACAACACAAACCACTTAAGCAACAAAAATATACCAACAAGGAACCTCAAAAACCATGTGAAGCTAGAAAACTTCTCTTTCCAGCCACAAGAACATAATAATATCTCATATTATTATGTATTGTTATATAGTTAAGTAAAACTGCTCTGAATATGGACCAAAATGTCTTAAAATACAGGATGAAGTGACCCAAAACAACACAGTTTCTTTCCATCTGTCACAACAAAAACAGTCACACTGAACTGTAGCAGCAGCTTCCTTCTATATATGTTAAATTTATATTAAATATAGAAGACAGGGTACTCAGAAAGTATGTGAAGGGGTAAAAAGGACCAAAATAGAGGCAGAACAACTCATGCTTGAACTGTAAGATTGCCCTACTGTGAAATATTTTAAATTTAGATGAATATATGCTACATTTATGTCAAATATAACAACTAATGTGCCTTAAAACAACCCAGAAGGAATGTGAAAATGGACCAGCAGGACAGAGTGTGATGTTTTTATCTGCAAATGTTCCAAAAACGAATCCCAAAAATAACATTAAAAGGCAGAACAACTCCCCCCCACCCACCATGTCTGGACTGTAAGTGTAGCCTGTTGTAAAATATATATTAAATATAGATGACATTTAACAACCAGCGTGGTTTAGGACATTAAAATTTTTATCTGCTAACTGCTCTCAAGAGAGACTGAAATGACTGATTGAAAGGAAGAGCATCTCATGCCTCCCCTGTAAGTGAAATCTGTTAAATTTAGATGAAATTTAATAACCATAGAGGTGATAAATACTCAAAAGGAATGTGAGGGAGTTCAAACTAATGTATATGCATGAGTTTTGTCTGCAAATGTATGATTTAACAGGTTACACTGCTCACACACACACACAAAAAAAAAACAGCAAAACTCTTTCAAAACACCATCAAGTGTGCAGGAGAAAAAAAAAACAAACGATGAAAAGCAGACGAACTCTGAGGGAAAAGGTTGTGATCCGAGTATCTGAACTGTGAGTGTAACATAAATGTGTAAAATGTGGCCCTGACAAAGCCCTCCCTGCCTCCCTCCCTCCCTCCCCTCCTGTAAATAAGACATCTGCTTCCAATAATACTCCAGAACACGACATATCTGAAATCGAGGCGAGATGGCTATCGCTGCATTCCTGACGGCGCAACTCCCCTGCAAGAACAATGAGCGGCCAGTGTTGTTGCTTCTCGCTTTATCTACCAAATCTGTCCTGGAAGGGGCGTGTATACATGTATATATATGAGTGTGTGTGTGTGTGTGAGGGGTTGCGCTGGGCTTGAAGAAACACTCCCCTGCCTTCACACAAAGGCACTTTGTCTCCGACGAGGCAACGACACCTTTCCTAACAAAAGAAACTAAATACGATTCTGGCGTCTGTTCCCTGCTGGAGTTATGATACAGGAAAAAAGAGCACAAGCATGAGAGCATGAGAACTCCGCTGATAATATCCATATATTTTCTGCACCGAAGCTGCTGAAACTCTACATGATTAAACTTCATCACTTTTTAAATCAACTTTTCTTGCCTAAACATCAAACTTTTCACATTTTACTTCACGTTTAGCTTCACAAACAATAGAATTGTATGAATAATTGCCCCTTAAAGCTTATAATTAACATGTTCATGGTTTAATTATTATCTAACATGTCATATTAGATAAATTACAGTGTTTCCCTTAGAGTGGGGCGGCGGTGGCGGCGGCCTCAGGCGGGGGCAAAACTCAGGGGAGACAACAATGGGTTAGCCGATGTTATGCTAACCCTCTGTTGCTAACTTTGGAGCTAACCCCCCTCACTTTTCCAGCAGTCGGGGAAACAACAGACGTGACTTTTCTCTGTTTTGAGAAGCCGCAGCGCTTATTAACTGACACACAGTAGCCTGTAATGTACATTTACTGCCAGACTGACAACTTGCCGCTAAACTTCTCCTCTGCTCCGCTCATATAGGGAGATATAACGTCACATTCATGACAATAAAGAGCATTTAGCACATTAATATTGTAATGTTTCCTATGTGTGTTTACTCTCTGGTTGAAATCACAGCAGCAGCTCAGTTCTGCTGTTGAGGGTTTTTTGACATTTGTCAGTGTCCCTAACGTCCAGGAAGTGAAAGACGGAGGAATTGACGCGCGTCACATGTCAGTCATAAGAGAAACAGCGTGTGTGCTCGATGGTGAAAGCCGGCCGGTCACCGACATGTCAAACTCACATCCACACAAAAACAAAACATCGGACTGATTTATTCCTGATGAGGTTTGGGTCCCGCTCCGCTGGACTTTTTTCGCTGTCAAACAGAAATCATCTGGCGCTTGGATTCATCTGCCCGACCGACACTGAACATAAACAATCACAAGTGCCTGCATGTTCCACATTTTACTGTCATAACACAAGACCACTGTGGAGAGATGACTCGTCACAAAAGAGTCGGTTCATCAAGTTCATCAACTCTGCCCCACTTCTGGAGTCCTCTCACACACACAGAGGCCTTTCCAACCATCATGACCAGGAGGAGCCCAATAAAAAACCTTTTATACAACAACTTTTACTGAGAGATGATCATCGTATTACAGCTGAAACAAGCAGTCGGCTGATCTATTAGACGATAGACTGAGAGATAATTAGCAACTATTCTGTAATTTCCCAAGAAAAAGTGGCAAACACTTTCTAGTTTCATGCTCTAAATTGTGAGAGAGTCAGTATCTTTGAGTTTTGGACTCTTGCTCAGACAAAACAAGACATTTGTTTACATCACAGTGAGATTTAAGAAACTGTGATGTGACATTTTATAGACCAAATGATTCATCTTAATTTATTAGGACACTACGAAATGTTGACAGATTATTTTCATCATCATTTAATCTGTTGATTATTTTCTCAGTTAAATCGATTAGTTGTTTGGTCCATAAAATGTCAGAAAATGGTGAAAAAAGTTGATCAGTGTTTCCCAGAACCCAAGATGACGTCCTCAAATGTCTTGTTTTCACCACAACCCAAAGATATTCAGTTTGCTGTCATAGAGGACTAAAGAAACCAGAAAATATTCACATTTGAGAAGCTGAAATCAGAGAGTTTGGACTTATTTTTTTCTTTAAAAATGACTCAAAACGATTGGTGATTAATTTACTAATCGATTAATTGACTAATCTTTGCAGCTCTGATTGAAATGTTCTGCATTTTTTCTTGCAAACTGACTTAAATGTTGCAGAAAATAGATAATTTTCTGTCAACAGACTAACTGACTAATCGTTGCAGCTCTAATAAAGTTACAGTCTGCAAATCACATGTTGCAGAGTTCAGGTGTCCACATACTTTTGGCCACTTTTCTATGCATGTATATCATCTCTTTGTTTTATGACTTTTATAAAGTTGTGTGTTAAAATCATTCTGTCTTTCTGTTTTGGTTTTTTTTTTGCTCACAAACGCAGATACAACCATAAATGTTAATGTTTCACCTTTACAATGCAGAGTAAACATAAAGGTAAACCGCCTCAGGGCAGCTCGCTGCTAACGACGCCTCTAGACCAGTCTGTGTGTTAAACACACTCTCACACACTCATAACTCACTCACTCCACTAATACCGCCGCTCCCCCCCCAACACACACACACACACACACACACACACACACACACACACAAAGAAAAGAAAAGAAAGATAAACTCCCTGAGAAGAACTTTTCCTAAAAACCAAGGCGAGCGAACATGGCAGACTTACGTAACTGTTTGCGTGACACTGAACTATGTTAATTTGAGTCAAGGGAGGGAGGAAAAAAACAACCCCCCCACCCCCCTTCCCCCCTTTAACCCCCCCTAAAAAACACACAGAGAGACAGAAGGAAAGACAGGAAAAAAGTATGTTGTGGCAGTCAGAGGAGGAGGAGAAAAAAAACAGAGCGAGTCTCAGATTACGCCATCCTCCCTCCCTCCTCCCTCGTGGAAACATTGCGTGAGTGCGCTCTCGCTCCACGTCCTGATTATGATTAATGCAGGTAGTACCACACACACACTGAAACCGCAGTTCTGGCAGGGTTCTGCCGTGGTTCTCTACTCGGGCCTGTGGTTCTGTATGGAGCAGTTAACACTCCGTCTGGCTTGTTAAAGTTAAAAATCACAAACTGGTAAAATCACTGTGAGAAAGACAGTGTGGCTTAGAGCAGCTCTTATGTTCTAAAAGGGTTCTTTACAGCACCACGAAGGGTCAATGATATACTAACTCATCATAATGCTGTCAAGAACCTTTTCTGAAGGTTCTTTACAGCACCACGAAGGGCCAATGATATTCTGATTGATCATAATGCTGTCAAGGTTTTCAAGAACCTTTTCTAAAGGTTCTTTACAGCACCATGAAGGGCCAATGATATTCTGATTGATCATAATGCTTTCAAGAACCTTTTCTGAAGGTTCTTTACAGCACCAAGAATAATCTAAGAGGAAACATTTGAACATGAAACTCTAAAAAAGTATTTTACAGCACCATTAAGGGTCTATGATATATTGAGCATAATGCCTTATAGAACCTTTTCTAAAGGTTCTTTACAGCACCATGAAGAGTCTAAAAGGAACTAGTTGAACATGAAACTCTCTAAATTGTACTTTACAGAACCATGAAGAGTTAAAGAGGAACCATTTGAACATGGTGCTTTTGAGAACCTCTCTAGAGAGTATTTCAAACTAAATTTTATAAAAGGTTTTTCTACACTGCAAAGAGTCTAAGAAGAACCATTTGAGCATGGTCTTTTAGAGAACGTCTTTAAAATGGTTCTTTACAGCACCAAGAGGGGCCTAAGATGAACTAGTTGAACATGAAACTCTCTAAAAAAAAATACTGTGCAGCACCATTAAGGGTCAATAATAAACCTTTTGAGCATAATGCCTTAGAGAACCTTTTCTAAAGGTTCTTTACAGCACCAAGAAGGAACTAGTCCAACATGAAACTCCCTAAAATGTATTTTACAGAACCATTAAGGGTCTATGACATATATTAGAGCATAATGCCTTAGAGATCCTTTTCTAAAGGTTCTTTACAGCACCATTAAGGGTCTATGATATATTTTAGAGCATAATGCCTTAGAGAACCTTTTCTAAAGGTTATTTACAGCACCAAGAAGAGTCTAAAAAGGAACTAGTTGAACATGAAACTCCCTAAAATGTACTTTACAGCACTATTAAGGGTCTATAATATACTAGTTGAGCATTATGCCTTAGAGAACCTTTTCTAATGGTTCTTTACAGCACCATGAAGAGTCAAAGAGGAACCATTTGAACATGGTGCTTTTCACCTCTCTAGCAAGTATGTCAAACAGATTTCTCTAAAAAGTTTTTCTACACACGTCTACAAAGAGTCTAAGAAGAACCATTTGAGCATGGTCTTTTAGACAATGTCTTTAAAAGGGTTCTTTACAGTACTATTAAAGGTCTAGGGTAATCTATTTAATAGGGCTGTAGTCAAACAAAGAAAATCTTGGTCAATTGAAATTCTACCTACTCTTCAACCAATCCATTGGAACGAAAAAAAATATCTGCATGTATGATTGAGAAGTGACATAAAGGTTTGTAACTGAATTTTGTGCAATGAAAACAAAAAGAGGCAAACATGCGGCCTGTAGGTGGTGCTGTCCATCACACATTTGACAGGAAGTGACGCCGAATCACAACGAGCAAAGATCCACTGATGAAGCTAACCAGCTGACGGCGAATATGAACATAAGCACCGGGAGGTTCAGTTACTCTGGGAACAACCTGCTTCTCACCAGGCAGAAGAACATCGACTCTCTGCTGAGATGCCTGAAAGTAAGCTGCAGCTCCAGAAGTCTGTTAGCGGGAGATTTATTAGCATGCTAACACACTGTTAGCCTGCTAGCCTGAGCTAGCTGTTAGCTAAACTCAGCACAGATACAGATCTGTCTCATCCTGACATAATATAAAAAAATATACAAGGCTGACACCTAACACCAGCGACTGTCCAACCAATGAGAATTTGGTGCTATAAAGATGTTATGAAGGTTCTAAGAGGAACCTTTTTACCATGGTGCTATACCACAGTAAAGGTTCTAAGAGGAACCTTTTTACCATGGTGCTATACCACAGTAAAGGTTCTAAAAGGAACCTTTTTACCATGGTGCTATACCACAGTAAAGGTTCTAAGAGGAACCTTTTTACCATGGTGCTATACCACAGTAAAGGTTCTAAGAGGAACCTTATCGAGTGCTTTAGAACACTTTCCCAGAAGGTTCTTTACAGCACCACTTGTGGTTTAATTAAAACCACAATAACAGTGCTATGGAGAACCTTTGTGAATAGTTCTTTACAGCGGTATCAAATGTCACTGGAAGAACATTTGTGCATGGTGCTTTAAAGAAGATCTCTAAAAAGGGTCTTTGCAGCACCATTAAAGGTTCCTGGAGAGTAATTTGGACATTTTCCAATAAAATTTTTAACATGCATTAGAGAACCTCTACAAATGCTTCTTTATAGAACATTAAGAACATATAAAAAACAGTGGAACATAGTGCTTTCGAGAGTGCGCTTGAACGTTCTTTATAACACAATTATGTATTTATTAAGAAATATTTGATAAACATTAGTTAGAGAACCTTCCCAAACGTTTCTTTACAGCACTATTACGGGTCTACGGAGAACTATTTGACATTTATTAGCAGTTCCTTGGATACAAAGGTCCATTTTGAAACCATTAAGGATCAATTTGAGCATGATTAGCTTTTTGCTGAGTCATCTCTACCCTTCCAAAGGGTTCTTTTAAGCACAATAACATGTCAACAGAGTGTGTAGTTTGTAATCATTCTAAAATGTTCTTTAAAAGTACCTTAAAGGTCTAGTATACAAGGATTTAGTCACTGAAGAATCAATGCTTCCTTATGGACAGAGTCCAAAATGAACACCTGCCAAGGGACAGCTATCCGCCACTATGGCACCAACATAGACATGTCATAAAATATCTGGCATGATGGCTCAGAGGAAATGACTCATGTTTGTCCCTATACAGTGTAGACGCACAACATGTGTTGTTTTTTTACATGCGTCTAATTCGTTTTCACTGATTGAACATTCAACAACAATAATACGAATGTTATCGTTGTTATTCCGTCATGTGGAATTCTGATGTCTGTCATTCGCTCGCTAAGGTTTAGCGATGGTCCATGTTTAGATATTCAACGCTGGTCTGTCTCACATGCAAGAACGCTGTAACACACCTTCGAAGTCCACGAACGAGATAGAGAATAAAAGAATGAATGAGAAGTTATCTCTCTCTCTACCCAAATGACAGAAAACCGTCGTAGCAACAGAAACTTCCCTGATTCACCTGTAAGATATATAAAACTGTCTTGCATATTGAGTTTTTTGGTGACTTTACAGAATGGAAAAATGAAAGTCTGGATCAGCAGACGGTGCTCATTTTGGTGTTATGAAATCTTATCTTTATACCAAACACAAAATTCCTTCGTACAACATTGTGTCCCACACTGATAAATATAAAACACTGGACTGTACTAACACGCTCTGATAACGCTTGTTTAATGGGTTATACTATGGAAATTTTGCTCTAGCCTCAACATAATACCTTATTATCTCAAAGAAATGCACTGAAACAAATGCAAATGTGACACAAAGAGGCAATTTATTATCTTGGCCAGTGAAAAATGTGCTTGGCCGGTGTATTTTTCATCTACTAGTCCCCTTGGCAGGTGAGTCAAAAAGTTAATTTCAGACACTGCTTGTGGAGCCAAAAGGGTTCTGTTATGTTGCAGCCACTTTCCTCATTTGATCCATTTCCTCCAGTATAAATAATTCACAAAATGGGATCCAGAGGTCCTTGAAGGGGTTCTAAAAGGTCCTGAGAAACACTGACATCATGGTTAACATTATTTCTGACATAAAACACAACAACAAAGACTCTAAAAGTCCTGTGAGCATTGTTATAAAAGAAGTAAATAAAACACAGGCCTCCGCTGCTGTACATACAACCCTGAAGAGGGATTTTCTGGCGCTACGCTGGTTCTCAAATTGTGCCTCAAAGGTGAAAACAAGATGCAGTTTAAACACGCGTTTGCGTAAATCATAAGTAGCATCGGAAGACAGTAGTATGATGCTTTTACTGATGTGGGGTTTCACTCTCTCCACTGTTAACCTCCCCGCCTACAGAGCGCATTCACAAAAAAAACTCTGCAAAGATAATAACTTCCAACTCAATACATCAACTCAGATGGGATTTCTTGAGTGGAGACCTGAGTTAAATGAGTTTGTACGGTGTTAAAGCTCAGAGACCATCAGTCTGGGAGGCCCAGCTGTCTCAGATGGTATAATTAGATTAAAATAATACTGAAGCAACAGTTTTCTTTTATTTTCCATGCTGGATAGGCCTGCAGTGTAGTTGGACTTTGGTACTTCACATTACCTCGGTCTGGCCAACATTGCATAACCACAGCAGGGAAAATAGACTTTATGGCCTTATGGATCCAACTAAGGACAATGTAGCTACTATTGCAAACACAGAGTGCAACTTATAACCCTACTACACCCTTATTACCATGTAACATAGGCTGTAATCCATAATGAGAGGCTATTCTGGAGATGTTTGCACAGCTGTAATCACCTAGAATAAAAGATATTGAATATGTAAGCTGTAAAGCTATAAATGTTGTCTGCCTTAGTAACGTGGGAATAATATATCACTAAATGCATATTATAGTGCAGTAAATGCATAATGCAGTCATTTCTGCATTATATTTCAAAGGGTTAAGTGTCGCAATTGGACACCATAAGTTTTTATAATAGTAGTAGTGTGATGGTTTCGTAGTAGTAATAATAGTAGTATCATTGAAGTATTACAGTAAGTTACAATGGGGTCGCACTCAAAGTGCCTTCAGGAGTATCATAGTAGTATCATAGACGTATCGTAGCGATCATGAGGCGATAAAAGTAGAATAAAGCCACTGTTTTAGTCGCTGAAAAGTAGAAATAGTGGGATACTGTAGGGATATTGCAGTGTTTTCGGTGTGTTTCTGTTGCTGACTTACATTTTCTGGACCGGCTTCTTCCGTTTCTTCACCGCGTAGAGCGCCGTGTTCCCCAGCATGGTGAAGTCAGAGCTAACAAAGTAGGAGAAAAAGTGGCTTTATCCCGGGTTTTAATGCACACGTTAACGGGTCCAGACGACTCACATCCCTCGATATAAGAACTACAACAATATAATGTTGAAAACACCAAACAAGCGGCGGTAAAATCCCCTGAACGTCTCCCGTCCTCGGCTGGTCTCGTGCGCCTCCGAGCTGTGGAAAAAAAAAACAAAAAACGACTTTTTGTTTTCTTTAACTACTCAAAACGTCCGTTAGATATTAACAAACTATCATAACTTTTCATATTTCCAACGTTCACGTACTTCCACGCCGGTTTACCGCGATTAAAGTGACTTTTAGACGTTAAAAAGGTGCCTCGGAGGATTTTTATGTAAGTCCACTGCTTGCGCGTCACCCCCGTTGTGATTTGACAGAGCTGCTGCTGCGGCTGCGCGCTCCCGCCGCGGTTTGTGTGTGTGTGTGTGTGTATGTGTGTGTATGTACTTGAGAATGTGTGTGTGTGTGTGTGTCACTGTAATGAGAGAGCAGAAATATTTAAGGTCGTCCGAATGTGGGCCAACAGAGAACGACACCGCAGACTAGGAATGGCAGGAAAAACGCATTCCAACCGGGAAGACCTTAAAAGACGGATTTTTTTTTTCTCTTCATTCTCATGTTACTGTATTACAGTAAATAATTTTAGGAGGTTATTTACATACAAATTAAATAAATAAACAAACATACAAACAAATAAATAGATAAATAAATAAAGATACAACAAGATTAATAAATATATTTACGTTTTAAAATATTTTAATAAAACTAAAATAAATAGATGTACTATAGTGTTAATAAATTGTTAAAATTTATGATTGCAAATATTTAAAAAATACTACACTGTATTTTTTCTCATTTCCTTGTGCGAAAATAATGACATTAAAAAACAAAACAAATAAACAAAATGTTTACATGTTTCTGCAGTTAAAGGTGCAAAGCGTAAGATTTAGCAGCATCTAGTGGTGAGGTTGCAGATTGCAACAAACTGTATACCGGACCCCCCCAACCCCTCCAATTCCAAGCGTGTATGTGAACCTACGGTGGCCTTGAAACTCGCAAAAAAATACGAAAGGCCCTCTCTAGAGTGAATGTATAGTCCACTGACTCTAAATTCTATCTCATGGTCTTCTCATGAATGCAAATAATCTTGCTTTTAATTTGGCAAGCTTACATTATTAATTTCTAGTTGACGTGTGATGTGCTATTGTGTGTAGCTTTGTATTTTGTATTATATGTCCTGTGTGTAATTGCTTTGTACTGTTTGTTATTGTTATATGTTTTAATTGTGACCTGCCGAAGGGACTGCAGATGAAAATTAGCTATAAGCTAACTCTGGTACAGTACATTAAATGGTAACATTTATGTTTAACACTGTACATGATCCCAATAAATAATGATAGATAAATAATAAATAAGAGCCGGTGTTTGGTTTGTCCATTCTGGGCTACTGTAGGAACTTGGCGGTGCAGTATGGCGGGCTCTGTAGAAGAGGACTCGCTCTCTATGTAGATATGCAGTGTGGAACTTTTACATATAAATGAAAGTCCATTACATTTAAGTTTACACAATGCTGATTAAACTTATCACCACCAGACTAGACTTTCCAAATGTTATCAGACTGATAGTGAAACAAGTCATTTCACTGGGGGTTTTGTGATGCTCAAAACAATTTATCCACCATTTTACAGCAGCAACAGTAGCGACGGAGTAGGCTACGGCAGACCCTACGACGTAAGCTCGTGTCAACAGTGTTTTTGTGATTACTCTCACTGCCAGAGGGAGGAGACAGAAGTTCTGCACTCCAGTTTTAATTTAGTTTGAAAAATAACATAAATAATCAAAATAGATACTTTTTTTGTCCATCGACACTAATTGACTAATTCTAGTTTCAGGTGTGATGAAACTTGCCTCATTTGTGTTTTACTTTATCAGTGATTTGAGGCAAACTTCCAGAGGGTAAACCTGGAAATGTTTTGACATTACAAATTTACGAGGGCCACCTGAAAGCACCGTGAGTTTCAAAGGCTCGTGATTTAGGGGGGGAGATGCAGGTTCAGCCTGGACTTTGAATCCTCCGAAGGACACATTCTCATGTGTTGCGTCCTTCGGGAGGATCCGGACTTTAAATTGGGACACAGCTTATGAAACTCTATCATGTCTGTTTACTCAGAAGTAAAAATAACTGGTGTGGTTGTCAGGCTGAAAACAAAAGCTCTCACTGAAAAGCTGACATTTGGGAGATTTTCCCAGGATTATACAGACATGTCTGGCAAAAACAACGTCTAACATCAGTCACATTTTGTGTAAAAAGTCATGATTTGGCTGCACAAAGTTGAACTTGGTGGTTACAGGTGAAGGTTCAGTTTCTTTCCCGTGTTGCTTAACTCTGCTTGTACTGGCAAAAAAGGTTGAAGTTACAACATGAAATGGACAAGGTGCATGTACATATGTTTCGGTCATTTGGCAGTCATTCGCTTTGTCCTCCTACGTTCTGTCAGGGTGAGGTAAACCGGGTTTACAGGGCCGTGAATTTGAGGGATATCTGTATTGTTCATTGTATTCACTCCAACAAACGTCAGTGTGATATATCATGGTGTTTTTGTGCTCAGCGAAGGACTTGCTCCAGCATGCCAGGGACCAAATTTACAAAACTGAAAGGCACACAAATTCACTTCTTGTGACCCAATCCAACTTCAGAATAAATATGAAACGCTCAGAAGTCGGCGGCAGTGACAACATTTGTTATCCAACATCTGTCGGATATAAAGTAAACTGGAATTTTTTTTGGGTTGTTTCTCATTTGTGACTTCTCTTCATGACGCTTTAGATTGTGTAATGTGCTGCTGACTTCCAAGATCACAGTTGTTAATATGAACTGTCACGCATCAGAATTCTTCTGGACGGAAATTATGAAGAAAAAGGATGAAAAGGTTTGGATCTTAGTTGGTGTTCGAAGTTCAGAACGAGAAGTTCAAAGCTGTTTTCCGCTGCAGTGGCAGAAGAGAAGAGGAGAGGAGAAAACATAACCAGTAATTTAAAACAAAAAGGTTACTTAACATAAAATCCTGACTGAAGGTAACCCTACAAATGCTGATGACAACCTTTAAACCAGCAGCAGCAAGTCAAACCAAACACTGCAGCGCCCTCTTTGACCAGTCGTTCAAAAATATCATTGAAGAGAGTCATCCAAGATTCTGTACAGGATGCAAAGACAGTTAACATCTTCTATCAGTGCAACTTTGGGTATGATGACATTCATCTTTCCCCAAAGTTTCATCAAAGTCTGATTAGTGGTGCATGAGATTATGTGCATGACAGACATGTGGACTGAAATCCTTCAACCTCATCCAGTTTCGTCATGTAGGAAAAACAATGACACTGAGACAAGCTCTCAGCTGGCTTTAACTGTTTAGTCACAAAATCTCTGTGCTTTATACCCATAAATTCATTTACGAGACACTTTTACGCGTTCATTGTAATACATTTTAAGCTAGTTCAATTTAAAGTTCCCCTGCTGCCTTAAAGGACCAGTGTGTAGAATTTAGTGGCATCTAGTGGGACAGACTCGGCAGAAATGGAATATAATATTCATAAATACGTTTTAATTAGTGTATAATCACCTGAAAATAAGAATCGTTGTGTTGTCGTTACCTTAGAATGAGCCCTTGATAACTACAGAGGGAGCGGGTCCTCTTCCATGGAGCCCGCCATGTTGCACCGCCATGTTGCTACAGTAGCCTGGAGCGGACAAACCAAACACTGGCTCTAGAGAGGGCCTTTCGCATTTTTCATGAGTTTCATGGCCACCGTAGATTCTCCTACACTCTTGGAGGGGGAGGGGTATTCATTTGGTTGCAATCTGCAACTTCACCACTAGATTACGGTGACCAGATGTTCCGGTTTGTCCAGGATTGTCCTGGTTTCAAGCTGGGTGTCCCGAGTCCTGACAAATATCTGTAAAACACAAAAATGTCCCGGTTTTCACCACAATTAAAATAATAATCACAAAAAATATATTTGTTTTTAGCACTTACATAGACATTTAACATGTTCTGCCCCACTCATAATTACTTAACCCAATATAAAAACATAAACAATACACCACATGTATGATTTCAACACTGATTTGTCTGCATGTGTGTCAATCAATCAGTGTGTCGTGGTTGAGGCTGTTGCTAGCTGATGTCAGTATGCTAACAGTTAGCTATCATGCCGAAGAGAGAGTCGGTGTTTTCTAAAGAGCCCCAGGAGGCTTACTCCTTCCTTTGTAAAATACCCAACAATGAAAATGCCGCCGTCTGCACAAACAGAGGATGTGTCACAGTCGGACATTTAGCCGGCAGCCTGCGCTTGTGCACACTGACAAATACCTTGATGGATTTTAGGAGACAAAACCTAGTTTTTTGTCTGCTGAGGTGCTGTCCGTGATGTTGAAAGGTGCGCTCCGTAGGTGTGAACATTCAGTACATTTAAAGGTCCTGGTTTGGAGGTTTGAAAATATGGTCACCCTACACTAGATGTCGCTAAATCTTGCATACTGGTCCTTTAAGTGAACTACAATCAATATTTTCAGTTATAATAATGTATGAGCTGTCAGTGTGTAATGTGTTTGGCTCGTAGTGATGTACCTACAGAGAATTATCAGAGACTCTGCAGCTCCCCTCGGCTTTATGGAGCTTTATAGTGAGTTTTAGCTCATTGTTTATCTGTCCGGCTGCAACTTTACTGTTTTGGTTCACTCTCTGCACTCTCATAGCGTATTTTTGGGCCACAGCAGGCAGCTGTTTTCGGAGAAAAAGCTCTAAAAAGCCACTGTACACTACCTGCTCAGCACCAAACAGCAAACAGACAGTTAGCTGTAGACTAGCTGGTGAACATAGCAGAGCATTTAGCAGCTAAAGAGCCAGATATTTCCCTCAGGAGTTGATAGAGAGTAAAAACAGAGCTAAAAGAGAGTGAATACTGGACTCACATTCACCAGGTGGACAGAAACACGACTCCACATGAATGATAATGTTGCTTCGTAACTGCTGGATGTGGAAATAAGCAACTGTTTGCTAACATGTTCAACATATCAACTCTAAAGGTGATGATATGTCAGAGTTGTATTCACTACTTGATTCTGCTGAAAACAAATGGACAAAACATCAGATAGTGCAGGTTTAAGTTGAATAATTAGTTCAAGGTCATCTCGTGAGTTGTGAAAATGTAAAACGAACTTCCCTCTGAGTCTGCTGATCATGTTTCTTGCAACAGTACATTCATCATTCATCCACCTCATCATTTCAAGTTCAAAGAATTCATAAGCTCAGAAGTTGTCTGAAAACCAGACATTTTAAGTTAATTTGAAATGAATAAAACTTACATATTTAAGTTAAGTTAACAAAAGATTAGTTGTTTCTACTGAATTCCTGTTTTATATATGAAATTGTTAAATTTAAAGGATATTTTCAAATGACTAAAGATGCATGAATGTTGTGTGATATTACAGTAAATCAGACACCATTTTGATGAGGCTGGATTAACCAGATATGAGCCCCTAAGAACTCCGTCTTCCTCCGACACAGAAATGTGTACAGTTTTATATTTTTTATTTTTTTACACCTGGCCGCAGATATGCTGTGTTCTGATTTAACAGAACACAAATCAGTTTAGGAGTATGCACCATAAAAGCACCAAAATGATCAAAGTCTTGGAGGTTAGATTAAAAGATTAGCCAAAAAACTTCAAACAGCTATTTCATCGTATTAAATAAGGCCATCAGTTTCATATTTTAAGCTTCTCTTTTTGTTATTTGAAGCTGCAACCTTCACAAATCTGTCTATTCTTACTTAACAGTGACGACGATGATGATGATGATACCTGTGCAGACTCTTCTGATGCACTTATAAACTAGCTGTTTATTTTTCTTCCCTATAATTAAAATTTACTTCTCATTTCTGACTGTTTTGCATATAAAAACAGTTCCAGGTTGGCTGGCACTGCTCAGGGGGAACTCTTGGCATCCATGTTGCCATGGCAGGACGGTGTGTTTAACGCTAAACACACAGCAGTAACAATTTAACAACTATCTACGAAATGCTACCCTCTGGCCCTATTAAAATGCAACCTTTGTTTAAAATACACCCTGTTTTAATACAGCTTGGCTTGGACCTGCAGCGCCTGGCAGCCGCACTCGCTCACTTGAGGCGCTTTTTTAAAAAAAAGAGCTTTTTCTGTTTCTGCAGCTCGGCTCTGTTTTCATATCTTTAAATTGTGTGATTTTGTGGTGAACGACAGGTTGATTTGTTTCTGCGACGCTTGAATTTAATGGCTTTGTGGTCTGGAGACGCTAATGGAGCCGAGCGGTTGTTGCTCTTAATTGAGACATCCGCAAAATGATTTATAGCAGGCAATTAAAACAAATTATGCTTTTTTTTTAAAGGATGATAGAATGACTGTTTTTTCTCTGATCAGAACTTGTAAGCTGAGTTAAATAAACAGCCTGTTTTTGTGTTTTTGAGATTAAGTGTACAGGGAAAAGGAAGGGGTTAGGAAGCCTGCAAGATCCATTGTTATTCGTCATTAGCATACTCTATGACTAAACTCAACCACTTTATATATTTGGCAGCACCAAAACGAGCTGAAGAGCTGCGGTAATTTTCCACTGTGCCACCGCAGGCTGCTGCAGCGTTTTATTGCGACATGCAGGGGTGGCGTTTACACAGCAGTAAACGCGCTCCCAAACTCTGACTACAACTTCTGAAATTTCTGTTTCATCATGTTTTTATGCCTGATTTAAAGCGGGGGAGGGGTCGGCCTAGTGCAGACGCGGCAGGAAGTCGGTGCCTTGCTCAACAGCACCTAAGCAATCACCACTGAAGAAGAGGAGAGCTGCTGTACTCGTTTTACAAATACAGTAGCTTCATTTTTGTGCTTTTATTATTGATCACATCCATCCTGACTTTGAATTATGTTTTCACGCCTATGTCATGAGCAGCTCTATTACTTTTGTTCCTTTCGTGTCTTTTTTTGGAATATTTACATGCTGTTGCAACAAACATACGACTTTCAGTTCTTGTTCCTGTTCACCCAAGATTACGAGCAACCAAAAGGAAAGAGGCCAAAGGTTAATACATCTTTTCGAAAAAAGAGAAACAGCCTTGATTTCATCCTCAACACTATGCTTCCATAGATTAAAGGAAGCATGGGATGCAAGGATACTCATATACCCACATCTTATCCTTATCCTAAAACCAGATCATCCTTTAAGACTGGTGAAGAAAGCGTGGTTCATTTTGTCACCTCGAACTGTAAAGGCTTGAAAGGAACTGTGAAGTGAGGTAATATACTAGCTCATCTAAAAGAAGTTGGGGGCAGATGTTTCCTTTTTGCAGGAAACACATCTTAAAAACCAAACTCATAAGCAACTACATAAGAACTGGGTTGGACGCATGTTTCGTTCCAATTTTAATCACATGGAACTGCTTTTATAATTGATAGAAATATTCCTTTTACTCCATCTGATGTAATTCAGACTAACATAGTAGATGTATTATGTTAAGTGGGAAACTCTATAATTCTCCAGTAATGCTGGCAAACACCTATGTTGATGCGTTCAGCGCTAGCTTCCTTGCCCAACCTTCACACCCATAACCTAATTCTAGCTGGGGACTTTAACTTTGTGATGGATCCAGTATTGGACAGATCATCACACAAACAGCAATCTTTGTCTAAAACAGCCAAACTGATCCAGAACACAGCTAATATAATAGACCTCTGGAGACACCCAATACAACGAAAATATTCTTTTTACTGTCAGCCATACAATTCCTTTTCCAGAACTGATTGTTTTTTCATAGATTCTAAATTAGTTTCACCAGTAAAATACATTGATTATGAGGCTGTTGTTTTATCTGATCATGCCCTAAAACGGCAACTAACTTTCCCCAATAGACATACATCCAGAACCTGGCGAATGGACAACAGTTTACTATCCAATGAAACACATATTGAATTTATAAGATCCCAAATTGCTTTTTATATGCAAACTAATGAAACCCCAGATGTTTCTAAAAGTATGTTATGGGAAGCACTGAAGGCCAAATCATCTCCCACTGCGCGCAACTGACCAGAACACAAAAAGAAGAAAAATTAACTGAACAAATTTCAGAACTAGATCAGCAGCATGCAATGTCCCCTACTTCTGAACTACTCGCAAAGAGGATATCTGTGCAAACTGAGTTTAATCTTCTCTCCACATCAGAGACTACTACATTAACAATCATTCCAGACATAAATATTATGAATATGGGGAGAAAATATTTAATATTTGGCTCAACAGATAAGAGTATCTGAGGCATCAAGATTAATAACTGAAATATGCACGGGTTTTGGCTGTATAACAAAAGAGCAATTAGAAATGAATCAATAATCTTATCTTAAGTTATATCTTGGAAGATTTTTTTGTTAATCTGAACATCCCTTCCATTAGCGAGGGAGATTAAAAACTCTTTAGAGGAACCTATTACTTTGGAGGATGTTATTCTAGCAATACGTAGCTTACAATGCTCAAAAGCACCTGGTCCAGACGAGTATACACTTGAATTTTATAAGACGTTTATCGCAGTAATCATCAGAAAGGAGCCTTCTATTAATGACATTTAATCAGGCATCAATATCTTTACTACATAAAAAAGGTAACTCACTTGAACCTTTGTCATATAGACCAGTGAGTCTATTAAACGTCAACATTAAACATTTTGCTAAAATAATGGCCTTTAGATTAGAAATATGCTCCCAACAATAATTCATGAGGATCAGATAGGATTTATTAAAAATAGACAAATGGTTCATAATATTCACAGATTATTTGATATTATATACTCATCTAACCCGAGATCCCACTCTGAAATACTTGTATCCTTAGATTCAGAAAAGGCCAAACTTCTTTACACCTCTCCAATAGCTGCAGTACAGACAAATAAGCTTAGGTCTAAGTACTTTAACTTAACGCGATCTACTAGACAGGGCTGTTTGCTATCGCCACTGCTGTTTGCATTAGCGATCAAACCTCTTGCAATCTCTTTACAGCAGGATTTTTCAAGGAGGTGGGGAGCATAAAGTCTCATTGTATGCCGATGATTTGTTAGTTTATATTTCCAATTTTTCTAAGTCAGTCCCCGTGATAATTTCTCTTTTAACTACATTTGGATGAATATCAGGATATAAACTCAATATAAGTAAAAGTATATTGTTCCCAATTAATGTTTTAGCTGATCAACAGTCTTTTCAAACTTGACCTTTTATAGTCTCAATCCAGTTTAAATGCTTCGTAGTCAATGTTACTAAAACATTTACAGATCTTTACAAAAAAAAAACCCCATATAGTCCCATATCCCTATATCATTAGGGATATGGGAAATGGATTATATAAGTAAAATGACCATCCTCCCAACATTTCCGTTTTTATATCAATGTATATTTTTTTCATAGCATAGATACAATTATCTCAGAGTTTATTTGGAGTAAAAAAAATACTCAGAATACAGGAGGCACACATACAGAGACCCATATGAGCAGGAGGAGAGGGGTTGCCAAATATTCAGCTTTATCATTGGGTGAGTAATACAAGGATGATGGCCTCCTGGCTACAAAAATGACTATGGCTAAACAAAGAAAGGGCATGTTGCTCCCCCTCTTCTCCTTCAACTTTGGTACTCTCAGCTCTACATTCTGTATACCCTGAATCATTAGACAATCCAGTAGCCTCTCATACACTCAAAATTTAGTCTCAGGTCCAAAAAATGTTATGGATGGCAGGCTGATTCTCTTTCAAATCTCTTGATAATTGGTATGGAAAAGGAATTTGTAGCTTTAAAGATATATCTATTGATAAGGTGTTTCCATCATTGGAGCAGGTACAAAATATTACAGCATACCACTGTCACATTTTTTTAAAGTATCTGCAGGTGTGGAACTTTATAAAGCAAAATAATCCATCATATCCTAATTCCCCAAACCAGTCTTCAATAGAATTGATACTTTTGCGAGATCCTCACATCAAATATATACGAGAAACTGTCTCAGTTCACATGTACAACAACTAAGCAACCATTTGAAATGAGCTTGGCAGGACGACCGTGGTAAAGAGATTTCAGAGCAGCAGCAGTGGCAGACAGCCCTAAAACAGAGTCATGGCTCAGTGTGTGCAAGACATGGCCTCCTACAATTCAGGATAATATATCAATTACATCACAAAAGCTCGGTAAGATATTTCCAGAAATAGATCCTTCATGTGAACACTGTGAGCTTGCACCAGTTATCATTAGCTCATCTGTTCTGGAGTTGCCTGAGGATATCAAATTATTGGAGAAATATTTTTAAGACCTTATCAAGAATTTTGCATAGACCTATTGATCCCTTGATGGCAGTTCTAGGAATTATAGACTCTAACAAAGTAAAAAAAAACAAAACAGCGTGGAACATAATATGGTATCATTTGTCAGCTTACTGGCACAAAGATGGATCTTACTCAATTGGAAACAGAGAACTGCACCAACACATTCAAATCTAATGAATGATGTAATGAAACACTTTGAACTAGAGAAAATTAAATTGTCTCTGAAAAAAAACAAGAAGAGAAATTTGACAAAATTTGGCAGTCTTTTACAGACCACTTCAATTATATCAAATTTTCCGACACGAGTTAAGATGATCTCTTAGACCTAGCAATTTAAAAAAAAAAAAGAAATATATTAGGGAATTAAGGATCAGAGCTCTAAGGCATCCATCACCGTCCCTATTTTCCTTTTTTTAAAAATCTTTTTTTTCTCCATCTTTTATGGCGGGAGGGATGTCATAATTTGTACTGACTGATCAGAAATATGACTAATTAGAGATGAAGGTTGTCACACACAATTATAAAACCAGTAATGTAATATGCCTTTTGTAAGGGTGGATAGATTTTAGAATTCACATTCCCCACATGTAAAATCTGTATTGAATATACTACTGGCAGAATATATTGCATTTTAAAAATAATAGACAACTATGAACAACATAACAGAGTTGAAGAGGGGACACTGGAAATCGACAACTGTCGCATTTCGTTTTTTCTCCCTTTCTTCTCTTACTTTTTCTTAATTTATTTAATACTATTTTACATTATTATTGTTATTATACTACATAGGTTTGTATGTACTGTACAGCATTACTATATTTGTACAAAAAGACAATAAATACAGTTTAAATGAAAGTATGCAATCTTTACATTTAAACCTGCAGTAACTGATATTATATTATCAGCTTTTAGGTTCATATGTTGAAAAGTTGTTTATTTACTGTTTATGGAGCAACATTATCATTCATTTGGAGTCATGTTTCTGTCCACCTGGTGAATGTAAGTCCAATATTCACTCTCTTTTAGCTCTGTTTTTGCTCTCTACCAACTCCTGAGGGAAATATCTGGCTCTTTAGCTGCTAAATGCTCCACTATGTTCACCAGCTAGTCTACAGTTAACTGTGTCTGTTTGCCGTTTTGGTGCTGAGCAAGTAGTGTACAGTGGCTTTTTACAGCTTTTTCTCTGAAAACAGCTGCCTGCTGCGGCCCAAAACGACGCTATGAGAGCGCTGAGAGTGAACCAGAACAGTAAAGTTGCAGCCAGACAGCTAAACAATGAGCTGAAACTCACTATAAAGCTGCATGTAAGTCCAATAGTGTATGAGTTATCAACTGCTACCTAAACCTTTGATGCAGAACATCTCAGATCTGCACTCCACCGGCATTAAACTTAATTTTCCTATCCTGTTGATATGTAAAAATGGCATTTTAAAAACTCATGTTTGGATGTTTTCAGCTTTCACAGATGGCTGACAGAACTATTTAAGCGTCTGTTTCCGTCTCGGCACTGTCTGCACTTTGAAACGTCGCCAAAATGAGAAAAGGCACCAAACACGGGACAGCGATCAGGTCGAAGCATTCAGACAGACGAGGTCTCAAATTAGCACCGGGCCACCGACAGACGCAAGAATAAAGGATGTAGATCATGATCGTGATTAAAGGTCACAGCCTCTGGAAATTACAGGCCTGCTGCAGTCATGTTATTTTCCATGTCAGGCCGGTCTGGAAGGGTTCGGACCTGCGGCTCATCCTTCAGCCCTGGTTAGGGGTGAAAGCCGTTCAGCCGGAGGAGACACAGCAGGCTACAGCTCTGGTTAATAGTTGTGTCCGGGACAGGCGTGTTCTGGTAAATTGGTGGCAGATGTTGGTGAGTTTGGATGCAAACTGGGGCTTTCGGGAGGGAGAGCGGTCGGTTTGTATCAAACTGTGGAAGTGAGGCATTAAAATAGCTTCTCATTACTGGAACTCAGACGCTTTTCTGTTTGTACTTGTACTTATCCGAATATTTCTCCCGACTCTGTGCAAGTTTTAAAGCGCAATACTTTTATTTTTTTGTACTTTAGCCATAAACACATGAAAAAGTGATTTTTAATTCTCAACTTCTGCAGCTGTTCATCAAATTACACAGTAAACTCAGTTTTACAGGTGCAGCAGAGACACGGACAGATGTTTTGACGTCTTTTGTTGGCTTGAATATTTAGTATTTCTTTCAAATTATTAGAACATTTTCAAATTTAGAAATTACAACAAACACATAACTTTAAAGCCACAATAGAAGAGAGGTTGTGCTCAGAAAATAAAGACTTGAACATACCAACTAAAAAGCTGATGATATGTTAGTGTTGAAGCTTGTTTCTACTGAAAACAAGTAGACAAAAAAATCAGTTAATGCAGGTTTAAGTAAAGCCAATGGATACTGCAGTTGTGCCCTTGAACAAGGCATCTAAATTCTATTACTTCAGTAAAGCTGATGAGTTTTTTCAATGCTGCGAGCACCATAAAGTGATGATTGGTTCATGGTGATTTAATAAGCCATTAGACCTCACTTTAGCTACACGTATTGTCAACAGTTTGTTAAAATGTTGGTCTGTTAAACATCATTGCTGAAAAGTCTCTCATCTTCAGGCTATCTTGGGTTTTGGTTTGACAACCATGTTTGTTTTTCCAACAGCACCTAAAGAAAGAGCTCCATTAGCACAAATGTGGTAAAACTTTCTAAATCTAAAGAGAAGCATGTAATCTTTGACCTTTATGACGAATTTAAAGAAAGAAAGAAAATCACTGAAATTGGAGTCATGAGGTTTGTACCCATCAATGACTGTATTTTTCTTTAATGAAAACAGCTCTGTGCAATCTAGGAACAAGAGTTTCTCTTGTTTTATTCTAGTTATCTATACTTTTCAAATGTTAAACACTTACCCGAATGAGGAATTCAGCTATTTCCTGCCAAAGTTTGACCTTAAGCGAGTCTAAATTCAGGAATTAAGGAAATAGACTCTCATTTACTGCAATTAGACAGTTTAATTTGCAATTGAAGTGATGCAATGTCTCACACCTTTTGGAGTGCCAGAAAGCAATTTAGAGTTCTTATCAGCTGATGTTTCGGTTTTCTCTGTATCTTCTGGCAGTTTGTGGCTCATTTTATTGTGCTTTTACAGTGTATTTACTGTGGTTTTATTGTTTTTTATAAGAAACTTTCACCAAGTGTTTACCACTGGAAACTCCAGTCTGCAAACCAAGTTTTACTGACGGGAAACAGTTTGAAGTCAGAGGAATCAAACTGCATTTCAAACAGATTACAGAGTGCATTTCCATCGCTGGTGAAGTAAAAGCAAGCTGACCTTTGGTCTGCAGTTAAAGTGAGTTTTTATACAAATAAGACTGAAACTTTCCGTCTTAATCACTTGAAAAAAATTCAAACTGGAAACTTTAAATCTTATGTTTCTTTAAACAAATTCTTCATGATGGAAAACCACATGATTCAACATCTTTCCTTTATTATCTTCTTGATATAAAACGCGGTGATTCACCTTATTCCACCTTCTTTTGAACAGAAAAAGTCTCTCGTTTCTCATAGAAACACAAAAAAACATTTCAGCACCATAATAATGGAATCTGATTTGTCTTTTTGCAGTACGATGTCAAACATCTGCTAACCGGTGAGTCACTCGGAGCTGTTAGAGATCTTGTTTTCATGACCTTCAGATTAGTCATTGATTATGCTACAGACGCTGACAGAAAACAAGCACAAGGCCTCTTGCAGAAAGACTGATGGTTTTAAATAATTCCAATTGGATCTCATATTAAAATGGACTGTTTAGTATTAAAGTGGCCGGATGACTACTGAAAAGTTTTTCCTTCTGTCTGTACACTCAGCTTTATCGAAAAAATCTGAGTGGTCAGAAACCAGTGCACGAATTGATTGATTGACTGATAATTTTATGTTAAAAACACCAGCACTGCCGTGACAGTGAGTGCCCAGAGGCTTGTTTCCATTGCGGTCCCTTTGGGGATTGGGGGGTGTGCAGGGGAGGGGTCAAGGTGGTGGATCTTACAAGGCAAGAATGACACAGCACATCAGTCAAAACAATAATACAATACACTCAGCAAGTTTTTCACTGTATCATTCACTACCTCAGTGTTTCGTTGGACCATCTGGGGTCCTACTCGCCACTCATTGCTTCACAGCCGCTCTAGCTGCTGATTATATACAAGTCTGTTCATAATAATTAAAATAAATAAGCTACATCAAAAAACAAACCCAGAAATTAAAGTATAGAAAAACACCCTGTTATCAGACATAATATCCTACAATGAATAACCTTGGAGCCGATTCTCAAGTGCCAGCTTGAAACCTCGCAAGCAGCTTATGATTTTAAGATTTCTTGGCAATCTATTGCACAGATTTACTATTTCCTTCCACAAGTTGCTCTTAAACTTGGGAGGAACAAAGTCAGGAACTGCCCCTAGTGGAACAGCCGTGAATATCCCTCACCTGGTTGATATATTTTTTTTAGGTATTGAGGGACAGCACCATGCACAATCTTATCTACCATTATGAGACTTTTTCCTGTACTTTCAACCACCGAAGGCCCTCAGAATGAGAAGGGTCAAGGTGAGTTCTCATGGGGAGTTTCAGAATAACCCTAACTACCCTGTTTTGAGGAGTCTGGAGCCTGTTTTTAAAGTATGAAGTTAGGCCATTGTACCATGAACAGCTCCTGCCAGGGTCACCATTGCTTTCCTGTCCAGAAAGTTTGAAATTCTGTCTAAGAAGCGTGTTCTTTGACTTTGTGAACACCTTTTCAGCCTTTTGAAACCCGACTGTGACTGATCCCTTAGCTGCAAGCATAGTATCACCGACAACAACACCATTAAAACCTTTTCAGTTTTATCTTTGACCCAAACAATACGGATTCTGTTTTTCCTAAGTGGAGTGACACACTGTTATCAGTCATTCAGCGGCTGACATTAAGAACCTCTGCACTCAGCGTACTATCAGCTATGCTTTTATCTTTATGTGAAACCGGTAAGGCCGAGTTATCTGCATATAAAAAGAGTTCACATGAAGTGACAGACCTTAGGTAATGTATTGCTGAACTGAGGGGCTGCATAGAGCCAGTATAAGATAAATAAGAAGTTTTTAACTGTAAATCATGCAAAGATATTCCAGTAGAGCCCCAGAATATAAATATAGACCTGGAAATGTGCAGAATATGTCCCCTTTAAAATTTTAAAAGCCAGATTCTCTCACACATTTCTCGATTTACCAATAAACTTATTGTAAACACAGTGACACTTCATTCAAGGGAAGTCATGAAGTGAATTCTGCCACTTTACTAAACAGATGTGTTTGCTCGTTTCACGGAGAGTGATTCAGACTAAATAAAGATAATTTTTATGTTTGCCCTCCCACGAAGACGACTGTAGTCCTGCCAGTGGGTTTCCCTCTCATGAAAGCGTCTGGACCTCTGACCTAACAGCCTCCTACCCTGTACTTTAACCCGACAGCCTCTGAAAACCTCTGCTCCTATTTATACCGCCCACTCTCACAGCTGAACATTACCGCTCGTTAAACCAGCTCTTGTGGTGCGCAGGGAGCTTGTTAGCAATTTGTTTGGGGGGGGGGGGTTATCAGGCGGTAAAGCAGCAGATGAATTTGGATGTTCCTTTGATCTTCGTTGCATGCAAATCCCAATCGCAAGACATTCAAATGATCATGTAACATTTTTATAGTATAGAGAGTCCAGTGTTGAAGGTGTAGCAGTCAGACTCAGTAGGTATTTCCAGTGTATGCCACTTTATACATCTATATTTCTACACTCCACATCATTTATCTGACAGAAGGAGTTTCTGGTTACTTTTCAGATAAAGGTTTGACATCCAAGACCATATGATAAGTTTATAAAATAAAGATTAAACCAGTGTTTGCCATTTTACATACATACTTTTGAAGTTTGTGACCCCTTATAATAAAAGCAGTGTCTAATTGTGTTTCCTTGTCATGTCTCCACCAAAGAGACATTTCCTCTCTAAACTTCTCACAACCGTTCATGGTCCGAAGACGCAAAATCATTATTAAAAACAAATATTTCAACAAAAAAATATCAAAGATTAGAGAAAAAGATTTGTGTATCAGAACTTTGTTTTTTCTTCTTTCCTCTCCCATTAATCATCTCACGACCCCTCAGATTTATCTGCTGACCCTTTGGAGGGGCCCGACCCCTAGGTTGGGAACCACTGGACTAAACTAGCTAACTGTATATAAAGTAGTTGAAACTAGCTCCACCTCCAGCAGCTACAACAGTAACATGCTGCTCTAACACTGATGCTTCACTATTGATAATCTAATGATGTCATATATAATAATATATCAGTCAGAGGGACCAAACCACTACTTTTACTGCAATACTTTAACTACATCAAGCTCATAATACTTATGTACTTTTACTGCAATACTTTAACTACATCAAGCTCATGATACTTATGTACTTTTAGTGCAATACTTTAACTACATCAAGCTCATAATACTTATGTACTTTTACTGCAATATTATGTAGTGGAGAACTTGTAATGGAGTACTTTTACATTTTTGTATTGGCACTTTTACTTAAGTAAATGATCTGAGTACTTCTTCCACTACTGTATCCTGTAAAGGTTCTTGGTGCGGTTGTTTTGCACCCGAGTACGGTTGCCGAGCTCAGATTTGCCAAAGTTAGACAATCCCAATGTTTTAAGGGATTATCAGTTAAAAGTTTGGTTAAAATCTGGCAGTTAAAATCCTGAGAAAAAGCTTTAGTCATGGTTTATATCAGTAGAAAATCTTGAAATTGAAGGCACCAATAATGTCCAACAAAATAATGCATCTAAAGAGAATGAAGAGTCATGTTCCCCCCTTTAAAATATATCATCATTTTTCTGTCTTTGCTAAAAGCAGGTCTTGAATTTTTCAACCAGGTTGGAATGAAACTCGTCATCTGTCCGCAGTCGAGACTCGAACCTCAACGTCCACATGTTGAGGTCAAAGCACTTCAGAAGAGAAATGATTCGCCAGCAGCCCACGCAGCCTCGGAGTTTATTTGAAGTGGGAGCATTTTTCTGCCGTCCTGTCAGCAGCAACGTGCAGAGAGATCACAAATCAGGAGGAAAAATGAATAAAGCTTCCTCCTCCTACGGCTTTCAGCTGCTCCGGAGACGATAAAGGTTCATTTGTTTGAGAGGAAGAATCTGAAGATGAGTGTGTATGTGTGTGTGTGATACTTTGACGAATATGTGCTTTAAAGTGTGAGTATTTATGGGTGGTTGCGCATGTATGAAGGAGCCCTTTTGTTGAACTGTAACAGCTCAAAAAAAGACAAAGTGAGAGAAATCTAGAAGTAGAGAACGAGATGATGGAAATAAAGGACGAGAGTAATCATTGTTTGCAGTTTGAGGTGTCCTCTGCCAACAGTTTTACAGAAGTCTTTTGTAGTGGTGGTCTATGTGGAAAAAGAAAAACAACAGCGTCATTTCAACAAATATCCAAAAACAACCAAATCGACTCACAATGACCTCTAGAGGCTGCAGGAATTATGACTTTTTTTGTCAGGAATAAGAAACCCTAACCTTATAGGACGGGTTCACGTTGACACACGTCCATACTGGCCATTTAAAGGAGCAGTGTGTAGAATTTCAATCAGGAGAATTATTCATTATACAGCTGATATTGATGATTAATTCTTGTCAAAAGTCTTTGACGCTTCGACCCTACAGGGAGATTTTGTAATCGAGGGACATCAGTCCTGAGCAGCAGTGAGATAAATCCCTCATGGAGTCCAGACACCGGTGACGGTGGCGGCTGATGACTTCCGCTGAGACTGATAAGGCTGATGAGGTGGATGAAGGGATGCACTGATGAATCTGTGAAGACTGGGCGGTGACGTGGAGGTGGTGACAACATGAAGGCAGAGAGGGAGAAAACATATTCAAACAAATGAAGGTGTGTCACCGTGCTGTTGGTTAGATGTGACCAGCTGATGTGAACAGCCGGCATCTCGATTGAAAGCCCCGGGGCGATGACAGCAAGGAAAGTATGGATGAGCACGCTGAAGCCTCAAATTAGCAACATTTTGTCTACAGGAAGTACATTAAGAAGGGATTTCTAATGATTAAAACCAGCAAAAACTGGTTTAATTGTATATGTGCACGCGACTATGGTTTTAAGACAGGCTTAGAAATTGATTTTGTGCATAAACCTAATTAAAACTTTATCCATAGAGGTGTCAGAATAAGAAGTCATCTGTTGAAAATGTAAAATACAACTGACAAGATGGACTGGCATAAAGAGGCAGAAATTATAAACCACTTTGCTGATTTAAATTGCTAGTTTCACTTCAGTTCAAAGATTCATTGAATCAATCATTGAGTATGTTGTTTTTTCTTTGAAGTGAAACAGTCGCATCTCCGTTAAATTAATACCCAAAACGGGATGCTTCAAATTGTAACTTCAATATGTGTGCCAATTATTAAGCGACCGAATGGGGAAAAAACTAAAAACGTTACCGCAGACCTTTTTATTTTCCACAACATCAGCAGGAAGAAAAGCAAACGGCCACGAACACTCGCTGAACTCATCCACAAAACACAATGAAGTAAAAACACTGAGGTTTTCAATAACAGCAACACAAGTTATCATTAAAAATATTCAGAAACCGCTGATCTTTAGAGGAGAGAATTGAAGACAGACTGCTGGAAATCCTACTCTGGGCTCATGTAACCCATGTGTTTCCTGCTGTAGGACGTCTCTATTGTTTGTTAAAGACGCATTTAAGCAGAATTTGCTGTATGCTTATAAAAAAAAAACAATGATTGTGGTTCTGATGCTGCCTCATGCTTGATGACTGTCATCGTTTCAGTATGGAACAACAAGGAAATCAATACGGGACTTTTTTAACATGCAAGCTTTTGTGTATTTTTCACTTTTGTGAAATAATAAGAAGTGCAACTATAAATTGAAACAAGTAGAAGACATATCGTCATCTTTTAAGTTGATATGTTGAACTTCATTCGTTTGGAGTCGTGTTTCTGTCCACCTGGTGAATATAAGTCCAGTATTCACTCTTTTAGCTCTGTTTTTGCTCTCTACCAACTCCTGAGGGAAATATCTGGCTCTTTAGCTGCTAAATGCTCCACTATGTTCACCAGCTAGTCTACAGCTAACTGTGTCTGTTTGCCTTTTGGTGCTGAGCAGGTAGTGTACAGCGGCTTTTTAGTGCTTTTTCTCTGAAAACGACGCTATGAGAGCGCTGAGAGTGAACCACAACAGTAAAGTTGCAGCCAGACAGATAAACAATGAGCTGAAACTCACTATAAAGCTCCGTAAAGCCGAGAGGAGCTGCAGAGTCACTAATAATTCTCTGTAGGTTCATCACTACGAGCCAAACACATTACACACTGACAGCTCAGACATGAAACATAATACATGTCATCACCCTGTCATTGTTTCTTATTAATGTGTTGACGTTAATATAGTTCTAAGAAAAACAAAAACTTGTCTTCTTCTGCATCTTATTCTTCATATTCACACTGTTCTCATTATTTATTTACTTATTAGACTATTATTATTGTTCTGGTTATAAAACCCATAGAGAGCCCAATAGAGGGTTAAAGGATAATGGTTCCATTAACATTTTCTTATTGTAAATAAATCCTGTTAAAGGGGATATATGATACACATTTCCAGCTCTATATTTATATTCTGGGGCTCTACTGGAATTTATTTGCATGATTTACAGTTTAAAACTCCTTATTTATCTTATACTGGCTCTTTATGCAGCCCCTCAGTTCAGCCTCTGTCTGAAACAGGCTGTTTTAGCTCCTGTCTCTTTGACTTCACTCCTTTTTTTCTCATTCTTTACTCAAAATGGAAACTTCTCATATACATTCACACATATTTGAGCCGAAATCCGATCCGAAATATGCGAGTGGACAACAGGAGCAACAACCTTAGCAACAAAGGATCTGATGACATCACAAGCAGGAAGTAGAGGTAAGTTTGCAAACGAAGCGTTCAGAGCAGGTTGACTTGCAGGGAAGCATTTCTACATACAAGTTTTGGAACTGTGACCATGTTTAACATCCGAAATCAAAACTATCAAAATAACAAAAATCACAAAAGCATCTTATGTCCCTTTTCAAAGACCCAAACCATCAATGTCTGTAGCTCTCAGCTCCAAGCTCACTGGTTTCTACTGAAGACGTAAATCTTTAAAAACAGCTCAGAAATATATGGTTTCAGTTTAAAAAGGATAAGTAACTTCCCAGAACAAACAGGAGGAAATAGTCTATCCAACCTGTGATGAGTACAAGAAGCTCAGTTTTAATGAATAGAAAGTCATTGTCTTGCTGCTAGAAGTGTAAAAACAGGACGAGGTGCTTTTGGAGCTCGGTAGTTTCCACAGGTTTAGGATTCAAAGTGAATCATGAATGAACTACTGACTGCTTTTCACAAGAAGTGTAAGAAAATCACAGCTAACCTCGACTTGTTTGCCGATTGTGGACGTTGATGCACTTGTGGAATTTGTGATTCCATGTTTGAGATACTGCGGCTCACAAAAGAAAAACTCGGGGAGATGATGATGATGAACAAAAACATGCAAAGAAATACTTTTAATATGCTGAACATCAAATGTCCAGAGGTTATCTCAGCTCTGTTTTGGGGTCAAGACAAGCTTTTACGCACTGACGCCTGAGAGATTAACTCTGCCTGCGAGCTTCTGTTCTCCAGCCAGCTCTGGAAAAAAAATTAAGCAAAACAAGTAAATTCATGAAGAACATGATGGAGAGCTGCATATTTTCTTCTCCCCCATCATTCCCCGGATATCAAAACACCCACGCACGTCACTGCCCATCAATATCAGAGAATTTCACAGGACTGACTTGAGAGGTTTGTCTCCTGCGTCTGACTCAAATATGTAGAAACACAAAGCTAGAAAAGGTCAGAGTGATGAGTCAGATGCTGGTTAGAAACAGAATCAACAACACCAAAAAGAGCTGGCCATAGATATAAATACAAAGCCCACATTACTCAGGTGGTTGTTATCTGCTTATTGAAACAATCAGAAGAGATCAGAAAAACATCTGGAGGCCAAAACTGTGCTTCAGCAAGAAGATTACAGATTGTTTTTACAGGTCCTTTGATTCTACAACAAATTCCTGGAAATTTTCTGATTAATTAGCAGGTATTTAACAGTTAATCTGAAGGATGTTTTAAAGAGAGGGTGGTGCAGTTTGATTCAAATTAAAAGAAAAGAATTCATGTGTTTAGCATTCATCATTTAAATTGGGCAAGAACATTATAATTATAATCTTGTGACGTGTTTTCCAGGATATTGTTGTGAAATCAAAGTCTCACCTTGAAAACAGCAGTAAGTGTTATTTAATGACTTTCTGCTATTTTTAAAAAGTCTCTGGAAATTTCCTCTCAGAGTCATCAATGATTAGGTAATGCAATACCGTTATACAAGAGGCACAAATCGGACTATGTGGTAGCAGGAGCTTCGAGGATACATCTTAAAACCTCTCCACATAAAACTATCCGGATGACTGGAAACCACTAATGTGAAGTGAGAAAATCTGTTTTGTTGGGTGAACTGACCCTTTAAGTGAGGAGTAACGCTCTCCAGCCTCAGCAGATACCACAGTCGTGCCCTTGAACAAGACACTTAACATCCAATTAGCTCGGTGGCAGCAGCAGGCTGCGGTCGCGATGAATCACGGCATTGTTGAGAAAGAGCGAACATGCCCGGCAAACCTCCCCTGGATAAATAGGGGTTGAATAAAAACCTCATCACAGACCTGGGAAGTGGAGATTTGTTTTCATGTATTTATTTGGAAGAGCCTTCAATCCATCATGCTGCTATGTAAGTAAGCGAGCATGCTGGGAAACGTTTGTCTCACTTCGTAGGGGATTCAGACAGCGGCGATACTGTCCAAACCCTGAAGTTTTGATGACTTATTCCTGGGAAGCGTAAAGCTGCCCGGAAAATGAAACTGGCATTTTTGGTAAACAATGAAATGAAAGTGTTTCATGACTGCGGAGCGAGGAAAACAACATACTGAGGTAGGGAAGAAAAACTTTAATCCAATCCAAATCCAACCAAAACTAAAAAAAAAAAAAAAAAAAAAAAATCAGTCTCAACTAACCTCTGCTGTTTTTTTCTCTGTCAGATTTGGATTTAAGTGAACAAACACAACAAACTGACACCAGTTTTTACATGTTTGGCTGTTGTTTCCTGTCAGCACACAATAAAAACGTCACTTTCCTGATGAACAAAGTATGAAACTACTTTTTATTTAGTGATAGGAAAAGGGAAACGCTGACACATCCAACATGGAATACTATGGTACTTTTAGTCATCCGTCCTGTTGGTTATGATAACTAATGACTCACTGACTTCATGCTGAGATCTGATAACGTGGATACCCACGTAATCACAACCTGATTCACCACATTTAAAGCCTAATTTGGAGACTTTCAGGTAAAAAAATGACCTAAATGTCTTGGTGAAATCTGGTGTTTTAGATAAACCTCACAAGCATTTTAATGACTATAACTTGCACTAACAACACACTGACATCAACATGTAAACCGGACGTGTTTCGGGTTTGAATTATAGTCATTTAACTGCTGTTGTAACAACGTTTATAATGTTTGCAACCAAGACATCAAAGTGTTTTTTGACCTGCCAAACCGCCAAAGCAATGGCCTCATTTCAGACCTCTGAATCTCCAATTTGGTGTTTTATTGACGGTTGTTTCCCCGGTTGGAAAAGCAACCGAGCCAATCAGAGCTTTGTTTTTCACCAGAAAAATGGTGACAAATGTGGATGAGACTGATGAAGTTATACAGGCTGTTGTAAGTCAACTTACACAAAAAAACTCTTCATATTTCTTCAATCAATTCAATAAAAAAATCAGTTTTTATACAAGAGACACAAGACAAAAAGGTTGTTTTTTATGAGCTTATGTATTTTTAATGTAATATTTAAACTAAAATGTAACTAAAGCTGTAGTCAAGTAGAAGTATAACCAAAAATGGAATATTCAAAGTACAAGTACCTCAAAATTGAGTGAATATACTGACCCACCATCACTGAGTAACTCATAGGATTTCCCATTTCGGCAGAAAACTACAAACATGGAGTCTTAACGTCATCAAGTTGTTACTTTTTACTAGCAGCTCATTTCAGCGGTTTGTCCTGTTTGACCTCGAACGCAGCGTGAGTCAGTGATTGTTTTGGTTTAATAATTCAGTGTAAACTGAGAAATGTGTGAGAACGCACAAGGCGAGGCGTCGGGAAACAAGGGCTGTCAGTGAAGGACACACTCCCTCCTCTGAAACACACATACACACACACACACACACACACACACACACACACACGGCGAGCTTCATTCGCACGCAAAGGTGCTGCTTCGGCCCTCGTGTCCCAGCATTCTCAGGTGGTGACTTCAGAGTGTGTGTGTGTGTGTGTGTGTGTGTGTGTGTGTGTGTGTGTGTAACAGCAGTAATAACAGTCTGGGCTGGCGAGGTTCGTCCCGAGGGCCGGCCCCCCAAAAACTTCGGGTCCGGGGCCGAGACACACACACACACACATACACATACACATACACATACACATACACATACACACACACACACACACACACACACACACACACACTGACTCGGCTCGTCTGGCCTCTTCGCTCATCTGGGGTTGATTAACATCACCACTTCCCTACACACACACAAGCTGTGGTGTATGACTGTGTAAATTGTGTGTGTGTGTGTGTGTGTGTGTGTGTTTTGGAGGATTGGGGGGGGTTCTGCAGTTCTGCAGGACTACACACACACACACACACACACACACACACACACACTAGCGATGTGACGACGGCTTCCCATGAACTCAGTCACCCCTTCCAAAGAAAATCTGAGGTTTGGGATTCCATCGCTCTTCTTTCGCTTCCTTCAGATAATTTCCTCGTTGACAGCAGTGGAAGAAGTACTCACATCATTTACTCAAGTAAAAGTAGCAATACCACGATGTAAAAATACTCCATTACAAGTAAAATTCCTGCATTTAAGGTCCTATTTTACTTCAGCTAAGTGTTTGTTTTGCAGAAAAATCAACCTCTGTGACATATATATTAAATCATCCAGGTGTAGGAAAGAAGAAATAAAGTTTGATTGATTTTTAAGACTTTGTTTACCTCTTTTGACCTCAAACAGTTATTTATTTGGTGGAACTGCTAACATAACATCTGTAACATGACAAAGAGCCAGGAGCCTTTTAATGTGGGAACAAAGTTTTGTATTTTACAAGCTTATCATATATTATTTAATGTGAAATCTTAATCTGAAAAGCAACTACAGCTGTCAAATAAATGCAGTGGAGTACCTAAAAATTGTACCACTGCTTGTTGACACTTCTCCGGGACTTTCCAGGACTGGTCTTAAAACTCAAGGGTGCCCCAAATATATCCTGATTTAACTCTGTTTACTCCCTGATGTACTGCATATGGTTCGTTAGTTTTATATCTTCCAAAATTGGAACAATATTGACCATTTTTATTTTCCTCTATTACTCAGAAATGCAGTTTTCTTTACTGGGAGTGTTTGCAGACCTACCTGCATGTTAGTTTAGTCCTCCGAAGACCTTCGTGCATCAGACTTTTTGCATAAATAAGTAAAAATTTAGGATCCACGTACTAATTACGATGATAACAGAACACTTACTGTAAGTTGTCCCATTTTAACAGGTGCAACAAAACTAACCTGGAGAGTGAAGAAGATGCCCGTCAAGCTCCATCATCTCTGCAGAGTCTGTAATCAGGCTCATTAAGTGAAAACACCTGTGAGTGAATCATGGCTGTTGCATTAAAAAAAAAAATCACTTGTCACCAATACAAGTAAAAAGCTGAAGTTTACAGATTTGTGGTTGTGATTAATCAATAAAATAATGGATGTAATTAATGTTGAAGGGAAAACAAACACATTTTTTTTATGCTTACAGGCTTTATTTTCTCCAAAACTGGAAAAACTTTTCATTTAAAAAGCAGTGGAAATGTGGTACATGCTCCATTTCATGACAATGAAGAAGAGTTTATTTCACAATAAGCTGTTTGCCATTAAAACATCTTCAAAACTGCCACACCATTATGTCCGATTTCAGTATTTCCACAAGCTTATCAACCCTTGGAAATATATTTTTTAAGCCAGTTTTTCCTCTCAGGCTCATTTAATCTATTTCACTTTAACAAAGCTAACGCTAACATGGAAGCTAAAGATTCTGGTTTTTGACTTCAGTGTTTTTTAAATGCTAAAATGTTTCAGCTAAAAGCTAATGTCACCAGTGGCAGCTTAACAATAGCAGTCAGACTGAATTTCAGCTGGTGAAATTTACTCACTAGCAGTCTACTAACAGCAGTCCACAAAGTTGTAAATTCTTATCAAACACTTACAGTAATATTAACTTCTATTAATGTCCTTTCATTCAGTTCAGTTCAGCCAAGCAGCACACCTCCTTCTCTACTGTTCAGTGTTATTTTTACACACACTTGTATAAACAAGGATATAAAAACCGTATTTCCTGAATTAGAGGTCAGCATCTCTCAAACTGGCTGGAAAACTCTATTCCTGATTGAACGAGGTCTTGATTTCACAGAAATTTATGAGGAAGTTAATCCAAACTGCGACTCCAAAAGCAAGACTTCCAACAGCTAAACAAACATACATTAAAGCTGTATTATACACAGCATTAATCGCTGCTCTTGTCTTTCCTGGAAGGACTATAGCCACATTTGGACAGAATTATCATCACAGGGGGAGATGAGGAATGAAATATTCACTGTGCTCCTCAGTAATTTAACATTTTAGCCATGGGGAAATGACAGGATGCGGTCTGTAATAGAGATGGACATTCAGCGGGACCAAGCCAAAAGCACACACACATGAAACACATATTGATATCATTCAGTGTGACTTACACTTCCCGAGGACATCATTGTTTCCGATGTCCAGTGCCAATAATACTCCATAAATCCATAAAATCCATAAAAAGAGAATAGCAGTACCTGTTGCTGACATGACAACAGCCCATTTGATGGGGTTTTATGAGGTCTTGCTTTCCTGATTGTTTTATTTTTTTCTGTTTTTCTGTCATATTGGTTCCCAAATTGGCCTGTATGTTGGTGTTTCAACTATCAGATTCACTAGAAAATACAAGGATGTCACTTGTAAAGTTTGCTGTATAACAGGAGGTCATTTTGGCTGTAATTATTACTGAAATGGGGGTGAAAATGACCCAATAGGTTGTTTGACCATGTACCCCAGAATGACCCATTGGAGCGTTTTCTATCGGCAGTAATCAGCAGGACAACATAATATTGTCTGTGCTTTCCAAAACTTAACCACTAACCAGCAACCCAGCCCGCCACCTCCAAATATGGAAATTTGTCACCTTATATAGACGTCATATGAACTGCATCACATCTATGTGTCCTGACTACTACCATGCCATGCAAACATAACTATAGGTTGACTTTGACGATGGACATTACAACCTATAGTGTTGTTTTTCATAGGAGGACAGGCTCAAAATTACCCATAAACCCATTCTAGATGGGATTCAAATCACTGACCATGGCAGGTAATGTTACAGTCACTCCACCTCCCCTAGAGAAATAAATCCAGTCTGAATGGGGCTTCTTTAATATTTATTTTAGAGAATAAAAGAAACTGCTAATTTCTCCAAGAATGATAAAAGTTGATGGAAAACCAGATGAAACTCCAGGAAATCAGTCGAATCGCACTGGAGTCATCTTTATAGACTCAATACCAAGTTAAATAAATCACTTGACCCCGCCAAACCTCTGGAAAAAGACAATAAATTATCCAGCTCTTCAGGGAAATTTTATCTCTTTGATTTCTTCCCTCAAAACAATTTCAGCTCATTCTTTCCTTGGCTGTCGCTGCGCTATTGTTATTGCGAACACCAGCTCAGCGCCCCAAATTGTTTTGACAAACAGCGAGCATGTGACTCACAGATGAAATTTCCCACCTTGGCCGAGCTCCGAGCTTGTTTGTTCCTCGACAGTTGGAGCTTTACTGGACGCAGTTAAGAGCCGTGATGAAGAGGAAAATAAGCTGACTGTCCAAACTTTCCCTCTGAACTTTTTTATTTTTTAATGTCCCCACCTGCTCAGTTCCCAGCCGACTCCCAATAACAGGGATGTTGTCACACACAGAGCCTCGTAAAACTAAATCAACCATCACATTGCTGAGTTCAAAGGTGCAGTCTGAACTCTCTGTTTGTGTCAGTGTGAGTCAGCTCTGTGAGTTTTAGGTAAAACAAAACATCAGCACTTCAGCAGCTGCTTGGTGTCAAGTCAAGTCCAAATACTGAAGGTGGAAAATGCCGAAAAAATAATTAAAGAAGCTTGAAAGGAAAAATATAACATGCTTCAAGTCTGAAAAATCAGTTTCTGTTGATGCACTTTGAGTTTCTGGCTCATCCAAATATGTTTTATTTTACCTGTGGTGAATCAGGTGTTTTCACTTAATCTGGCTGATAAGACCACGGCTCAGGCTGAAATTAGGGCTTAACTATCCTGGGAAGTAAAGTCAACAAAACCTCAAGCCAAGAATAGTTACATATGGGTTTATTATTATTGCACTCTCAAGTTATCATCATTTTAATGTTGCAGCTGGTCCAGGTGGTCCACTTTTAGGCGGACAAAAACGAGTTTATCATTAGCATATAAAACATTAATTTACCATGTGTCAAATAAATAGTAAACATTAAATATTGGTAACACTTTAAGTGCCCCTAATGAAGATGTAACACACTATAATGTAGTTATAAGCAGATATAATCATTGGGAAAGGAATGTTTACACCGGCATTGACCGGTGACCTCGTCCAGGAGCAGCTGGTCCTTTGTTACAGTGCTGTTGTGGCTACAAGAAATCAAGAAAAAACACATTCACTGTCTGAGGAGGTAAGATCTGGCATCAAGCCACTGGAGAGAAGAAAGAAGGGCAATAAGTCAGATCCTTCAAGAGCGAAACAAAAGCCTGGCCAGCACCTCTCCAGAAAGGAAGATCTGTGGAGGAAGATATTTGCGGAAAAGGCCATATGGTGAAGAGAGACTGAGAGATCTCATCGCCAGAAAGGAAGAGGTTGACCGTGGGCACAGAGGAGAGAGGCACAGAGCTACCGAGCACCTCTGAAAAGACTCCTTTCTCTCAGACCCAGTTCATATCCCTGGAAAGGAAAGAGAGTGACACCCACAATGAAGACATCACGTCTACCAAAAAGAAAAAGTGTCATCAGGGGACAGAGAAAGTGGCAACAGTCTGGATCATCGGGGACAGTTATGTTCAACGAGGGGAGGAGGCAGCGCACAAGAAGTCTGGCAAGAACTTCGGACTCAATGCCAAAGCTCTTTGGTTTGGCAAAGCAGGAATGCGCTGGCGTGGTGTCCCTTCCTGTTTTTATGCTGAATTGAGCACACAGAGTCCCCCCAGACATTTTGGTGATCCACGCCAGTGACAACGATCTCGGGCTGACACCCAGCCAGGAACTTGCATCTGTAATGCAGAGGGAGTTGACGCAGCTGCATGCAGAATTTCCTTCCATGAGGATCGCATTTTCCTGCATTAATGAGCGGCAAGTGTGGAGAGCTGGACGGCCAGGCAAGGTCAACCATCGCAGGAAGACTGTCAACACGTTCATCAGGAAGAGCACTGGTAACCTTGGTGGTTAAGTGGTTGAACATCCACTCTTTCAATTCTATGGGAAGAGAATACTTCTGCCAGATGGAGCGCACTTCACCAGAGAGGGAAACCAAGTCTTCCTGTCCAGCATCCACTGCACCTTTTTCCAGAGGTCTTCTTCAATGAAGAGTGCTTGACTTTGCTGACTGCCCCTCTGGCTCGGAATAATGAGCCACCCTGAACTGACCAAAGGTGTGAATGTGAGTGTGATTGTTGTTTGTGTGTGTAAGCCTGATAAAAAAACATAAATAAAAAGTTGAAAAGTGACTCTGTATGGTGGTGCAATATCTGTACAGACAAAACTGAGTAATAAATCTTAACCACCAACAACTGTGCTGTATATTCACACATCGTATATTCATTAAGATTAACTGAACTGTCAGAGTCGCTGAAAGAAGACTCCCATAAATCTAAGGAACTGTGGGAAGACGATCTTGGCTCTTCAATAGATGATTGTGACTGGGATATCATGTGGTCAGAACTAGGTGGTTACTTGGGAACCAATAAAGCCTCTGAAATACAATTTAAAATACTACATCAGCTTCATATTACCCCAGTAAAAATGTAATAAAACAAATCCCTAATTGTCAAAGACCTGCTCTAAATTAACTCTTAGTCTTGCCATTCGCAACTCATCAATTCTTCCAAAGTTCAGTTGCTTCAGTAACTGGTTTGGTTGGTTTGAGTAGTCTGCTGTGGACGGATAACCTGTTAATTAATTTCTGTTAGTTATTAACTCTGTAAGACTTAAGGACCTTTCTGACTAGCAGTAGTCTTTGTTTTATGTAACCCACTGTTTCTTCTCTTGATTATGGATCAATAAAATAAACATTAACAACTGCCATTTCGGGTCCATATGGGGGTGACATGAAAAGTCAAACTTTGATGGCAAATATCATATTGATCCAAAAGCAGGAAATTATTGGATGAGTTTTCGGCCCTCAGGCCTTCAAGATTTTCATGATTGTTGATCTTGAAGGGTCGAAACGTCATCCAAATGAAAGAAAAATACATATGGAGCCAGAGTGTGCTACACTTTTTTCCTCTGAGTCTGCTTCCAGTGATCAGCACCTCACTACAACCCTTGGTGTGCGTTACTTTTCCACTAAATATTATGCTGATATCAGCAAAATATTGCTGCTTTGATGTGCATCAAGGTTTTACAATGTTGTTTGCTTATTTTAAATTTGGGAAAACTTCATTTGTGAGAAGAGGCCACAAATATGAAAGCTCCACCGAAGTTCACATAAGTAAATTCAAGTCTCTAAGTCAGACATTTGGGTAGTGTCAATGATAAGGGTTGTGGTTTATAAAGTATCTATGGGTTTTTTTTCGGTTTTATGTTTTTGTCACTTACTTTCTGTGACAGAGTGGGTGAGAACACACCATTTGTTCTGGTAACACTTTCACTTTCTTTCATACTTGCCATTTGTTTGTTTCAGCCAGTTTAACATCTATTTGTAGCATTGCTTTAGCGTACTATCCCGGCTTTTGTTTGTGTTTAGCATTGTTTTGTTACATTCACATCTGCATTTCTAGTTTAATCAAGACAGAGTAGTTTTTTAAATTCAGTTATTATATTGATTTAAGAGTTTCTTGAGTTATATAATGGTATGTTTTGTTACTTACCAAACAACCATGCTGCCTAGGAGATAAAAGGGGAGTCACCCAACCTCTTCCTACTTTAAAACTCTCGCTGACATCAGCATGATGTCAAGGGTTGGACCAAGTATGGTGGGAGGATTTATTGTATTTACTTGAATGTTTGGTTTAATATTTGTGTGATTTGAACTCAGTTTTTTGTCTCATGGTGAGGAGTATTGTGTGGATAAAGCGTGTAAACAATGTTAACTGATACAAGCAACATTGTCAGGTACCAGTTGTTGGTATAAGGGAAGGGACACCCCTGAGAGACAGATGGTCCTGTCTGGACAGAGAGACATTATTTAAGGTGTTTTCTTGATTTAAGCCAGTTAAGATTACTTTGATTTGCTTGTTTTCATTTTGTTCTTTGGTCACACTGGTCAGAAAAAAATCACCTTTCTTAGTCATTGAACAAGTCTCTGAGTCTAAAGTGCATTATATAGAAATTATGACACATTTCAAACCTATTTGATGTATTTTAACTGAATCAACCAAATTAACCTTTATTATTACTTTAAATTCAGTTTTTAATAGCAGATCTCAGTTTTGATAACCACTGCTGCAAATAGTAAGGTTTCATGTGTTCAGATCAGGTGTTTTTGGTTATTTACAGTTAAATACATAGATTTTTGCTCTACTAAATGTCCAAACTGCCTTTTCATATTGAGCAGACTCATATTTGACAAACAGCAGACAATGACTGTTCTGTTTGGCTGAACAGATGTGAAGAAAACAGCCAAATTGTGATTAGAAAAACACTTTAATACTTTAATGTTTTGTCTCCAAAATGACCAGCACTCAGCAGTCATTTTCTGCCTGCTAAGCTGTTATATGTCTGCTCTGGTGTGTGTTTGTTTGGGTCTGTGTGTGTGTGTGTTGTTTTTTTGTTTTTTTTTGTTTAAAGGCAGTTCATTAAAAGGCGTCACACGGCTTTAATTTGCAGGTTTTTATTAGCCGATAAACACACAGACACATTATGTTTTCTCTGCCACTCAGGCTTTGTTTAGTGTGTTTAAATATTTAATGAGGTAACATGATCGGACTGCTGTTCTTAAAACAAACAGAATTAGATGATAAGATCACATTAATTCACCCTTTTATATATTTACTTTACTATCTTCTATTGCTTTTCTTTCTATCCTCTAGTATATGTGTCCAGATTTTTCCCTTTTCTTCCTCCCCACCTTATTCTGTTCTGTTTTCTCTCCTCTTCATTGGTTATTGATGACAGATTGAACTGATAATTGATTGTTGTCAGTGACAGTTTTCTTCTGTTTGCTGTGAAGCTCCGTTTTGGTCCAACAGTACCACTTGCAGGCCAGCGATGGTACTGCAGCCAAATTTTCTTCACATTCTGGGCTGAAATGAATTAATCATTAAATTTTAAAATATATCATCACACTATTTTATATAATCTCACACTGGAATCAAAATTATTCATTTTTTACCCAGAAAAGGTATATTTTTTAAAGAAAATCAGAAAGGATATTGATATAAGTTGTACATTTTGTTGTATTTCCACTGGTTTATTTTGGTACTTTTTGGCTCTTTTTGTAAGATTTTTATCAACAGCCATACTGACGAAAATATAAAATTATTTACGAGACATAAATGTTTTGGTGTACTTCAAAATAACACTAATTTGAATTTTTGAACTTTTATCTGTATATTACTAATCTTTTCATTTTACTGGCTAAATTTCATATTCATAAAAGCAAATTTACAGGCAAAGGAGGTCAAACAGTATCTTGACTTGATTTGTTTTTCTTCCAACCCAAATTCGTATTAATTATTCATTATTATTATGTATTGTTAAACTATGAATACTTGTTTTTTTGTTTAAAATCTTCGTATGAAATGTAACTGCTCCCATAGCTTTTGATAGTTTTAGTATTTGATTGTGAACAGTATGATGTATATTTTATGAATTTGTAATTGTTGTTTATGTCACTAAAAAGGTTGAAAATTAAGTCTGGCTTCAACTTCTTTAAATTTATGAGCTATAGAAACAACAAATATGATAAAAACATTAGAAATATGAGGAATATACTGTAATGTTTAACTGCACATCATAAAAACTGATTTCCCAAATTATCATTCTGACTATTTAAATGAACTGCAAAGGTACAACACAATGAAATCACCTATATTAGAAAAAAAAATGATATTTTACACATGTAAAATAAACTTTCAAACTAATTTTTAAGCAAACATTGACAAGAAAGTGCTCAGAAAAAGTGAGAGTTTGAACTTGACATGTTTAAAATGTCTAGATTAGCTCCTAAATGAACCTTGTGGTGGGATTGTTCTGCCACATTTTCACAAATATTTTAATATTTTTGACAATTAACTGCAAATAAACTCAGTATACAGTAAATCTGTTCCACAAAAATGATGAAAAACTAACACATCATGCAACAATTATATAAAAATGACAGAATTTTTTGTCCTTATACCATTAGTGAGTATTTAGAAGTGTTTATTATGCACTTTGTCAGTTGGTAACTGTGGACATGAGGATGTGTTTATGGCTAAATCTGTCAGTTAACATGGTGAGAGCTCTTTAGTTTTTCCTTTCCCTCCTCTCTGTTGTTGCTTTGCCTCACTTTCAGCTCATCATGATTTCCCTGTGATTACCAGAAGTCCAGAATGAATCCCAGACACCTTGGCAAGATGTTTGCATCCAAACCAGCTCAGATCGATGTCTGAGAGAAGACTCAGAGGAATATTTTGGCGTCAGGGTCGAGAGGCTCGGCGGTAGCTTTCCAGCTGAAAGTGAAACCGGCAGGACCACACACATTTTGAGATCATCCATCCTTTAATGAGCGTCTGGCTGCACCAACAGGACCAAAAATTGAAGCTTTGGATGGAGATGATCTCTGTTACCCGAAATATTACTCATCAGGACTGTGACTCCTCAAACATTAATGACTGGATCAAGAAGACAGATAGAGGAAAAACAAAACATTTTGTACTTTTTCCACTATGACGCATCTCATCGCTGGTCAGATAGGAACAAAGGAATAGATTCATTATTAAATGGCAAGTACAAGTGATTACAGTTTTTCTCGATTGCGTACTCATTATAACTGAGCCTATTAACTAAACATCCCAAACCATGACGCCATCTACTAAAAGACAGATTTCCCAAAACTATAAACACTACTCCCCTGTTTTTACTCAGGTGCTCATTTATAAAGCATTCAATATCATTAACTCAAGTCATCACAGCTGGAACCCAATTAACACATAATTCCCCAGGTGGAAACACCAATCAGAACATCAGGATAAATATATAAAAAGGTCATGGGTCAGTTCACTTGCTTGAATGTGATTTCTTCCTTTATGTACAAACTGTTTTTTTTTCAATGGTTTATATTGTTAAATACATGGAAATTATTTTACTGTGTTCTACGCTCTTTATCAGTTGCATATTTTTACAGTACCTTTACTTTTTCACTCAATTTCAGTTTATTTTACTACAATGAGGAATTAAAAATGTTTGAAAATGTATACATGTGTTGTGTCTTTATATTGTGTTTATCATGTGAACCATGAGCACCATTGTTAATTGCAGTATCAGGTTTTTATAGTAGTGTTTTGAATTGATCTCGCCAGTGTAATGGCTGTTTTATAGAGTGTGTGTGTAACAGGGTCAACTGTGCAGCATATGTATTATAATTACACAAAATTTGTAAATAGTTAAACCCCAACGTGCTACTCCTCCAGGGTCAACAGGTGGAACATTTAAGGCTCAGTTCATTGTACCCCTACGTTCACTTTTGTGGGTGCCCTCCCTATAAATGATGTCCCCTGCCTTTACCTCTCCCCTTTTGTTGTTGTCATACTTCATGGGAGAGGTAAGCGACGTTGTGCACTCCTCTTTGAAGTTTGTTTATCAGTTTGGACTTATTGTACAGTATGGTAACACAATTCTGTTATTTAATTTGTGTAGGATCCTGAGTTAGAGTCACAATTGACCGGAGGATATTTTCTTTTCATTTACTTCTGCCAGTTGTCAGTTGCCGGAATAAATGGTGGCCTCCAACGAAACACTCGTCTGAGCCTCTTCCTTATGACACAACGCAGAGTCAACCAGTTACATGTGTGTGTATTTGATGACTTTTGTGTGACGTCTGAAGTTTGGTTTAGATGTAAGATTACATGGTTCTGAGTGGAGACTTTGGTTTCGACATGGAAGATTTTGTAGATGAGTGTATGGTTATGCATTTGAGTTTTGGGAAATGGAGCATAATTTCAAGAAATGTTTGTGGTATAGACCAGTCTTCTCATACTTATAGGTATGAATGAAATTCACAAGTGGTGCAGAGCTGTCCTCCAAGTCATAAGCAACTTTCTCAGCTGGGGTAAAACATTCATTTGACTTGAAATCATAGTGTCGTAATCTGACTGAATTTGGAGTTTATGATGCCAGAATGAATTCCTGAATTCCTCTGTGCCGTAGACATCTGTTATTGCCCAAAAACGATAACAAAAAAAAAACACATCAGTGAGCCACACTGCTACACTGGGTGACATATTCCTTCATCATGAAGAGTTTGGTCACGTTAGTTTGTTTAGAAACGGCTCCAAAGACTAAAGACTAATAACAGCAATCACATTTTCAGTCTCTGGAGAGTAGTTCTGTGTTATGCAGACGCTACTGAGCATGTGCAGGAACGCGGTTCTGTTTACAGCTTCACTAGCTTGTTGTGCTACGAATCACAACCTCTTGACTTTGTACTGAAGATCTTTGATAAATTTACAATGTAGAACAAAGTCAAGAGGTTGTGATATGTAAGCTGGTGTTCTATGAAATTGTATTGGGACTATCATTGAGAGATTTTGAGAAATATTTTGAGAGGAAAGTCATAACCTTTGAAAAAAAAACCCTCCTCTTCTCTACTCATGACATTTTATCAAAACAGTCTCATAATCTTGTAGATTCTTATTTAGAGATAACTTTTTATTTCTCTTGCTGACAAGAGAGGAAAAGTTTGTTTTGACTGAAAGTTAGAGGGTTTATTCTTCCTGTGAAGTTGATTATTTACAGCACTTTTTTAGATTAGTTGATTAATTGATTGGTTGCCAACTGTGAAAATCAATCTCTATCACTATTTTGATAATCCATTAGTTGTTTTGAGTCATTTTTAAGAAAAAAATGTCCAAATACTCTGGTTCCAGCTTCTTAAATGCGAATATTTTCTGGTTTCTTTAGTCCTCTATGACAGTAAACGGAATATCTTTGAGATGTGGACAAAACAAGATATTTGAGGACGTCACCTTGGGCTTTGGGAAACACTGAATGACATTTTTCATTATTTTCTGACATTTTATAGAACACACAATTAATCAATTAATCAAAAAATAATCGACAGATTAATCGATAATAAAAAATAATCATTGGTTGCAGCACTAATTGTCTTTTTACTATTTTATCTAGTTATTATTTAAAATTTATCTTAGTTCTATTTCTTGATTTTATGATTACATTTATTATTACTTCTGTCTTATTTTCAGCTTGTCAGTCACCTGTAAAGCACTTTTTTGCACTAACCTGAAGTTTGATTAATTTACACACATCTATTTTTTTTAAACTGCATATTTGGATGTTGTATATATTGTTGAGAAACAACACAGGTGTCTGTCACACACACAAGCATCGAAAATCACTTTTTTGTAAAGTGTGCAGTACATCTTTTCAGCCACTAGATGGAGCATTTCAATTCACTTTGATGAGGCACCTTCATCAAACTGAGTCACTGAAATCACAAAAATCAAGACCATGATGTGTCAAAAAGTGTCAAATTTATTCTTATAAAAGTGTAAGTATGCAGAATTTAAACAAATTACTTTGTAAAAAAAGATAAGCTACTAAAATTCTTCTTCTTCTACACTATTTTTAACTGTAGAAAACGGATCTTTCTTTCTTTCTTTGACCTCTAAAAGCCTTTTCAGCTTTTTTTTAACTATTCTATCATCATGTCTTTCTATTTAGCAAAAAAATGTAAGAAAAATAGACAGAAATGCAGAAAAGCATCACTGAAGTCTGCATTCAAGTTGGAAAATCACCACATAAACTCTCCTGGCTTAGTGTTTACATGACGCACACACACACACACATTTCACTTAGCTGATTCAGAGCTATGTGGTGTGTTAGTCAGAGTCCAGCCTTCAACCAGTTGGTCATTGGAACAAGCTTCAATTATTACAACAACCAGGGTGGGAATTCACCGGTTAAAATGCCGGTAAATGTTTATCCGCATGTGGTAGCTTCTCCTCCTCCTTTGGCTGGAGGTTTGCTCTGCTGTGAAAGTCAGATTTGTCTGGTGGAGGAGTCACAGGAGCTGTTTGGAAAAGGTTCAGAAATCTAGAAACCAGCAGCATCGTCAGGTGGAGTTTTTCTTTTTTAAGATATGATGTCCAAGAAATTGTGAAAATACATGAAAAACTCAAGATTTGAAGCAGATTTCTTTGCAAATTGGGAGATATGTGAGAAATGACAATGTTTTAAAAGGGAAGTGCAATAAAAATCTTATTCTATTATTGCTATTCTGCAAAACTAGACTTTTTCCTTTAATAGTTTGGAGTTATTTAAAGCTGCACTGGGTGTATTTTCATGAAAAATTCTGCTGTTTTATGGAAGTTCGACAAAGCCGACAAGATTTCAGGGTTCTCTGATTGCACATTTGGCGGTTACTTTTGGAAAATAACAACCCTGAAAAACATTTCCACGTCACGTTTCAAAGCTACAATGGTCCATATTTTACATGTTTTCCTCCTCTACTCCTCCTCTTTAATCTGCAGAGGTTCTTTGCTTTGAAGAGCCGTATCAGAGCGGACAGATTCATCATCGTCCTCGTCCTCGTCATCGCCATAGCCGTCTGTCTCGTTGGTGACATATGAGCCTTTATGTCTGGACAGACACCACAGCAGCACAGCTAAAGCGACGATCAGCAACAGCAGCACTACACAGACGATTCCTAAAGAAGATGGAGGACAAATAAATATAATATCAATATAAATATTTTAAAAAAAGAATGTATAGTAAGATCTGAAAATCCTAAAAACCATCACATTTATCACATTTAATCACTGAAAGAAACTTTGTGGTGGTTCAAACTACAAGATGACATACTGATATCTCCACATATAAAAATGGTTGTTTTGACCTCAAATACGGAGGCTGGAGTGTGCCACCTCATCACAATTTAATTATAATCAGATAATGAACTGATATATTTAAATTAATTATTCAATTTCCATTAAGTGCTGCGTTAAAAAAGTTGGTTCAAAATGTATTAATTCTATTTCCTTTAGTTTGTCTTTAAATTAACTAAAAAGGAAATTATATTTGATAATTTAATAATTTAATTCTAAAATAACTGTAAATTAATCTAATTTTTAAAAAAAATTCTGTTCATTCATATGTTTCCATATAATATCTTTTCCATCTCACTTATTGTAATTAAACACTGAAAAGGTCTATTGTTTTTTAATCATTTTTACAGCGCCACCCTCGAGCCTCCATACATGACTGGTCTCAATCCAGAAGCAACATATTTGAAAATTTGAACTCTATAAGATAAACCATAATTTAGAAGACATTTATGCAGCGATCATGTGTTGAAGAGTTGGAAGCGGTCCAAAATCTCTGACATCTTCAAAATAAGTTGCCATGGCAACAGTCACGGCTGCAGACAACCTTCATCTTTGACTTCATGATGGAAACTATTTAAAAACTGAGAATTCAGCTACTACTGTAATACTGAAGGAGAAAAAAGTAAACTTACCTCCAATTAAGGCTGCAAAATCTCCATTATCAGTGTGATTGCCTGTAAATAAAACAAAATCAGATTAATTCATTCTTTTAAAACATCAAGTTGTTATCAAATTGTTAATTGTTAATTGTCTTGGCTCCATTTATACAAACACCTGATGACGCCAAGAAAAAGCTTTCGTTTCCAACGACATCAAATATGTCAGACTGAATTTTTAGAGAAATATGAACAGATTGGCATCATTTTAAGTATTATACAGTGTTGGAACAAGCAGAAAATGCATATTTGTTAAGTATCATCCAACAATGTGGGAAAAACACGGTTCGTTTCAGTTGAAAGAAACTTTATTTAAAGCATTTAAGATGTTAGAAAACAAAATCCTCGACTACATCCTGTATTTGCAGGAAACAGATTGATGCACTCCTCGAAAGCAGAAGTCAAATTATACATGTTCCTGCAGAAATAATAATGTATATCTAATCAACATTTAAAAAAAAAAAAAAACAAAAAAAAAAAACACTTTTCTTAACAAAGTTACAAAGTGATTTACAGAAAAAGCACAGAATTAACATATAAGGAGACACCACAGCCATGCAGTGTTAAGCTCACACAGTAAAGTCAGAGGACACATGGCAGCTCATGATCCAACCATGCATGGTATTCAAACACCCCTCCGCCTATTTTAGAGCTGCAGTGTGTGCAGAGAGGAGGTGACAACGGCTGCAAGGCTCCACTCACAAAAACTCTGCTCATTTACACACCACAGTCTCCCAAAACGTCACAAAACATCCTACAAAACTCTTCTTCTTATGTCTAAAAACGAGAAAACTAAAACCACAGCTCTTCCATCTGATGAAATGAGAAGGTTATAAGATAATAAAAGCAAGATTATTGATAGATATTTCAAGAAAACAACATAATAAAACAGTTGTTTTGGCATAAAGGGCTTAAAAAATGACATAAGAACATGATTTATCTTGAAATAAGAAGATAACAGCCCTAAAAAAATAATAAGCAGCAACCACAGCTGGTCTTGATTATTAAAGAAGTGTGTGAGTTTGTAAAAATGATAATAAAAAACATCCAGCTGCCTTCATGTCACTCTGAGATGTTTTAATAGTGATTTTGGAAGTTAAAAAGAAAACAAAACGGTGCTTTTAGGTGCTTTTGTTCAGAAAACCCTTAAAGTGGTCTTTTTGTACATTTTTACTGCTGTTGTTAATATTTAAATTTTTATTTTTTTTTGGCCATGTTTTATATCTTTATTGGACAGTGACAGTTTTTAGAGGTGACAGGAAATGAGCAGAGAAAGAGACTCACATGCAAGAAGTGTCCACTGCTGGGATTGAACTGCAGATGTTGTAGTTATGTGTCAAACTTTTTCATGTAAAAGACCCCCAAACTGACACAGATTAGACCAGGGACCCCCGTCTGATAAGATTTTTGCTCTTAGATGTCCCCGGGATCAGTGAAGCAGCGAGGGCAACAGATATTTTGTACTTCAGTGATAAAATAAAGAAGATTGTACAGTTGTTGGCCATAAATCTGACCTGATTTAATCCTAATCTGTAATATCTTTGTACCCTTTATTAATATATTGTAATATAGTCTGGGTGAGTACATTTAACCTGAACTCTTCACGAAATCTTTGTCAGATTTTCAACAAATCTTTGCTTCCCAACGGCTTCTCTGTTTCAGGAAACTCAACATCTGACAATATATGATATGAATGTTTTCCAGATGTGAACTTTTATATAAAGATACAATTCAAGGAGGGAAATCATCCAGATTAAGGTGCGGTCACATGACGTTTCCTTTCACCAGAATTTCCCAGCAACTGGCTTCAAAAGCGATGTGATGTCATGTTTCTGATGCGGGTAATAAATAAATATTAAAAACAGACAAACTTACTGTAAACATTGTATAAAAGTAACGCTACAGTTTGCAGTCTGGTAATGTGATAATGGACTAAAAATGGTGATGAAACACATGAGAATGAGAGTCATCTAATCTTAATTTTCAAGCAGAGATTTCAGTCTGATACAGATGTTCTAACTTGTTGCTCTTTCTTAAAATCAATGAGAGCGTGTTTAAAAAAACACTTTAATCTAAATGTTAGAGTGCTATTATTAGGAGTGTGAATTGTTTTGCTTATATGTGGTAGAGGTAATAAACTCATCTGGACTTTTTTCACATATTTGCATATTTAGTTTTTATTGTTAGTTGTGTCTTTGTTTAATCTGTGCATTGTTTTTCTCATATATATATTTATATAATCTAGGTAGGGTTAATCAATGAGCAAGTTGGGACTTTTTTCATACATTTCCACATTAACCTGCAAATAAACTAAAACTCAAACAAATTCAATCTTTAATCTGGTGTTTTATTAAAGCTATAATATGTAACTTTTCCTCATTAAAATGTCAAAAAACGACTAAACTTATGTTATATATTTTGTTGAGTTGTGTACTTAAACGCACAATATGTAATTTCAGCCGCTAGGGGTCTCAATCAAAACAATAACAAAAGACGGAGTGTGATGACGGTGTGAAGTAGCAAGGGATCATGGGAGTTGTTGTCTTCATTATTAAATGACCAGCTTCACCGGGATAGGATTACTCCAGTGTTCATCGTTTGGGATGTTTTTACCTGCAGAGGTCTCCTCCTCTCCAGAACAAACAGACCCGGAGATTACAGGTAAAAACACTGAATAAAGCTGTTTCACCTAAAAAATCAGTGTTTCTCCGACGATGTGCGGCGACCACCGGACGTCCGGTACGGGCTGTTAGCCGAGCTGCTGCTAACACTTGTTCAGTTTATTTCTCCTATAACTTTAGATCCAGACGTTCGGCTGGTTTCTCCTGGGAGCCGAATTATCCGCAGAGGTCTCCTCCTCTCCAAAAACTAACGTACACGCAGATTAAAATCGTTAAAATACTAATTAAAGCTGTCAATATTTCTCCAACGATGTTTGGTGACCACCGGACTTCCTGGAGGGGCTGTTAGCCGAGCTGCTGCTAACGTTTGTCCAGTTTATTTATCTGATAACTTAAGATCCAGACGTCCAATGACTAAAATCCTTCTTCCGGCTAAAAGATATAGTTAAAAACAACCTAAATTTATCATGAAAATGTGGCTTAAAACCGAATAAAAGTCAATTTATAACAGTTTGTGTGGAACAACCACAACGCCGATGTATAATCTTGTATGTGTGTAAGTTACTCTTTGGTAGACGCCATTGTAGCGGACAAACACAGCGCCGCCGTATGCATCTTGTGCGTGTTTACTCTTTGGTAGAGGAGGTATGACGCCATCGACAGGCGACCAAATGAAACGGTCCGTTACTTTGATTCAATTACAGATTTTCTCTGAGTTTGAAAATTGTTGGAAACATTTGGGATAATGTAAGTACACAACTCAACAACATATGTTGTTTTTAGACATTTTAATGTGGAATAATTACATATTATACCTTTAAAGCTATAATATGTAACTTTTCCGCATTAAAATATCTAAAAACGACTAAACCTATAATATATATTTTGTTGAGTTGTGTACTTAAGTCACATTTTTATGATACATTTTTTTGATCTTGGTAATTTTTAACTATCTAACACCTGGATCTTACATTGTCAGAGAAACAAGCTCGGCTCGTGGCCCTTCCGGACGTCCTCTGTCCACCGAACAGTGTCGGAAAAACACTAATTTTTGACGTGAAACTGTTTTATTCAGTGTTTTTCTCGGGTCTCCTGAACGATAAACACTGAAGGAATCCTAACTGGGAGAAGCTGGTTGTTTAACAGTGAAGACAACAATTCCCATAATCCCACGCTACTTTATGACATTATTAGACGCTGTTATTTGTTGTTGTGTTGATTGAGAGACCCTTAGTGGCAGAAATTACGTATTGTGCATCTAAGTTATTAAGGCAGAAACAGCAGAATAACTGCTAAAAGCTTAAAATTCAATAATCACTGACAGCATCTGATACTTTGCAATCAGACTGCAGTACAACCTATTCAAAATTAAATTATTTATGTATCAGAAAGTGTCAGAAATCAGGACACTTTCTCTTAATTCTGACTTTTTGGGTCACTCTTGTTCTCAAATCCATATTTTTTGACCCAAGCAGAGAGCTCATAGTTAAGTTTAATGTGCAAAAAAAAAAGTGCCTTATAAACGGGAAATAAAAATGAAATTCAGTCACAGCTCTGGCCCTGTTTGGCCCCGTTTGGCCCTGCTGTGGAAACCAGGGCCAGCGGGTATCAGTGTGTCGGCTCTTATCTCCACGGCGACAGACCCTGGAGGCGTCACACTCGCTCCTTCCCATGCTCCTCTCTGACATCAGGCTGATAAGACACTCCCTGCTAAACACACACACACACCTCGGCTGTGTGTTAACATCCTGCTAAGATTAGCCCAGACTGTTTTTGATCACGTGTCAATTACAGAATTGATCAATACTACACTGAACAGCTGCAACGATTAGTCTATTAGTCAGTCGACTAAATTAATCACCAAATATTTTGATAATTGATTAATTGTTCTGAGTATTTTTTTAAGAAACAAATGTAGAAATTCTTTGGTTACAACTTCTTAATTTGGATTTTTTTTTGTTTTTTTTAGTCCTCTATGACAAAACAAGACATTTCAAGTCTATTTAATAGAACAAACAACTTGATTAATTGAGAAAGTAGTTGACAGATTAATCGGAAATTGTTAGTTGCAGCCCCAAAACAGTTTCTTCCACATAATCTAAAAATATTATCAAAAGATTTCATCTTTCTGCTACGCAAATCCAAAAATATTAGTATCTGTACTGAACTCTGGTTATACGCTTCAATTCTTTTGTACGCTTCTTTATACGCTTCAATTCTTTTGACTTAACTTAACTAAAGTTAAGTTAAGTAAAGTAAAGACAATTAGGCAAATATATATATATATATATATATATATATATATATATATATATATATATATATATATATATATATAGATAAACTATAAATGGATAAATATTCAAATATCAAAGTTGAAAACAAAATAATTACACAACATGAAGATTTCTGCAGACAGAGAAAGGTGCAGACTGGAGCTACAACTTATTGTACTGAAGCTTTTTACAATATAAATCATATTTGACACCACAAGGTATCATCAGGCAGCAAATTCACAATATTTTGCACCATCATACTCATGCCAATGTTCAATTCTGATCTCACAATTTTATATTTGTTCAGTAAATTATTCTAAAATGTTATTTTTCCTCACTACAGCTCTTCCATAAATCCACCCATTTAACTGAAATACAATGATTTTTCACATTAATCCTCACAATTTGTTTTTTAAACATGTAATTTTCTTTTGGGTACTTTCAGGTAATTGAGGTCATTGATTTTTATCTCCATACATGATTTGAACCGTTTTAACTTGTGGAAAACAGTAGTTTTCTTTTTTTTTTTTGTAATTGTTGTGTAGTTCTAGTTTGCATTTGTGCTTAATCAAGTTGACAGATTTGACTAACCCTGTCTCCAAGAAACTACAGTTAATTTACAGCTAACTTGTTTTGTCCAGTACATTTTTTTCGGGAAATGAGTCAAGTAAAGGAAGTGTATGTGTTTTTTATACTGCATGCATGTCGTGTCATACAAAGTGAAGAGACTGAAACCAGGGTTGTTGTTAAGTTTAGGCAACAAATGCACATTTCAGGTAAATGTAAACTCGTCCAGTCTCGTGCTTCAAATCATTGTTGAGTTTTTCAGTATTTCATCGAGAGCGCAGTGTTTCCTGAAACTTAACCAAGTACTGTGAATGTCTTAATATAACCATAAAAAAGTTTTTATCATGCTTTGGTAGCTATGATGCCAACATTTTGCAACATTGAAATGTTATTTCATTAAGTTAACAAAAAACATAAAGCAGGCGGCATCATGTTTTTGCAAAAACATATATATATGCTGTATTATACAAATATAATTTCTAGAAGAAAATGTTTATTTCACGGTTTTTACATCCACAAATCAAAATTCAAACCGCTTTTCTCCAGAATAATCCCAAACTGGAAGTGGAAAGTAGTAGACAATAGTTCTCGTTAATTTTTTTTCAACTCTCTTACAGGACTCACATGACCACATTCCTGCACGTACCAATTACAAACATCTCCGTCGTGACCTCTGGAAGATGAGTCTCGGTTTGTGAGGGATGTTCAGTTGCCGTGGTAGTTGTGAGGGGAGGAATCGTGTTAGCTTCCATGTTTACGTCAACCTGAGCAGATAAAAAAAACAAGACATGCTGCTGATCAGATATGTATAAAAACTAGGGGACATGCAGGAATGAATAAAAAAATCTTAGTTTGTCTTTCGCAATGGATTTAGCGGATATTCCAGAAATAAATTAATGGATACATGAATAATTGTGTCAAAACAACAATAAAACCGTTCACTGTGATGGATTAAGTCTCTCCAAAATGTTCTTATAGAAGTGATCTACAGTAAAACCAATACTTTGAACTGGCTGCATGTTGAAGGAAAGGATCTGCAGTGATGTAAAGTTTGTAGAATTGGTAGTAAGTGGAGATTAAATATACATAATCCTTTAAATGTTAAAGTGGATAAGCAGCTCCAAACATGTCCAACAAGATTAATTCTTTCTTGCAAAAATTTAAGGAATAATGGACTTTTAAAGGACAGCAGGAAACTTAAAGACACCCTGTGGAGGTTTTTTTTTAACCTCTAGTAGCTCTATTGAGCAGTTTTTCTTTTTTAAATGAGTGGATCACCAGTTTGTTTGTTGTGTTTGTATTCTGTGTGGTGACTTGATACACATTCCTACCGACGCTATACACAGAAACGCAACAACAAAGGCAGAGAAGAAGAAGACTGCAAGCTAGTAAACACGGATGTAAACACTGTAAACTTTTCTCGGCTTTACAAATATTTTATGAGAAAGACTTTTGTTGTGGTGTGTTCAGACAGAATATGAAGTAATTTTTCTTTCTTTCTGTTAATTTCTTGATGAAGCACATTCATTGCGTCTAACTGTGTTTTTCAATTGACTTTGTAATGTAATCACACTACGTCTAAAATTCAGTTTGCATTCTGTCTGAACACACAGTTAGACCAACATACCATGTGGTTTGGTGATTAACTCTATCCACAGGTTGCCTTTAAGTCTACAGACTCTCTATAAAGCATTGAAGTAAAAATTCAGCAAATTTTCTCCAAAATTATGAGAAAAATTTGATGGAAGTTTAGAGGGAAAAAACATTTTCAAAGCTGATTTGCTTTTCCCACAAAAAAAAAAAGCATGCTTGTAGACCCGCCCCTTAAAATCAGATTGTTAATGAGCACAGAGAAACTTTCCACTTTCAGCAGATGAATGTGAAAACAAACTCTGCACATACATCATCCTGCACAGTGAAGCTCAAACATTCGACTGTAGGAACGAGAGGAAAAACGTATTTTTGAGCGGAGCGGGATTTAACTTTACTAGCTTGCTTCTTCTTCTTCTTCCCTGCCTTTGCTGGCACATTTCTATGTTTCTTGGTGCATTGCCGCCACCTGTAAGTCAGTGGTAGAGCTCGTCCTCCCAAGAAAAATGACACTATAGGTTGTAATATCAGTCGCCAAAAACGACCGATAGTTAGGTTTGAGGCCATCTAGCGGCTGTAGTAATTAAGTTCAGATGACGTCTATATAAGGTGAAGAATTTCCATATTTGGAGGTGGTTGGTTGGGTGGAAGGTTAGATCCTAACTGAGACCGTTGTTCACTTCCTGTTTCCAACTGCAAGTCAGGACAGTTTTTTAAAAACTGTAACTACGATTGTTGTGGTGTTTACTGTAAGGAAGTAGTAACTTTAAACCACATCACGTTTCCAGTGATCACTTTAATACCAAACCATGATCTTTCCCTAAACCTAACCAAGTTGTTTTTGTGCCTAAACCTAACCAGACCTGAACCACAGTGTTGTCACACCATAAAACATAATTATTTTTTAACAGCGATGAGTAACAATTTTGGAAAGCACAGACAATGATGTCCTGCCGATTTCTGCCGACAGAGGCGCCAGATTAGACAACGCTCCTATGTGTCACTCTGGGGTGTGATCAAACAAACTTGAGGACTTGTTGTAGAAGAATAGTGTGAAATAATTGGCAACAGCAACTGTGTATTGCATCCAGTGTCATCGTGTGCATGCTCGAAACAAACAAAACGGGGACCCACTCATAAAAAAAACATCTTTATAGCACTACTAGAAGTCAGAAACTGCACAGGGAACCTTCAGTTTTTCACACTCTGAATCATGAACTCGAGGGAATGGATTTAAAGTGTCAGTGTTTGTCTGTATAACAAGAGTCATGTTTCACAAAACTATCTGTGAGCTGCAGAGCATTAAGGTAAAACAGAGAAATGTTGTTGTTATTTATTATTATATAGGAATGTAGCAGAAGTGTATTTGTACATACAAAGTTTATGAAACAAATATATGCAGAACACACATGTAAAGTTAAGTTTAACCAGGATATGTGACGTTATCAGCATCATTCCAGACAGTCTTGGTTGATTACTAAAGATAACATGGTGCAACAACTTAGTTTGGATGCTACATTATAAAAAATTAAAAAAATATATAAAAAATATATGAAAAGCAAAACAAAACTCACCAGTTCTGAGAGTCTGCAGGCAGATCTTCATTCGCAAAGAACAAGAAGAAGAAGAAATACAACAGAGCGTATGCTGGACAACACACACACACACTCACACACACACACACACACACACACACATACACAGATGGGTGTGGTGTCAGTCCCCAGGGTCGGGATCTGTTCCCCCTCCGGCCAATAGCGAAGCAGACTCCACCTCTCTGGTGCTAAACAGCCTGCAGATGTCTGAAACTGTGCAGCTGACAACGCCTCTTACATCATCTGTTAACACACACACACACACACCCACACACACACACACACACACACACACACACACACACACACACACACTGGATTTCTAAAGTGGTGGAATAAGTACTCCTTTAGTTAAGTAAAAGTACCAATACTGCAATGTAAAAATACTCTGTTGCAAGTAAAAGTCCTGCATGAAAAACCTACTACAGTAAAAGTACAACTTATTATAGTTTCAGTATTGCAGTAAAAGTAGTGGTTTGGTCCCTCTGACTGATATATTATTATATTTGACTGAAGCATCAGTGTGTCATTCGAGGTATATTTATTAAAACTAAGTGTGGGGAAGTACAAATAGATACCTTGCACAAGTTACATTTTTCCTATTAACCCAACCCCAGGAACCCTGCTGACATACGGCACAACACAAGCGTACAACTTAAACCTACACAAGCAGATCCACAAATTACAATGATCAAAAAGGTTGTATATGAAAGTTGCCAAAAGAAATGTAATCAAAAGAAAGACCCAGAGCAAAAGGAACTTGCAGTCAAGCAATAATAGTAATCTCAGGTTTCTCTAAAAAGGATAGGAAAGGGCCCCATACTCTATATAGAACTTATTCACTGACCTTTCAGTGGAATAACTCATTTTTTCAAGTTTCTAACATAGCATAATGTCCCTAATCCAGTGAGAGTGAGAGGGAGGGACAGTGTCTCTCCATTTGAGTAGTACGGTGCATTTTAATCACCAGTAAGGAAGTGAAGGATTGTAAGATTTTAGAGAGAGTTTGGAACACTAATTTCCAAAATTCAGCCAGGCAATGGCATGACCAGAACATATGAGGAAGTGAGGCAGGGGCACATTTACATCTGTCACAAATACCATCTACCTTGGAGTTAATTTTAGCTAGTTTTGTTTTGGAAATATGAATATGATGTACCACTTTAAACTGTATAAGTGCATGACGCACACAAATAGAAAAGGAATGTGTGTATATATATATATATATATATATATATATATATATATACACACATATATATATATATACACACATATATATATATATATATATATATATATATATACACATATATAAGAACAAGCTCTCAAATGTCATCTTCCCATGCAGTTCTAATTTGAAATGGAAGAATATAGAGTTGACCGGCGACCCAGACAGTTGTAAGCGGCTTTAGCATCATCAAAAATGTATCTATAGGGTTGTACAGGGGTTTTTCTGGGAACTGGGGTATAAGATGTTGCACAAAATGACTGACTTGTAAGTATTTAAAATACTAGTAGTTTGTTGTGAGAAAGATGCGAAACAATTATTAATACAAACTAAACATTTCAAGCCCTTATTATGGAAAAACCAGTATGAGCTGTCAAGAGTGGATGGAACAAACAAGTGGTTTCCTGCAATTGGACTATGAAGAGAGGGAGCCTGAGAACCAAAGTTCTTCTGACATTGGATGAAATTGGCAGGGCCTGACTAATTACTGGAAGGCCTTTTGTGTGTCTGAGGTGGAGGTAAGTGCTGCAATCAGAAGTTCTGATACACAAATCTGTTTTCAGTTTCTGGACTTTTTCTCTAAATATTGGATCATTTGAACATTTATTGAAATGAAAGCATGTGAGAATCATTACTTGGTGGAGCTGTTAACAACTCATAGACATCTGAAATGTGACCCCGACTACACACTGCTTTTTGTAAGACGTCAAACGCCAAAAAGGTTGGAAACCACTGGTTTCATCTTTAATAATGCTCCCAATGGGAAAATCATCCAATGATTTCATCTTTTTTCACTGCTACACAGATGATACTCAGATCTACCTCCCCCTCAATTCCCAAAATCAGGCCAATGTAACCAAATTACAAAACTGTCTCCAAGACGTCAAAGACTGGTAAACTCATAACTTCCTTCAGTTAAATGAGAACAAGACAGAGATCATACTCTTTTGCCCCCCACATCATAGCACTGTTACTGCTCAGAACCTCAATCACCTTCCCGCCTACATCAGACCTCACGCTAAGAAGCTGGATGTTATATTTGATAGCAATCTAAATTTCAACAGGCAGGTAAATTCTGTTCTTCCAACTCAGAACCATCTCCAGAATTAGGCATTTCCTCTCACCCTCTGACCTAGATCCAACACCCTCTACCTAGGCATCTCTAAGGCTATCATTTCCTGTTTACAACTAATCCAAAACGCTGCTGCCCGGTCATTAACAAGGTCCAAGAAACGAGACCACATCAACCCTATCCTTTCATCCTTACACTGGCTTCATTTCAGGATAAATTTCAAAAATTCCTCTAATTGTTAATAAATCTCTTCATGATCTCGCCCCTACATATATCTCAGAGCTTCTCACCCCTTACAGCACCAGCAGACCCTTCAGATCCTCCCACCATGGCATGTTGGCTGTGCCCCGTTCATGGAAAACAAAGGTCTGGAACAGGGCTTTATCTGTAGTGGCTCTAGAACAGCCTGCTGGAGGCCATTTGACAGGCTGAGTCTGTTGATGCTTTTAAGATGCACTTTAAGACCCACTTTTATTCTCTGGCTTTTAATTGTATTTAATCTGTTTTTATTTCTACTTGATTTCTTGGGTTTTAAAGTGGATTTAAACTTGTTTCTACATCTGTTAAACACATATATGTCCATGGTACAAAACCTGTTTGCGTTTTAAAGTGCTGTACAAATAAAATAAACTTTAAACTAAGTAAATGTTTCTTTCCACCACTGCTCGCAGGCCTAGTCGGTGAACTACTGACTAACTAACTACTGCACCAGCTAACGGATGATGATCATAGTGATCATGAACTGTGCATAAAAGTGATGCTACAACTTGTAGTCTGGTAGTATAATAATGTACTAAAAAACGGTGAGTAATAACCTCTCCATTTCCAAACACAGAGAAGCAGTATTTCCATTGGCCGACTGAGCAAATCCAGCTCAAAGTTGAACAAAAGTGAACTCTGACCTTCAAATCCACCGGAGTCGACAGGACATTGCAACGAAACAAATGCTTGAATTTTTCCTTCGGACTGGTTTCAGTTGAAGTGAATGGGAAATGGAGCGAATGTATGACGGAAATATGATGTGACCACACCTTTAGGCTCAGTCTTCCTACAGGTGAGTCTAATCATCCTGTTAATTAGGTCTAGTTCAGTACTTTTACTTACCTCACACCTGATTGATTGAGCTGCAAATCAGTCAAAAGATTAGAAAATGATCCACTGTTTCCTTTTAGTTTTTAGTCATTTTAAGTTTCAAACTTATAATATTAAAGCTGTAATATGGAGTTACAGCTACAGTTTTGTTTCACGTTACAGATCAATGAGGGAAAATCACATCACCTTGCATATAACCTGAAGGGTTCCATGTCTATATGTGTATCTTTGTAGGAAAGATGATAAAAAATGAGATTAGTGCAAGAAAATACCGTCTCTCTTGTCTTTTTGGGAGTTCAGAGTTTCACATAAATCCTAATTTCTTCAATTTTGTGAGTTCTGTAATCGCCAACCACGAAAAACCTGAAGCCCAGTGTAGAAATGAGACATTTTAAGCAACAGAAAAAGAAGCATTTTAATCACAAAATATGTTATCTCTAATCTATAACTGCTTCCATCATTAAAATCTCAGATGCAGAGTCACATATTGATAATTTATTTCATTTCATATAACCAACAAAAACCAGTGCCCCCAACATTTCATAATACACATTGTCACAACATTGCAGACAAACTGTCCCACATATTTTTTACCGTTTTGTCTCATTTATATTTTTCTTTGCATGAAGAGAAGAGTTACAAACTAAATGTTTTATTCTAACAGCTTCGTTCAGATTGTTTGACAGTTTCTACTGCGCTGAATATAAACTCTAACAGGATCAAACCTGCAGCAGAAGCAGGGAAGGAAACTATATACCAACATTTCATCATTATTTTAGCAGCCAATTAGCAATTTTGAATATATTATAACTCATAATAATGATTTACTAGCCACTTAAATGTTAGCAACTAGCAAACAAGAGTTAAGCCCAGTGGTTTTTTGTTTTTTTTACAGCATCAAAAAATGTGTCACATCCAAATTTTACCAGTAAGATGTTTTTGTTATGAACAGATAGATAATGACTCCAAACGATGGTTGGCTTTCTAGCAAACTGGCTGCTAAAGCATTTTACAAGCCAATTAAACGATTGTAACTTCAAGACACAACACATCATTTTTCAAATTTAATAGTCAACTAGATTTTTAAAAATGTTGTCAATTGTCCACCTGAATCTAACGAAGTGTCTTCTAGAGTAGAAAATACTCACAGGCCATTTTGAAACTTTTACAAGCCAAATGTCAAAATGTTTTAAAAGGTTACTAGTCATTTTCAACGTTTGAACACAGTTCTTCCAACGCGGCTATATGAGTTAACTTGTCAGCCACATTCATAATTTTTCATATATAAAATCTCAAAAAGAATGATTGGTGGCTGCTTGACTGATTAATGGCCACATTTGAAATCTACCAGCCACAATCTAACAGTTTTTAGAAAATGTTCCCGTTCCTTTTAAGAGAAGAACCTCAAATTAATGACTAAAAACTTGGCATAAATCTAGTCAACATTTTCGAAAATTTACCCGGCAGTTTGATTTTTAGGATTTAGTCAGAAAGCGGCCGTACAGAAACAAAAACTTACTCGCCAATTTCTGCAGCAAGCCTCTAAAAATCTGTTTGACTTGCCAAAATGTTGTTAAAGCTGTTCAACTATTTACTTTACTTTTATTTTAAAAATCAGTGGCTAGTTTTGTTAAAACTTTATGGCCACAACCAAAATCTCAGAGCTGTTTTTTAGACTTTACAAGCCACCTAGAAAAGGACAGAATCTCTAAAACATGTTAGATTTCAGTCAAAATGACAAACTAACTGGACTAGTTGGCAGCCAGCAGCCAAACTTTACCAGCAATGTTTTGGCTGCTGGCTGCAGTTTCCCACCCTGCGCTGCTCTCACGGCATCGACAGGTTGTGTGTTGCTAGGCTTCTGCTTCTTTATAATTTACTGTAGCTCCCTCCTTCTTTGTCCTCCCTCCTCCTTACTCGTCCTCGTGCTCAAAGAACTCATGGCAACAGACGGTAACCATAGAGATGAATGTCATGAACTCCTGGAAGTCACACTCGGCGTCGCCGTCCGTGTCCAGGCTTTCCATCAGGCCGTCCAGCGTGGCCTGGTCTTTCACATGCTGCAGGGAGGACAGAAAGTTCACATCAGGACATCAACAAAGATGACTTTCTACTTTTCCTACACTTCATTTTTAGACTTCCTCTCTTATCTTTCGCCCTTGCTTCTTTCATTCTTTCTCAACTTCATTTATTTCCTTTCCTTCCTTCTTCAACTGTTTAGAAAAGACAGACCTGAAATGGGGATTTAAAGTTTTACCTTTCAGCAAAACATAACTCAGTATTTCCACTGATTTAGTTGTTTTTACTAAAGTCAGGATTTGAACACTGGTCTTTTCAACTACAGTACTTTTGCAGTAGATCTATGTTCCTTCTGCTCCAATTTAATACCAGTGCACCAGTGGGGAAGAGGAAATATTGTGGAGTAGCTCAGTTAATTTGATAACATACAATTTACAATTTCATTTAGAAAATATATCCACATATTGAATCAGCTATAACAGCTGAACGATGCTGCAATTAAGAGTAAATGATAAATAGTTGGCAAAAGTTATGTAAAAATAATGAATACATGGTGGAAATAGTGAGCTAAAAGTATTAACAGTTGAAAAAGATAGCTAAAAGTAACCAATAAACAGATTAAATAGTTTTAACTGATGCACAAAAGGTTGAAATAGTTAAAAGTTAATAAACTATGAAAATAATTCTCAAAATAAACAGTTGAAACAGTTAGCTAAATGTTATGTATAAATGGTTTAATATCCAGTTTCTGCCACTTGAACGTAACAAATGTAAACTGACATAAAAACTGACAGTTAAACTCTATGAAAACATCTATTATATAATGAACACATTTGGAAAATGATGAGTCTGTGTTGATAAATGGGGTACTTAAGTTCATCTGACAGGACTGTGGGTGCGAGTCTGACAAATAAAGGTCGGCACTGTTCTACTCTGTCAGTATTTTCTCCTGAGGTCGACATCTCTTTGTGCTGAGTTTGTGTCTCACCGCCATCAGATCTGGCAGCTCGTCATGAAGCAGATCCTTCAGCTCGCTCTTCTTCAGTTTGTGCTTGTCGCCTTCTCTCTCTGAATACTTCTGAAACACTGCAATGATGGTCGCCATTGAAGTCTCCAGGTCAGTCATCGTCATCTGCAGGCTTTTCACCTATTCAGTAAAAAATACATGAATACTTAAAGTATTGATAGTACAGTATCTGATACATTTTAACACAGCAGAAAGAACTTTTCTTTGGACTTTTATCATGTGCTGATGAGAACATGATAAAAAGTCCTTTCTTTAAACAAAGACAGATGATGAAACAATCAGTATGTCAATCTTTTATTATTTAAAATTAATCACTAATATTCAATTTCTTATTAGATGCATTAGAAATAACAGTACTGCCTATTTGAATAAAATCAGATTAATAAAAAGACAAAACAAGATATTTCTATTTTTGCATCTTTACCATTCAGTAAAAGTATATGAAACCACTGCAACAGTGCATGCTTGAAAATACAAAATACTTGATATATAGTATTAAAAATGAGAAATAAAGCACAGATTTTAGTTGAAACTGATGTTTATTTACATTGTTGTTCCCTGAAATTGCATTTTTAAAAAGCTTTTCTTCTTGTAGCTCATATTTTAGGAAGTAACTAAACTTGTGCATGAATATTTATCCAGGCAAAAAAAAAAACCAGACTGTTGACGGTAAACTTACCTCAGCGTGAGTCTGGACAGAAGATGTTTGTTGTGAATCCAGAGAGTGGAGGCTGAGGATGGACAGCAGACTTTATACTGGGGCAGTTTGGTGGGAGGTTGCAGAGCTGAGGTCAGCCGGCCTGTCAGTCAAACCGCTGACCAATCCCGTCTGTCCACCTCCCCTCACTCCACTGCAGCCCTGCACTAACCAGCAATGATGGGGCATATCTGGCCCTCACACTTTTATTTTAACACAAACTACTCTCCCTTCAGCAATGCAGAATCTGCTTCACATCTTTATGCTCACACTGTACGGATCAATCGATCAGCCACAAAACCTTTGGTCGCTGTTGTGCAGTGACTTTTCCAGTAAAGTTTATTCAAACAAGGCGACCACATCCTCAAGAATGCTGACAAAAAGAGAGAAAGGCAGCATTACTTTGTGCAATTCTACTATGAACGTAAAGTAAGAAAGTTGCAGACAATGAACCGTTCAGTTTTCAGTCCAGACTACAGTTTTACCCACAACATGTATTAGCAGTTTCTCCATAAATATGAAAACAAACTCTCTACAGTTTTAAATGCATCTTTTGTCAGCAGCCATGTAGGAGATCAGACTGTGGAACTGTGAAGTGCAGGACAGCCGTCCAAACTTTCTGACCTGCCAGAAATCCAACTGATCATGTGACAGTCAGGGGCCTGTTTCAATGAAGCGGTTCACGAGCACCGCTTACACACAGATAGTAAATGGTGCCACTGTCCCGTTTCACAAATGATCGTCAACTCTCAAATTGCAGATAAACTTGCGAGTCCTACAGTCCTCTTGCATGTCTCTGCACAGGTTGCGAGTATTGTGATTCTTTTGTTTAGTTAAATGTGTTAAAATTAACACGAGAAGAAATAAGAACGAAAAGTCGTAGCTTTGCATGTTGTAAATTTGGTGAAACGGGCCCCTTGATCGCTGATCTTTCACGTAGTTAATCAGGTGTCACCTCAAGCTGCTCATCCAACAACAATCGATCTGGCAGAAATTCGGCCTGATTGTAAAATTAGTTGATGGCGACCAATTCGTGGTTAAAATCGGTAAAGTGTCTGCCCAGTTTAACATGCTGGAGATAACGGCTCTCCTGATTAACGTCCTATGTCCTCTTATATGTTGTGTTTGTATTTTTACCCTCTACTGCAAATCAAATTTCCCCTCAAGGGACAATAAAGATCATAACCGCTGCGTGATGCTACGAACATGACAAAAAATACTGAAGCTAAGCTACTATGTATGGGCTTCACTGGGATGTCACTGTTGCAGTTTGATTAATAGTTGATAAACATACATTTCTGTATATTTCAGAGTTGTTTTGTCAACATTACATTTTTGTATTTTACAGGTATAAATAGATGTTTTCAGCTTGTTTAGATGTGGTAATAGAGTGGCACAGGTGCTTTGGAATAACTGATAGTCAACACAGTATTTATGTTCCAATATTTGACAACAGAAACAGAAAAATGTATAAATAGAACAACTATATCTTGAATTCGGTCATTTCAAACCTCAATCTATCGAGGTTTAATGGCCATCCACCTTCCTCGCCACACTCTCACCAACTACATACATGGAAAACTAGTCAGAAACAATTAAATTGCATCATTAAAAATAATTGTAAGTAATTGCCAGTAAATACAGTAATTTATATACATTTATAAGTGAATTTCTTTGTTAATTTATCATTTAATACTGTTCAGTTGAATCCACGTGCACAGACAGCCAATGACCATGCATGGTTTACCAATCCATTCCCTCTGTCTTTTAATGTGTTTGTACAGATTTCCACAGCAGTATTTTTTTGTTGTTGTTGTTTTTACCACATGACCCTTGGGGGCCTCTGTACGCATCTCTAGCAGGTTGATATTTTTGGTTCAAAGTGAAATATCTCGGTAACTATTGGATGGATTATCATGAAATTTGGTGCCAGCATTCATATCCCCTGCAGGATGAAGTGTAATAACTTTGGTGATCCTGGGAGTTTCCGTGTTGCACCATCATAAGGTCAAAATTTACATCTGTCCCATATTTTTATTGTTGTTTACGACCAGATACCTGCAAAACTTTTGCAGTTGTACTTTGCCTTTAGTGCTAATTAGAAAATGTGAGGATGCTAAAATAAGACGAGGAACATTGTAAACATAATACCTGCAAACCGTCAGCATGTAAGCATCGTCATTGTGAGCATGTTAGCATGCTGACCTTAACATTTAGCTCATAGTGCTACGCCGCCAAAGTACAGCCTCAATGAGCTTGAAAAATATATTTATCTTTGTGTTTAACCAGCAAATGAACAAGCATAATAGCATCAGAAAACATTAGGAAATCTGTGAATGGTTCTATAATATAACACAACAACAAAACATAACATGCAACAGCACAAAACTCAACATAAATCAGTGGGTAAGAAAGTCACTTTAATATGGAGATTTAAACCAACAATCCTGTCAGTTTTAACTTGCTCTGTTTGTTTAAACATGCAGGAACCTGTTTATTAATGTAACTTCATTTATCTCTACAAAATGATAAATGGATAAATTACAGGGGGTGCAGCAGGTCTTTTCCACTTGAAGTACATTCACAGAATCTTGCCAAGCACCTCTGAACTAATTAAGATGAAGTGAGATGAACAAACAAAGTGTAACAATGCCAAACCCCTCCCTCTGCGTATCTCTCTCTGGTCATCGTGGATCGTATAACATCTATCTGCGTTCTTCCTTTGATCTGGATCTGCTTCTCCTCGTTTGTGCTCGGGCATCTGCTAGGCGACAAAGGCCCGTTTCAGAGGAAGCGGATGGCCGTGCATGTTAATGAAGACGTTCTTTTCACTGTTGAAGTTGGCCAGACGTGTGCCCTCCGCAGCCCAGAGAGAGAGCTTAAACACTGCATCTGCTGCAGCCAAATAGGCAGAAGTTGAGACGTCCGGATGCCAAGTTTTTACTCTAAATTGCTGTAAACAAACTTGAGACTTTTGGGGGAAAATATACACACGTTTAAACCAGAGTGATCAGTTTGTATTCCCAAAATATGTAGCATTCTATAAAGCTTTCTACTATATCTTTTATACTTTTGATATGTTTTAGTAAATTTCCTGTGTAGTACTGTGTAATTTGGTACAAGGAAATAATATGTAACCATATTTTTTTTTTTAAAAATGTTCTAAAAGAAAGAAAGAAAGTTCTCACTTGCTATATTATTATGGTGTATAAATGTGTTAGACCTGACAAACCAAACCATGGCCTTCATAGAATGGAAGTATTAAAAACCCGGGTTTTCAGATTTTGATAAAATCTTGAGTTTTGGGTCGTAGTTTGGTATGTTTTCGGTGCAGTGTGAGTGGGTCAAACTCACACTTGAAACACTTTTTTTACGTTCTTCAAGTGCTCAGACGTATTCGACTAATTAGATGGTAATTATTGGGTTCTCAAGGCGTACCAAAGTTGATAAAGTCGTGTACTGAATTGTATTTTAACACCATAATACAACAGATGAAAACAATCCGGCATGAGATAAAATCCACCCAAAAACACTGGATTTTATGCATGTATGAATAAAGGCAAAACAGGAAATGTAAATCAAAATGAACGTTTTAATACTAATGTTTTGTGCACTTTGTTGTTCTCAACATTTTCAGCTTCTGATAAATTCATCAAAAATGTGAGATATTATGAAGAATGGTGAGTATACTTGCAAAGCCTTACAGTACATAATGAGGGTCAAAACATAAGATATGTAAGATTTTATTTTTCCTCTAATCAATCTTGCATTTCTTAAAAATCTACTTGAGTGTCTTGAGTGTTTAGACTTTCAGCTGCAATAAAAAGCCTTCACATACTGTTTTTTACTGTATTATTATGACACAGCAGGTATATCTCGTCACCAATAATCTCTACAATGTGCTGAATTCCCCAGCGCCCCCTCTGACCTCTGACCTCCCTCCACTCTTTGTATTTTCGGTCAGGCAGCATGCTGGAGAACAGAGGCATTTATTACATGATAAACTGTGTCTTTGTTTGATGATAAATACACTCCTCACGCGGACCACGACAGACTGGTTCATTGTTCGCCTCAAACACTGAAACTCTGTGCAGCCGAACGGGCCGAAACACAACGAGAGAAACTGCAAAAAAAAAAAAAAAAAAGCCTTATCATCGGTCACATCTCTCAGTATTTATCTGTCAGTCTGACTGCTGGTGTGTCAGATGTGAGATTCACTGTCAGCTGGCATCAAACTGAGAAATCTCAACTATTGGACGGATTACCATAAAAATTTCTACAAACTTTCATGTTTCCTGGAGGATGAAACCTTATAACTTTGGTGATCCTCTAAATTTTAAATGTTATACTTTACTCTGTAGACTCTTGTTTTAGTATAAACATATTTAATGAATAAATTCAAAATGATAAGTCCATTGACCAGGTAAGTAATCATTTTGGTCAAAAATGTTATCAGTTATTGTATTTGTATAGCACAGTGCAACGTGCTTTACATAATAATAAATAAAAAATAACGTACATAATTATAAAATTATCCAATCAAAATTACATTATACATGTTATAAGCTTATCATTATAATATTAATAATTATACAATGATTCAATAAAAATACATTTACATTATAATAAATAAAATATATATTATTATAAAATCTATATGAGATATAATTATAAAAGTATTCAGTAAAAATACATTTACATGATACTACATAAAAATATGGTATTACAAAATATTTATTAAGTACTAAACAAAAAAATATTTACATTATAATGAATAAAAATTATGACTTTTTGAGTTTTAAGATACAGATGGAAATTAGATTTTTGTTGTATCTGGTGCAATATTGTGTAACTATTATGAATAATAAATAAATAAATATTCATAGTAAAATATTTTACATAAAAATTCAAAATGTTGACGTTACTTCATAGTAATTGTTTTTTTTAGTATTTTTAAAGGATTTCTGAATTCCTATTTTTCTTTTTGCTGAGACGAACTTCCATAAAGAAGACGTAGGGGGGAATCTTTGTCATTATGCAATTTTTTTTGCTATTTTGAAGTTTATGTAATTTTTCATTTCTTGTTATTCTTTTGTTATTGTTTTGTTTATTTTGGGTGTCAGGTGATGATTTTGTTAGATGAGGTAATGTTATAGTCCACTTTACAATTAAATTTTGATAATAAAATATTAGAAAACACCTTAAACTCTGGTTTTCTGCTCACATCTTTTTCTTTCTTTTTAATATAACTCTTTACATCTGCAGCAAAACTCCTGACAGATTTCACATCTCAGTCGTCTATTTCATGATCAACCCGTCTCTCTCCTCCTCCTCCTCTGTTGTGTCTCCTCCAGCATTTTTTCTCCCGGGAGACGAGCATCCAAACGGCCTGAGGAGCCAGCGGGGGTCCCAGAGCTGTGCCGTCACCGTGGCAACAGGTCAGCGCCTCCTCCTGCTGAGCTGGAAAAGGTTTGCCAGGCCGCTGAGTCATCACCTGGCAGCCAATGTACACACACACACACACATTAGTAAACTGGTTTTTGTTTCTTCACCTTTTTCCTCCTTCATTTTTGCTTTTTTCCCCCATTTTTTCATTTAGTTTTAAGCGTTTCTAAGCTCAAATAAGTTGCTGTATTTACTGTCAGCATGCTGTGACCTCTGACCTTTGACCTCCTCATTATCAGGCCTGTGTTTTCAGCTGGTTAGGAATTTCTGGCGCCCTCAGTTCAACTCTTTCTGGGAGGAAAAAAACAGGTCTAAAGAGTAAAAAAAAAAAAAAAAACTAAATCATGCTTTATTCTGTTTTTACTTGTCATTCTGGTAATTCACCATTAGAGAGCAGCAGCACTTCATGTACAAGCATGAAGCTCCCAGCAACCTCATTCTTTCATTAACAATCACATCAAGTTTACTGATAATCAGACTAAATTACCAACTATATTGGTGATTGGTTAATCGTTTTGAGTTCTTTTTTAAAGAACAAATAACAAATTTCTCTGGCTTCAGATTCTCAGATGTGAGTTTTTCTGGTTTCTTTGTCTTCTGTGACAGTAGAACAAGTATCATTGTGTTGTGAACTGTTGATTGGGATGTCATCTTGATCTTTTGGAAGAATTGATCAAGTATTTTCTAAGATTATATTGACCAAATGACCAAATAATTGATCAATTAATAATGAATATAATCATCAGCTGCAGCCCTAATCAAGATCTCACTATATGAACAAAACCACATTATTTTATCCCATATAATTGCCATAATTTTTCTAATAAATCATTATTATCTGATTTCATCCAAGAAAAGCCACAGCCTTAAAAACTTAGGGTCAGTTTTATGGGTTTTTTTTTTTTTTAATGGATTCATTTATTCATGGATTGAATCATGGAGGCAAAAGTAATTAAGGGGTTTTATTGTACCTCTTGTGGATGATTAGTAGGTTTAATAACAGGTTATTAAAGTGGAAAAAAATGTATGACTAGTGTAAAGTCTATATTATCTTATAATGAGAATTTGAAAGTAATTTTACTTAATTAAAGACGTGACAAAGGGTCGGTTATAAAAGTTTAATTGGCTTTTAATTTTACAAGGCATTTGGCATTCATTTGGAGAAAATATAACATGTAAAGTGAGTTTGTAGTTTTGCTGGTGAACCCTTCCTCTTAGAGATGAAATTTGGCAAAGCAATTTTTTACAGAAGGACCACCAATCACAGAGCTCCCCAACATATTTTCTGCCTAGTAACTAGCCAATGTAAAATCCTGATTGGGTGGGAAACAGGAGGATTTATTTATATATGTTTTCTGTTCTTGCCAATAAAGACAAATTATAGAGATGTTTGGGAGGGTTAAATATACTGATTGTATAGTTAATGACTTTGAAAATACAGTATATATACAGTAAATATAAAATGGGCAGAAATGCTTTTAAATATTAGATTTTGCCTCATTTTTCCCAACCAGTTTGAAGTATATTCTAGAAACAAGTGTCTTGTTGTATCTTAAAGAGAAAATTCTTAAAGTTCTTCTTAAACAAAGAAAATTCTTTGTTTTCTCTTCTTAAAGAGAAAACAAAGAAAAATACAACGTGTCAACTTGTTTAGAAGGTAGACAGGTAGAAACTGTGACATCACGGCGGGGCTAAAGGTGAGTCAGAGCATCTTCAAACTGATGAGGATTCATGTCTGCTCCACATGTCTGGCAGGTTTTTATCTCTTTCGTTTCGCTGAGTTGTAACAAGCTGCTGATGGAAACATGAAGTCCTGGTTGCATCTTGGCCCTAGCACTGTTGACATCATGCCCGGCCGTATCATGGCGCCCACCCTGGCTGGTGTTTCCCTCTGCTGGATTATTTCCTGGCAGTGCGCGCCTGGCTGCTGATCACAGCGTAATCTGGACAGATCCTCAATCTGTCAGCCAAACCCAAATCCAATCTGGCTCATTTTGTTATTCACCTTGCAGCGGCTGGCAAACGGTCATAAACCTGGATAACCCGGAGGAGGAAAAGTGTTTTCTGAAGGGTCATGGCCGCTGTGAGTGTGACTGTGACGGGCATTAGACTGAGTTATGGCTGCAATTGAGCCACTCAGGTGATTCGTGAAGGACGGCGGTTGTCGCCTGGAGCTTGGAGGAGATGATTTTCTGTCTTTCTGTCGCCTTGTGCATCTCCAACACGCTCTCACTACAAAACAACATTCATCTTGACAAGTCACTGAGTCTCAGATTTACCCTTCAAATCTGATTTTTGTTAAAGCAAGAGAAACATGAAGGGGCATAATTTAATATTTTACCAGTGAGGTTCTTCTTATTTCAAATATTTTCAAGAAAGACATATCAGTATCTTGAAAGAAAGACCTTTATCTCTTTATTTAAGTCTCAAAAACAGATAAAGATGGACTGTTTTTATAAGATGAGTTATTTCAACACGTATATTGCACTCTGATCTGATTTAAACAACCTTTTTTCACATGTTTAATTTCATAAATCTGAAGGTTTTGGTGTTGTGGTGGTGATGTTTTCACTTCATAATGAGCATCGTACATGGACACTTGGCTGATTTCATGAATTTAACTGATAATTACTAACCAGTTAATGCCCGGAAACACGGCTGAGGAGCTACAGACGCCAACATTTTACAGTTGCAGACCAGTTTAATAACACACACAGAGCTTATTCACTTATCAAATAGTACAAGGCAAAAAAAAAGCTTCCAACACTTTAGACTCTTGTTGTTAATGTGCCTTTTTAAAATCCAAAACAGCCTGAAAGGAACAGAGGAGCATATTTCTGACAAAATGAATATAAGTTATTCATATTTGTAAATTATTTGCTGTTCTTAAGTTAAACAAAGCCTTTATCTTAACCCAAAGGTGTAAAGCCAAACAGCTTGTAGTTATTACCAAAATTCACAAAGATAAGAAAACTTGTGTTTGACCATACAATAATCCATACTGTACATGGCGTCGATTATGTCACCATTTATTTATTGAGAGAAAAACCAAGTTTGGACAAAGGCAAACCATCATGGCTGTCTAAAACAGGTTGTAAACACATGTCAATCAAGCAGACATGCATAAAAACAAGACATAACATTGTGTTAAAGGAAATTTCTTAATAATTTTCCTGAAAAGAGCTACTAGGTATGGTGGAAATAGACTGTTCAAAGACAGTACAGTATTTTTTTTCTAACATTTTTTTTTTTAAAATAAATAGCCAGACAATTGTACAGTAGTTGTATAGCAGATGTTGATTTGGAGTTTTACAGTTTGAGAGTTTCTCTAAAAGAACTGCTCAAATGTAAATAACTGGAAAACCTGACAGAAATCTAGTAGTAAATATTATCTCCATATTTGTTGATTTGTGTGCTTAACTGTAATTTACAATTACACAGAAAAGAAAGAAAGATAGATTTTACATTTTCACATGTTCAGCTGATCTGCTGTGCACCAAATTGAATTAAAAACATTTTGAACTAAATTTGGTTACACTTCCAGTTAACTGGAATTAGCTGAAAACATACTAACTCTCTCCATTTTTTCTTATATACTATGAAACTATGGGACAAAGACTGTATTGTTTGTATTGATTGTATTGGATGGAAATTAACAACAAGAAAAGCTGCAATAAATGTTCATATCTTAATATCTAAGAACACTTCAGTATGCAGACGACATTAAATTATATTTTAATTACAGAAAGTGACAGATTTAAGCTTCGGCAGACACTTTTAAACTGTCTGAAGGTCTTTTTTTAGCATCATATCGAGCTACTGCATGCGGCAGATTTGAACCGGCGCCCTCTCTCCGTCGCCATGGCGACCTCGAACGTGCCAGCGCGCGGGGCTACAGCTGCAGCAGCCAGAGTGGCCATCTCATGTCACATCTTTCCCTCCCTAATCCCATAATCCTCTCCTGCCTCCACTCTCACCCCCCCCGATCCGATTAGAGGCTCCTGGATCAGAGCGCCCTGTCCTGCACACACACACACACACCTGATGGCCTACATATCCACTTCCTCCTTCCAGTTTGGGCTAATTGGACAGACGGGTAAACGAACTAGGAGACAACATATAGGTTTACAGGATGAGCACAACAGACTGCAGGCTGAATAAAGGTCTGTGATGACTCACAACGAACAACAACAACATCCATCCTAAGCTGTTTAGTCTCGTACTGATCCTTTAAATCTTATTTTTCCCACAAAATCTGTCTGTTGGGTGAAAGAGAGACTCACCTGTTTCAAATACAAATCAACCTGGTTCAAGATTTTTCTTGAAACAGTGACATTTTCTTCATACACTGCGATTAATCCATGAACTGCCTCTATTTCACAGCTAGAACTTGAAACGATATTTATACAAAAAGTGAATCTCCATCCACCTGTTTTTATTTGCATTTTCAATTTATGCATCTCCTAATATTCACATAACGTTAGCAGTTTTCTTTTGTCGATTTTCTGGAAATCAGGTGAAGACTTCAACTTAGATGTTCCCCTGTTGCCATGAAAATGTGAGGTTGAATGAAACGATGGCTGCAAGCTAGTTCAGGCTCCATATGAGTTGGCTGACTGAACTGAACTTAAGTTGGATAATTAGTTCAAAGTTGTCCCGTGAGTTGTGAAGATATAAAACTAAGTGAGATAAGTCAACTCAACTAGAGATAACGAGTTCAATCAACTGGAGGTATTAAGTTGATTCAACAACTGTTCAGTCACACTGACAAAAGTTCACAGTCAAATTTGCTATAGGCCCCTTATCATGTCAGCTGAAATTGTGCTTTAGTGGAGGATACACTTAAAATGATTCCAATTAAATAAGCAAAAACCTCTTCTTCATTCTTGAAATGATGCAAATAATTGACTGTTTAAGCACTTTAAAAACAACAGAACAAGGAAAAATTCATGATTTATGATTGCCTCGAACCAGTCATTATTATTCCATCCCAGTAAATCCTGTTTTAGACATATTTTTATTGTTTTTTCAGCAATTACACCCAAGAAGAAAGAATCTTTTTGCAGCACATGAATCAAGCAAGCATTTTGACATTTAATAGATGCTGATTCAGGTCTACTCCGTTGCAGAAAATCTCTTAAAAATCCTTTCAAAAGTAGAGAAAGAATAGAGTCCCATGATTGCTGGCCATGTCAGACATACTTTAGCACAGTTTTTAGGTTCTCCACCTCCTGCACATCACTGTCTGTCCAGCACTGGCTGGGTCATCAGAGCCAATTGTAGCTTGTTAGTCAGTTAATTAATTGAATTAGATCACAGACAAATCACACAGCTGGTGGAAGTCCTGCCGCCTAGGAAGGAAGCATCATGTGTGGAGAAAAGCTCCCTCTTCCTTTTAGCCTCGATAAAAAGACACCGCATCTTCAGACAGACCTGATTTATTTGTCCCAGACAGTGTTTTCAGGTTCGAGGTGAACGTGTCTGAGCTCAGCCGCCGCTTGTTACGTCTCAGTGAGTCAGAAAGTTTGACTTAGTCTGCAAGACTAAATGTAGGTCAAGATATTCAAAGAAAAAGTTTGAGAAGCTCATGAGAAAATTATAAAGTTTGAATTCAGGATTTAATTTATCATCAGTAGCTAAGTACATTTACTCAGATGCTGTACTTCAGTATAATTTTGAGGTACTTGTACTTTACTTGAGTATTTCCATGTGATGCTACTTTCTACATTTCAGAGGGAAATATTGTACTTTCTACTCCACTACATTTATTTGACAGCTTTAGTTACTTTTCGGATGAAGATTTGACACAATGGATAATATAACAAGCTTTTAAAATACAACACATTGTTAAAGATGAAACCAGTGGTTTCCAACCTTTTTGGCTTTTGACGTCTTACAAAAAGCAGTGTGTAGTCGGGGTCACATTTCACATGTCTATGAGTTGTTAACAGCTCCACCAAATAGTGATTTTTCCCTCTAAACTTCTCACATGCTTTCATTTCAATAAATGTTCAAATGATCCAATATTTCAGCAAAAATCAAAGATTAGAGAAAAAGTCCAAAAGCTGAAAACAGATTTGTGTATCAGAACTTTGTTTTTTCTTCTTTCCTCTCCCATTAATCATCTCACCACCCCTCAGATTTATCTGCTGACCCTTTGGAGGGGCCCGACCCCTAGGTTGGGAACCACTGGACTAAACTAGCTAACTGTATATAAAGTAGTGTAAACTAGCTCCACCTCCAGCAGCTACAACAGTAACATGCTGCTCTAACACTGATGCTTCACTATTAATAATCTAATGATGTCATATATAATAATATATCAGTCAGAGGGACCAAACCACTACTTTAAAGATCTGAATACTTCTTCCACCCTGTCTATCACCATCTATCTCTAATTTTCTCTCATTCTTTGCTCTGCCATGTCTGCACCATTAAACTACAGGATAGAAAGTCAATCTATGAAGCGGTGTAGACATCTTGTATGTTTTGACAGCCTTGTAGTGAGTACCCAGCATGACAGCGACCACACAGAGCTAATCTTCCAGCGAAACCTCCCCCGCACACACAAAAACAGCTCCTGACAACCACAACACCATATGTTGAAGTACTAAGCTCCCGTCAGGTCATAACAGCAAAGCTTCAAACTCTCAGCGAGGCCGGCACGTCGCTGCTGTCAGAGAGGATTACTGTTGTCGAAGAAACGATGAACTACTGTACACCTCAACGAGCCACGACTTCTCACTGAATAAAATAACTGACACACTTTAAAGAAGCAATCCTGTTTTGACAGGATCAGAGATGCTTAAAATTTGGACACTTTTACAGACTTTTATATTTTGTAGATTAAAGATCGGATGAAGTCATAATTTTACATTTCAGCTATTAAGTTGATGGTGATTAATGTTGCAGTCAGAACAGAAAGGATTTATCTGATGCTCTTGGTCTGACAGGAAAGACTTTTAAGCAGCTAAAAGGTCATATCCAAAGATCTGTAGTGACTGATGTTGTTGAAGACTCAAGTTATGTAATGAAGCTAATGTCAATATATCCTTTCCCATGCTCCGACAACATCACATATTTCAACAAATAAGTCATAAACAGGTTTATTTGAGCTGGAAAAGAGTCAGACTTTCTCAAAGAGGAACTAATAACACTCATTAAAGATCCAACAACGCTTCAAAGCTGCTGCTTCTCAACAGTTTATGGCTTTTATTATAATAATGAGCTTAATTATCCAACAGAAAATGTAAAATCAACTCTGTTTGAAAGCAAGGGGTGTTAGATTTTCTTGTCTGCACAATAATACATCCTAATAATTACAGCTAAAAGCTAAAAATAATCTTGCTGCACTCATTCCAACTTAAAGCATGATGTATCTCATCTCTTTTCAAATATAAAACTATTCATCAGAGCAAATCCCAGGACTGGACGACTGTTGATATAAGTAAATACTAAAATTTTGGAAGATTTCCTTCTAGCACTTTGCACATACAACATACAATAAATGGAATTACAAAAGGAGATCAAAACATGAAAATCTCATCCCACTTGACAAATTTAAATGTTTGATTTCTAACATTTTTAGAGATGTCTGTGATTGTGAGCATTTTTCCTTCCTTTTAATAATAAAAAGCTATTGAAGATTCCCCCAGATGTGTTTTAAGATAAAAAAAAAAATACTTTATTAAAATTTAATTTTTAGCCAGAAGCTGCATATTCTGGCTGAAACTTTTCAGGACTTACTCAAGGACGTCAATGTCTGTTTTGCTCGGGTTGAAAATTCAACCTCTTAGCAACAGGAAGTGACCTCCATCGCAGCGCAGCTCTGATGTGAATGCTCAAACAGCTGGTGCGGCGAGGACTTGAAACAGAAACGAGAGAGCTCATTATGATAATATGAATCGGCCGGGGTGCTTTTCAACTAGAGATTAAAAACAACTTGATTAACCCGTCTGTCAGTCACGTAGCCCTGCTGTAAGTTATCCTACTTTGAAATCCTGTGAGTGAAATGAGAATCGCAGCGTTCATAGATGAAAACTTGATCAAGAAAATCTGCTCCTGAAACATGACAGGAAGTGTTAACAAGTCGCTTTGAACAAGTCGCCATGAAGTAACCGTTTGTAACTCTGCAAACATTAAACTGAGAAGATGTTATGGTGCAAATCATTTAAAAAGATATTCAAATGTAAGTGTCAAGTTAGATAAGTTTGTCATCTGATACAGACAGACTGCAGACAGACAGACCTTTATTCATACCCAAAGAAAAATCAGTATGTAGAGAAGATTAAGGAGCCACAGCAAAATTTTTCTTTAGTATCATAGTTTCAGATTTTATGAATACTAGAAAAGAAGAGTACAATGTTTCCCTCCCAAATGTGAAAGTGGAGCATTCGTCCCACAGTTATCAGTGCCGGAAATCTACTTGCTGAGTGAGCAAGGTCTTATCACCAAACATCAGTGGCCGACTTCACTAATGCTCGGATCAGAGGCGTCTTATTTCTTTGTGGTACAGGAGGGTCATACGGGACTCTAACCTCTTGCTCTACTTGTTGAGTAACACGTCAGCTCATTAAATATCATTCGTGTCAAAACATCTCCATATATCAGCTTCCCTGCTCTGTCTGTCTGTGTACACGGTGTTTAGTCCAGAGGTCAAGTGACCGTTGAACCTTTTTATTGAGCTTTAATTGTCTCTCGGCCTTCTGACGGGTTCCATGCATCACTAGCTCGCCCAGGATGCTATACTCCTTGTTAGCAAAATGACCAGAATGCATCCCCCTTGTTAAGCAGCCATCCCCACCCCTCTTTATCCCCTAGTAGCAGAGAGAGAGCAGGGGCAGAGGGTTTGTTTAGTTCAGTATGTTAGTCTAGCCTGCATGACTCATTGATCCTTTATCTGACAGAGGTGTGTGCAAGCTAGAAACTATGGCCCTGACCGTGGCTCTGAAATATCAGTAGCCTAACTGTGCTGTGTATTGATAAATCCATGGCGCTGTCCATGGTGCTGAAGTAGCAGATGGATTTGTAATTGCACCTTTTTCTCTCAGTATCTCCCTGCTCTCAGTTTCATCTTGGATCTATAATATTCTCTAAACTATACACTATAAATATTTGATTCTGTACTATACTGTAGCCTATATACTCAATATAGTAGTGTCACCTTCATGATCAAAGTGACAAGTAGCAATGTGTAAGTGCGGAAGAGCGAGAGGATCATAGAGACACACTGCTGCCTGTAGCATTCCTATAATATTCCTACAATATTTCTATAATCATTCATGGTGACTGCACCACACTCAGCTGCTAAGCTTAGATAATTCCAGGTAAAGGCTACATCCAGTAATAGGAATAGGCCTACACAAAATATGTATTTAGCCTAATAGCAGTTCTATTAATTACAATCACAATTATAATATCAAGAATTAAGCTAGGCCTATATGATAACCCTGCAGTCTTAACCCTAACCTTAACCCTCCCACTGGGCAATCCTCGACTACTACTACTACTACACACACACTCCTGATGAAACGAAAGCAGAGTTCGATGACTTCCCGTACCTACACTGAAAGTGACCGGCCTCGTAAAGCGGAAGTCCTGTTTCCTCGGCAGCTTCATCAATCATGGATGATAATTATGATGGATGGGGGAGGAGCTCGGGCAAATGAAGGCTGAAAAACATTTAGACGAGGCGTGGCAGGGAGGAGTGAGATTAATGGCGATAAAACTGACTAAGCACGGGTGAAGGTGACCGTATAGCTTTTTAACATCAGTAAAACATTACGGTGTTAATTCTGAGACATCACTGTAAGTACCATAAACAAACGAGGCAGTCACTGAGCAGAGAGATTTGTTTATGGCACAAAACTGAAGTGATCCTCTAGAGCATTCACACTCAGTAGGTGGACTCTGGTGTGGATCCAGACTAAATAATAATTGAATCTCCATTCAGCCGCCCGCTAGTTGCCACAATTAGTAAGAGTAAAATGTCTTGTTCAAAACTAGCCAATACATAAAAAGAGAAAGGTTGACAGTGAAAAACATTTAAGGATGACTAGACTGAGAAATACATGCATTTTGCCCTAGTGAAGTATGAGACCATTGTGCTTGATTGCAAAGCCATTACAACTCCAAACATGCCCGTTTTAAACAAAACTATCCCCAAAAACACAAAGGTAAGAACCACAAAACTGAACTAGTTGAAGTCGTGCTATGAAGACTCCAACTGAATCATTGTAAAATCATTTTCAACAATGAATGCAGTGAAGAACTCACTAATGAACACTTAAACCAGCGTGTCCGCTGAGACGTCATGGCTTTTTATGCTCAAGGACTTGGTTACACAATGCAGGAGTCACATTGATACAGAATTGCAGTTCGTGTGCAGAGCTCTGGAGTTTTTGTGCTAAAATATCATCATGTAATGCAGCTTTATTGGGCCTCTGATGCAGTGGAAATGTATAATGTGGCCCTCTAGGACTTGTGTTTGAATGTCCCTGCTCTAGAGCAAAGTTTCTGCTGTGAAAACTACTTCAGACATGTATGTTTTCCTCAGGAGGGCTGATGGGAAATGTGGTGTTCCCGAAGTTACTCCTCATTGTAAATGTGGGCCACCAACTTTCTTGTGCAACTTCAAATTCATGAGTCAGACTTCAGCTCCAAAACATCTGTGAAGAAGAGCTTGAAGCTCTCAAACAGCTCATTTTAAAGGCTAAATCTGTCTTTACAGTCTTCTGGATATTGAAACAGCTTTCCAGCAGTCACTTCTTGCTTACCAACAGCCGCCAAAAGCAGCTTTAAATTCATTTATGTACATAATGTTTTTTTATGAATAATTTAGCTTTAAAATGATTTTGGGGGGAAAGTGGCTTCAGCTTTAAAATGTTGATCAAATTCATTTTCAAAGATGAAATTTGTCTTTTACTGTGTACTACACTCCAGTCTGAGGTGATTACATACAGATACTTTACAGCTTGGACCTAAATCTGGTCTGGGGCTCCACTAACGACACCAGACGATCAATCAATAGAGAGATAGATACAGAGAAGCGATGCGATTCTACACTGCAGAGCTGAATCTGTAGGGTCTCCTTTGTAAAGTCATTATCTCTGAACCCTCGCCGTCGCCCACTTCAGCTCATCTCCAATTACCCACAAGCCCCTCTGTCCGCGGGTCTCCCATGGCAACCTGCAGCTGTCCGCCTGCATCACATGTGAGAGTTTGAAAAGGTTGAGAGCGCCGAGTTTCTGCAGGAGGGACCAGTTTCTCATTCTAATGTATAATTTATGTTCATTATCACACAATTATACAGTCTGATTGTAATGTGTGAATGTGGGGTGCTCTGTTACTTCAGTTCAATTTAGTTCAGATTGGTTTGGTGCAGCAAACAAAATGTCTTCCACTCAGTAGAAATAATGTCTTAGACCCATGAAACGAGCAAAATATAACAGAAAAATGAATGCAACTCTTTTGTCATGGCTGTATCTAATTATCTTTTATTTGTTCTTTGTTTTTATATCAATTTCCTTTTTTCAGTTGCTTTTTTCTACATCCAGCGGTTACGGAGCAACATTATCATTCATTTGGAGTCGTGTTTCTGTCCACCTGGTGAATGTAAGTCCAATATTCACTCTGTTTTAGCTCTGTTTCTGCTCTCTACCAACTCCTGAGGGAAATATCTGTCTCTTTAGCTGCTAAATGCTCCATTATGTTCACCAGCTAGTCTACAGCTAACTGTGTCTGTTTGTTGTTTGGTGCTGAGCAGGTAGTGTACAGTGGCTTTTTACAGCTTTTTCTCTGAAAATGATGCTATGAGCGTGCTGAGAGTGAACCAAAATGTAAATGTAATGTTTTTGTAATGTAATATTTGTTTTACAGGGGATAAAGTGTTTGAAAGCATGAACTTCCACAGACAACATATAGCATTAATGCTTTTAAAATTTATGTATATTACTTTGTTTTTTGTAATGCTTTATTTCATTAATTTTGGTAAGCTGCTGCTTTTTGCAGGAAGTGTTGTATAGGGATGTTTATTGATTGACTCAGTGCTGAAACAATGACAACTTTAATCAACAAGTTTGATAATTGAATCATCTTTTTGGGTCATTTGAAGCTTTTCTTTGTCATACATGATAGTAAACTGGATATCTTTGGATTTTAAAAGTTTATCAGACAAAACGAGACATCTGAAGACATTACTTTGAACTTTAAGAAAGTGCAGCTGGCATTTTTCTCTATTTTCTGACATAATTATCAGATTAATCAATAATGAAAATAATTGTTGGTTGCAGCCCCAGGTCAGACAAAACAAGACACCGTGGGCATTTTTCACTATTTTTTTACATTCAATATGACAACGATCATTTTATTAATCAAGAAATGGAAAACAACCAATAACTGGAGCATAGATTGTTTAATAATGAGAGTTTAATTAAGATGAACAGAGAATCTGAGGCGTCATTCTGCTGCAGAAACACCAAAGAATGAAGGATTTGCTTTTTTACATGCATAGCTGCATAAATCTATCGAACACATCAAACCTGCTCCATCTTAAATGGCCATTTACAAGGTTGTTCTCAGGATGAATAGTGAGTTTTTACTTTGAACTGAGTGAGCTGTAAAACATTCGACCCTATCAATAACAAGACATCCCTCATTTCGTTCTCACAAGATGAATCTGTATCATTGAAGGTGCTGCCAAAACACTCATCATCCATTTCTGAAGGGAAGACATCATTACCCTCTGTTGATTGTCCTGTATCTGGTCTGAGTGTCCTTGAGCGAAAACACTAAATCCCTTCCTGTTAGCTCTCTTTGTAAGTTGAGATGAGAGCGGCAAAAGATGAATGCTGTGAAAAACATGGTTGGCGCCGGCGGATGCAGGCAGTTAAACGGTAATCATCTAGTAACCAGGGATTTGGGGATTTACGGATTTAAAGGCTTCAGAAAATAGCAACATTTGGTTTCATCATTACAAATGGCAGAGTTTGGAATAAACAAGATCAGGAGCACAAACAAAATGACAACAAACTACAAGAAAACAACCTTTAAAGACAAAGAATTATAGCTAAAAAAAAAGCTGTGGAAGTGCAGCTTTTTTCCTGGAACTGACCAAGCCTCTGAAGGATTACTGCAGTGATTTATGGTTTGCTTAAATGCAAAAATTTTTCGAATTTATCATCAGCAATTAACACTAAATCCTAAAAATGCTGCCTCAGGACTGAAGAGGCTGCAGATTTCCAGGTGTGTGGGTGTTTTCCTGAAGATACAGTACAGCCAGCTAATCCGTGGCCTTTTTCCCGCCGCCGCTGCAACTGGGGAAATGATGAATAAGTAATTAGCCGTGAACAGGTTGTGCAGCCTCAGGGGTGGAGTAAACGGACAGATGGAGGCGAGAAAAAGGAGAAATAGGGGGGGAAAAGGAGCAGAAGGAACATAATAGAAAGAGGAAGAAGAAGAGTGCTTTAAGATGAAAACTCCAGATTTCCGATTTGATTGTTTTTTCTGACAACTTTTTCTGTAAAGTTATGATGTGTTAGCTTTAATAATGACATTATTGTGGTTTTATTGTACTTTAAAGTTTTAAAGGAGCAGAGGGAACTGGTGACTGACAGTCCGAGTCATGCAGTAAATTGAAATAACTTAGCGTTATTAGTCCCGACTGGACAGACGTTCTCACATTGTCACATATTGAAGCTTGGTCAGGACCTCGTGGCGTCACTTTTTAACACACTGAGTACCCCTTTAGCATCATTTTTAAACATGCAGGGTAGTCCGAGACGCTATGAGACCGATGACGTCTAAATAAGGTGACAAATTTCAGCCTGGTCGCCAGAATAAAACGTTGTACGTTTCTGCAAACCACAGATACGTTGAATATGTACATTTCAACACCTGTAAGATGGCACATTTTAACATTTCAACAATACGTATCATATCAACATTTCTGAAGTGATGTACCTCACATGACATCTATATAACCTGACTTTCTTTTTAGGAGGTTGGTAGAAACTTGGAAATCAGCAAAGAGCACGGTTCGAGACCACCTCGCCGTTTTAATTTCATTTTTTATTTGAACCCAAACCATGATCTTTCCCTAACCAAGTGGTTTTTGTGCTTTAACCTAACTAGACCTTAACCACCATGTTGTCACAACATAAAATATAATTATTTTTAACAGTGACTGCTGTGATACCGCACGTTGGAAAATGACGTTAAAGGGGTACCCAGTGTGTTAAAAAGTGACGCCACGGGGTCCTGACCAAGCTCGACAGGTGGAAACGAGTTGAAAATGAGGCATCATGTGATCAGCCTATAGATCTTGAATTCATATTAAAATATAGAATGCAACTTTATTGCATCTAAACATAAAAGCAGCATAAGAACAAGTAACATATGGTCACAAGATACAACTGAGACAAAAAAACCTTTAAGAATATATATAAAAAGGCAGATAAAATACCCAAAACAAACCATAAAACATGAAAACATAAGTCATGTATCTGCTGTCGTAAAATCCCGTGGTTAGTTTATTTAAAGTGCATAATAACGAGTGTCTGAATGTACTTCTCACACAGATGACTGAGTGTGGTAATTTATTCCACAGAGAGGAAACGCTCTCTCTTTATCTGTGGTATAATGAGATCTGAGCACACATGAAGGACTGTTTAAGAACCTGTATGAAGCAGGAACCCAGTGAAGTGAGCGCAGAGGTTGTTTTGGCACTGGCAAAAACTCTAGCAGCTGTACTTTAGTGTAGTTACAGTGTTTAAATGCTGCATTGTGGACGGCCTGCCAACCAAGACTAATTTAAATAAATGCATGAGTTAAAAATTCTGCATTGTACAATGTGATAGAAGTGGATGAAAGCCAGTTTAGCAATGTGATCAGCTTTCTTAATCCTCCCAGGAAGTATTTTCAGAAGTTGGAAGTGATTTTGGGGCATTAAAAGGCAGGAATTTAGAAATGTACATTCAGGTAAGTAACTAGATCACTTTCAGGGTGTTTGTGATACTCAGTTTAGTATTTTTATCTCCAACAACATGCACTCCAGCATCACCACAGCTCTGGTTGTTTGGAAACAGGATAAACCCTCAGCTTCTTCTTGCCTTTGTTGGTATTTTAAGTATTTAGAACAAACTCTTGGTCATCACATTTTTTAGGAATTCCTGTATTTGCATTCAGGCAGCATCCGAAATCAACTAAATTCCTGCTGTTTCTTCCCATAACCAACCTGGCTGACAAGAGTTATTCTGATGCAAAGCGAGCTTCGCTGATACCGAAGCTCCTCGATACAGCAGTGAATAGAAGGTCCCACAGCTCCCATTCAGCCCAGCTGAATAGACGCGTCAAACCCAGTCTGAGCCTCTAATAAGAGCTGAACTACGGGGCAGCAACGGCCGCGCTGAGCGAGACGTGTCTTTGTACAGCTCTCAGCTTTTTGTGCCAAATTTCTCAGGAGGCGTCTGACAAAGACTTTTAGGTTTATGTGTCCTGAATTGTTAATATTCTTTGAGAAAGTGTTAAAATTCAAACTGCTCTCACAATGTAATGATCAAACTCTTTGCAGGAAAAGTAGGAGAATTATGTTGCCAGGTCGAGGTTGATTTTATTGCCTTCTGAGAGGGAAAACTGTCTGTAATTGGAACTTGAACATCATGAAATGTGCACAAATTAACATCTTACAACTTTGCAGATGTTTAATTAAAAATGTAATCAAGAGCTTTCTTTCAATGTATCTGCTGTTACAAATTATTAGTATATAAATGTAATTTTTAGGAAGCAGAGTTGGTTGCACTGGGATGTTGTGGTAAAGGCGGAGCTGCTGGGTCTAAAGACTTGATTTACCAGGTTTACTACATCAGAATCACAGATATAATCAATCAAAATTAGTTTAGATATCTGCTCAGACCTCAAAGAGGACATATTTAGCTTTTTATGATGTTAAATAAGGTCAAAGGTCCAAAACTTGAGGTGAACGTATGTAAAAATGCTGCCTGCAAGTCAAAAGTCAGGGCTTCAACCTGTAAGTTACCTCTACTTCCTCCTCGTGATGACGTCAGATTGTTTGCACATGCCCACAAACAGTCAGTTGCCTCTATGGCTTGTTTACGTTGTCCACTCGCATATTTCAGATTTGATTCAGGCTCAAATAGAAGTTTCCATTTTGAGTAAAGAACGAGAAAAAGAAGTAAAAGAGACAGGAGCTAAAACGACCTGTTTCAGACGGAGGCTGAACTGAGGGGCTGCATAAAGGACCAGTAGAAGATAAATAAGGAGTTTTAAACTGTAAATCATGCAAAGATATTCAAGTAGAGACCCAGAATATAAATACAGAGCTGGAATATGCAGAATATGTCCCCTTTAAGATACTGAATTTACAGTGATATAAAACAGCATCTTTGGCTGTCGATTACTTTTCTGTGAATCTACTAATCGATCAACAGTAATAGATGTTATCTGAGTTGCTGGAAACACATGAAAATATAAAACAGATAGGGGAGGTGTTATATTTGTCTTAACAGCAGCAAATTAACACAGAACACAGGAAAGTGAGGCAGATGAGAAAAAAAGAAGATGTAGTCTGGAATGTCCTTCACTAAATTTGTGCCAACATGTTTTGGAGTAGTTGAACGTGTTTTTGGGTCTGTGAAGAACTGTAGTTGTCTTACTGAACTTTTGTTTGAAGTTTCTGCTAAAAAAGTGCTTTTAAAATGTGAAATTATAAAAGAAAGACATCTAGTATTTAAATAACTAATATTTAATCCCTCACAGAGAGCCTTTACGAAACAGTTGGATTAAAAATAACTGTCTTCAAATGAAGACAGAGGTGAATAATGCATGATGCAGAAAATAACGATGGTGCGTCAGTGCATCAGACTTTCCGTCGTGTGGAACAAATGAAAACTTCAGCCTGTTTGATTTAACGTCCGGTCGCCTCAGCCTGAGAAGATGAAAAAGTTTTGAGGAATCGTTCTTTTTTTTTTTTTTTTAGAAAAGTGCAGGTCCAAGGTGACATCAGGCTGCAGAACGAATATGCAGACCTCCAGCCACTTCATAACTCGCCTTGCAGATATCCATCACGTCCCCTATGCCCCCCCTCCCCCCCCACCCACCCCCCCGACAGCTCCGAATGAGAAAGCACGTGGAGGGCAGTCAGATAAATCACAGCGGCACTTTCTCTTTTTCTGAAGCTGCTGTAGCATTCATCATGTGTACCAAATGAAAGGTGGAGAGTTTTCCAAAATCCTTGACTCCTGGGATTCGATTGAACACAAAAAGCATGAGCGGAATAAGATAAGAATTAATGACAAAAAAGCCTAAAATTGAGAGTTTTTTCAACTTTGACACAAGGCCTTTTTAAGACTTTCAAAGCTACAATTACTAATTGCAAACTATTTTGTTGATTCATTAATCATTTAGTCATTTTTTTTAAAGAAAAAACATCCAAACTCTCTGATCCCAGCCTCTCAAATGTGAATATTTTGTAGTTTCTTTAGTCTTTTATGACAGTAAACTGAATATCTTTGAGTTGCAGATTGTTGAAAGACATTTAAAGACGTCACCTTGGACTTTGGGAAACAGTGATTGACATTTTCTAACATTTTACACACTTTGCACAATGATAATGGTGTAAAAAAAAAGGAAAAGTGAACACATATCGCCTAAAAAAGAAAGGATTACAGGAGGAGACGCATTCATTTCAATTTCTTGTGAAAAAATGCAACAAAAATCTGATTTTTATGGGATGAAGTGAGAGCTCCTCTCTTGTCATTCTCCAGCTGTTGCCAGTTGCTCTAATTAGCGGCCTCGTTGGAAACTTTGGATGCTGCCTTTTAACAGCATCCCTCAGGCGTGACAGAGGGGGGTAGCAGAGAGGCAGCAGCAGCAGCAGCATGCGGTCTCTTTATATTTTGTGCTGTGTTTTTTTATTTTTTTTTACTCATGTTCCACATTTTACAACTTTCTCTGGACGAGTTGATCAAAGTCATTAAAGTTTTCTTTGAGCTTTGGTTTGCGTATTTGATGTTTTTTGAAGTCAGACAGCTTAAAGAGTTCGATTTGATCTACTGCATGTGACGGTGGATTTAGGGGGTCAAAGTCCAAAGTGTCAATTAGAGGGGAAAACTTTCACAGTTTCAGTTAGATTTACTCAGTAAAATCTCTTTAAGCAGTGTCCTCTTACACCTCGAAACACTCTGATTAACTCCCTGAAATGTTGATACAACCATCTGTGCAAAAGTGTTTGTATTTCCATCCTTTTTGTTGTCGATATTTCTGTCTGAACCAAAGAACTCTTACCTGAAACTGAACATGAAGGAAGGACAGTGTAATGTTTTAATGCATGCATATTATCAGATTCACGAAAACTTCCTCTCTTACGTGACTGACGTTACGTTACGTCGCACACGTGCTGTCAGGAGGCCGTTTCGTGTAGCTAGCAGCAAGATTAATGTTTGGAACTATGGCTAAACAGCTATACGTCTATACGAGGATGAAGCATGAGAAGTCTCAGCAGGATGGTTGTGAGAGAACGAACTGGATCCAAACGCGCCTGAGATCATCTATGTTGACTGGAGGCCTGAACAGCTTTTGTCTTTTGAAAGAGAACAAAGAGAGAGAGAGAGAGAGAGAGAGAGAGAACAAAGTCAAAGCTGCAGGGCCGTCCAGATTTATCCAGGCCCAGTCATTAGCCACGTTCTGTATCTGCCGCTGATAAGCAGCATGTGATCCGTCATCTCATTTTCAAGAAAATCCTGCATGTTAAACGTGGAAAATGTTACAGTGCGCCTCACCGTCAGAAACGCTCGACTGAAATCAGAAAGGAGCTCCTGCAAAGTTTTTACTTTCCAACTCATCACCAACTGAATCTTCTCTCTACGAGCTTCACATTTAGAGACGTTTCGTCTTCTTCTTTGTCTTTTTCGAGCCAACACCTTCCCGCTCTGCAGTGAGAGCAGCTTTATAAAACCACTGAGTGGGTTTTATCATTGAGATGAAAGAGGACGGGCCGTCTATTACACTGATGAAAGCTGTTTTTCTTCTGAGTGTAGAAGAAACCAGTCATATATATACATATATACTCTCAAGCTGCCTTTTTGGGGCATGTTAAGTGTTGTTTGAAATACTGTGATTGTCATTTAAATGTAAAATATCTCTATCAGATGTTTAAGAAGTTATCATGATGCTCTTTAAAGAGCATTTTAGAAATTCTCATTAAAACATCATCCTCATTTTCAAACAAGCTCCGACTACTGTTATTTGTATTAATGATGTCACACAAACCACAGCAGGCGCGGAGGGATTTTAGCTCGCTGACAGCGTTTCAATGAACTGCGCCTCATTAGCAGAGGACCGTCCTGCTGCACGAGCCATTTACCCTTCAGCTCCACTCAACGTTATTTATGGAGGCGGTTCAACACACACGGCTCCGCAGAGAAAACTCGCTCAATGTGCTGATCATTACTGACTCCAGAGGCAGCGTTATATTTGTTGTTTTTGTGCTTTCGAATGTAAAAAGAGTTTTATTTTCCTTACTGATAATAGATAAGTTCCAACAAAAGCTACTGAGTATGATTTCATTTCAGTTTGCAGCACTATTGACTGTGTTTTTACTAAGGATATTGGCAGTGTTGTATCTATTTGTGAGGTTAATTATAAGTAGTAATTATTAATGAATATTGACAATTAGAAGGAGAAAAGATAGAAAGGAGGAAAGTTTGAGAGGATGCACAGCATGATGTTATATTAGGTGATGATTGCACCTTAAATTTGTAGTTTTATTTCACAATCTGCACATCATGAAGATGTTAGAATGAAATTCATGCAGCGTGTAGTGGATGTTATCATCAGTTCAGATTTTTGTTTTGCAAATACTAACACAGTCAGTAAAGTAACATTAAAGATAATACAAGTACAATGAAAATAACACAAAACAAGCTGTTTATATGCTTCAATTTCAATAATAGATGTGTCATTAAAGATTAAACTACTCATCAGTATATTAAGAGGTTAAAAATCAGCCTTTACTAGCTGCATCATTGAAGTAGTGTTTCCATATTAATGTAACAATGTTAATCCAATAATATATGCTATTCTGAAACAGGCTGTTATGCATAATGAATACTTTAAGTATACTTTGATGCCAATACTTTGTAAAAATTTATAATGCAAGACTATTTATAGTGTGGTGTTGCTTTTACGTAAGTCAAAGATCACTGCACACAATTTACATAATACAATAAAAAAAAATACATGTGTTTATTGCACTTAGAATAATAGATGCAATAACTGAAAATCCGACACATTACGCTTAATTTTCTGAAACTTGAGGGGAGGATGATAAATTCCTTTAATGAAAGATGGAAATGTTGCCTCAGTGTTCATGTCGAAACTGAAGTACTTGTCAATTTAAGATGCAAAATACTTCAAATTTGCAACACGTCCCAGTTCCTGCTCTTTAATTGTCTGTAAAAGTGGAAAATATGTTTTATTTTGTTGTGAGTATGGATTTGGAAAAAACTGATTAGTTAAACTAATGAGTCTTTACATCCATCCATCTGTCCGTCCATCTGTTTTCATCCATCTGTCCATTTTCTGTCACTACTCAGCTGTTATGTAAAACTACACATAGAAAAAACTCTAAAATAGAAGTGAACTCCTCTACATCTCAGAGGGAAATATTGTACTTTCTACTCCACTACATTTATTTGACAGCTTTAGTTACTTTTCAGATGAAGATTTGACACAATGGATAATATAACAAGCTTTTAAAATACAACACATTGTTAAAGATGAAACCAGTGGTTTCCAACCTTTTTGGCTTTTGACGTCTTACAAAAAGCAGTGTGTAGTCGGGGTCACATTTCACATGTCTATGAGTTGTTAACAGCTCCACCAAATAGTGATTTTTCCCTCTAAACTTCTCACATGCTTTCATTTCAATAAATGTTCAAATGATCCAATATTTCAGCAAAAATCAAAGATTAGAGAAAAAGTCCAAAAACTGAAAACAGATTTGTGTATCAGAACTTTGTTTTTTCTTCTTTCCTCTCCCATTAATCATCTCACGACCCCTCAGATTTATCTGCTGACCCTTTGGAGGGGCCCCGACCCCTATGTTGGGAACCACTGGACTAAACTAGCTAACTGTATATAAAGTAGTGTAAACTAGCTCCACCTCCAGCAGCTACAACAGTAACATGCTGCTCTAACACTGATGCTTCACTATTAATAATCTAATGATGTCATATATAATAATATATCAGTCAGAGGGACCAAACCGCTACTTTTACTGCAATACTTTAACTACATCAAGCTCATAATACTTATGTACTTTTACTGCAATACTTTAACTACATCAAGCTCATAATACTTATGTACTTTTACTGCAATACTTTAACTACATCAAGCTCATAATACTTATGTATTTTTACTTAATTTTCATGCAGGACTTTTCCTTGTAATCGATTACTTTACTACAAATCTAAAGTAATGAGTCACCTGAAGTAAACCTGTGAAAAATATTTTCAGTATAACAATAAGGTCACTGAGTGCAGGAACAATGCTGCAGTTTGGACACACTGTACAGGAGGCTATATACATAGCTGTGTGTGTGTGTGTGTGTGTGTGTGTGTGTGTGTGTGTGTGTGTGTGTGTGCCCCGCCCCTCGCCGTGACGTCACCCACTCCCATCCAGCAGCAGAGCAGCTCTCCTCCAGTCCTCCGGCAGACCGGAGCAGAGACGGACGTGAACCCGACGTGTCGCTTCATCTGATACCCTTCAACAACTTCTGGGACTGTGGAGCTTTTATCTAATATTTTTTTTAAATTATTCCTTTATTTTTTCCTTTTATTCCTTTTTTTTTTTTTTTTTTTTTTTTAAAAAGATTTTCAATATAAATGACGCGAGAAGAAAAAAAACGAGAAACAGAAGATGAAGTGACGGCTCTCAATCTTCAGCTTCTTCTCACTTAAAGCACCAATCAAGCATCAAGCCAGCAGGAGGTCAGTTCACATTACACTCAAATTTAGACTTTATCACTTCTATTGACCTTTAAAACAAATCCTACCATCAGTTTATTTACTCATGTAGCAGAACGATGTGCGGAGAGAAATTCGGCTTCACTATATTTATTTATTATATTTATTTTTTTCTTTATAATAATCTCTGTTTGCTTTATGATATGATTCAACATGGTGTTATCATTCTGCTTTGTAGTGAGCTTACACTTACATCCAATACACACTGTGACTTTTTATGGCAGTGTGTGACATTTAAAAGGTTTCTGTATTCATGTGAGGTTGGTGGTGGTGTTGTTTTTAATGTTTTTATGGCGTATTGCGACTTTTTGATGCTGAAGAATGAACCTTATCGTGCTTTTCAGTGTTTTATGATGCTTTATTTGTATAATATGGTAACAATATTCTTGTAGTATAACATTAATTAGCCTATAAGTGTAAACTGAAAGCATTCCTTCCATTCCTACCTCTTTGTATTCCTTTCTTTTATCTATCTGGCTGTGTATATTTATGAATATTCATAAATTATAATAAACACGAGGCTGCAGAGGAAGGCTCAGCAGCAGATGGAGGAAAACGACTGGAAATGATAAGTTGACAAGGAGCGTGCATTGTGTCACGTGCGCGTGCACGCGTGTGTCTCCAGCGTCACCTTAGCCCTGCCAATAAGGTCATCTGATAAGCTGAAAATCCTCTCTTTGCAGCCACACACACGCGCACACACACACACACACACACACGCACACACACACACACACACACACACACACACACGCACACACACACACACACACACACACACACACAAGCATACACACACACACACACACACACACACACACACATTGTCTTACAGCCTGAAGTCGTCCACAACTCTATTTAATTAGATGGATTTAATTAGATGGATTTTTATGTGTGTTTCCTGAAAATATTTTCAAAACACACACACACACACACACACACACACACACACACACACACACACACACACACCTATCTTGGACTGGGTCAGGAAGGAATGTGGGGTTTTCCAGTTGGAGACTTCTTTTCTTCCTCCTCCTCATTCCTAACCTTTCTGCCTCCTCCTCCTCTCCCTCGCTCCTGATCTTTCCACCCTTTTCCCTCTTGTTCTTCTTCCAATTCTCCCCTCTCTCTTTCCTCTCCTCCTCCTCCTCCTCATCTTCCCTGATCCTCTGCCTCCACGTTGTCTTCTTCTTCTACATCTTCATCTTTTTCACCCTCTCTTCTTCCTCTGAGACTTTCCTCCTGTCTCACTTGCCTCCTTCTTCTTTTTTTATCCTCTTCTCCTTCTTATCCTCCTCCTCTTCCTCCTCGATCTTCTGCCTCCTTGTTGTCTTTTTCTTCTACCTCCTCCCTCTCCTCCTCTCTCCTTTCTCTAAGACTTTTCCTCCTCCTCTTCACCTCACTTGCCTCCTTCTTCTTTTTCTTCTTCCAAACTCTGTGAGCAGCTATCTTACTCCTCTTCCTCTGTTCGCCGCCTCCTCACCCTCTACGTCTTCATCATATCTTCCAATCTCCTCCTCTTCCTCTTTTAACAAAAACATGAACACAAACTGATGTGAAAGAGACGCTAAACACCTCCTACTTCACACACACTAAACCCATCTCAACAGCTCCCCCCCCCCCCCCCCCCCCCGACACACACACACTCCTGACGCTAAGCCTGAAAACTCACATGTCATCATTTTCCAGATCCCTGCGAAGGTGCGCTCCATTTTGTAATTAATGGCAGCTCAGCACAACACACACACACACACACACACACACACTGTGGAGTTAAGTCTACACACACCTCTGTGCATATACGTATTTGAATCATCATGTTGTCTTATACACTCACAGAAACAAACATCTCTACATCTTGTTTTTTGTGTTGCTTAATTACCCATTAATGAATATACAGCAGCATCTGCAGAATATAGTAATTATCCTGAGCTCCCAGTGTGATTTTAAAAGCCTAAACAGCAGCTGACGAGCTCCAGTCAGAGGGGGAAAGTAGAAAAAACCCCCAATAATTTAAGTATTGTAATTAAAAATGTACAGTTTTTATGTGCTAGTACTTCAGAGTGAGATGTTACAGGACTTCTTTCAGCTGCAAGTACTTATCATTGTCAGGATTAAGATTTTACAGCATGCAAAACATCTGATAAACACATGAAACTATAAGCGTTGCCAGTTATGTACATGTATATGATTCATTTATGGATTACAGACATGAAATAAAAAGTGAAAACACATACTTCCACATGTTTCCAAGGACACTTTGGTGTTTCATTTTCATCACATCAATTATCACAACTGCATCTGAACATCCTGCAACCTGCAGCTTCAGTGTGAAATCTGATGGATGAACCCACGAATGCTCGTCAGTTCAAGGCCAACTGTTAATAAAACAAGTCCTCATTATCTAATAACTTGAAAAAATGAAACTTAAATGTCTCTTTAAATGGTTGAAATGTTATAAAGTGTGTTGACTCGTTAATCAACATTGGTACGTCAACAGACAATTAGCTGCTTTTACATTTTCCCTAATTTATTACAGTAAGAGCCTGTTGCAACTCATTTACAGTATTAAGAGTATTTTATAACATAATCATCAGCTAATGTTTTATGATTTTCCACTCAGCTGTTTTTCCTCCTGCAGATAGAGTCATTGTAGGGAAATTACAGCATTCAAAACACTTAATGTTGAAAATTAAACTATCCGCTGCCCTGAAGTCGACCTGTTGACGTCGTCAAAATGCCGCTTCCTCTTCCTGAGTGTGAACCTTTTCTTCTTAAACCGTCAGCGGAAGAATCTCCCTCTGCAGCGGAGGAGAGGAGGATGTGGCACAAAAAAATTTAGTACTTAGTGGGCTCATCTAGCTGGAAATCCATCCTGAGGGGAGAGAGGAGCGATTGTTATATTTTACGGATGAATTTCTCCGTTGATGAATGGTGGCGGTCGAGGCAGAGCACCGCCGCAGCCTAATGTACTTGACCACATGCCAAGCTGAGGCTTTTTTTTTTTTAATGTGTTTATTTTCTCTTGCAGCTCTGCAGGATAAAAATTAAAACCCTGAACATATAATAAAGCCGCTGTTGGACAGTAAGAAAGATAATCAGAGAGGAATATGATGTTTTCCTGTGTGGCAGCTTCAGTTTTTGCCACCAATCAGCCCTATAACTGTGGTTTTCTGTGAGTGAGTGAGTGAGTGATAAAGTTACACCATTGGTTGGCGGCTGAGTGTTGGAGTTCCCTCATTGGCTGTTGCTCTTTCAAAATGAATTGGTGAGAGATGATGTGACTAAGACTGTGTTTCCTGCTCCGAGCTCTGACACTCACAGCTCCGGTGTTAAATTTAGAAAAGTCGGCTAAACGGAGAGACGTTCCGCAGTGCGTTTGGATTTTATAACTGAACTCTGAATAACAAGCAGCATTAAAACACGAGTCTTGCAGGTGAAACATGAGACTCATGTAGCTGTTATATCACTTTAGTGTGGCGCGTCTGCTCTGCAGGTGCGCTTGATTTGACTGTAACTGCGGTAACCAGGCGGAGATAAGCCTCCTGAATTTGCACCCAAAATACTGTCAAATCTTTCATTTACAAATTCCACCACAGCCTCCATGATCATCAACCACGAAAGAGGCAGAAAACTGACAAAACATTTGATACAGTGACAGGAGTTTAAGTTCCCAGGCACAATACCTGATTTCAGGCAGTTTTAAATTCATATAATATTTAATTCAGTACATTGTACACATTTCCTCCTGGACAACTTTTCAGGCTCACAAATCTTTTCTTGCTTTAATCCCTGCAGTGAAAAAACGAGAGACATTCGCACAGTGAAGTAGATGAAAGAGCAGGGGGAGTTAACAGATAAGGACAGGTAATTAGAATAGTTATAATTAAAGTTAAAATAAGTTCTCTCTCAAATCAAACATCCTAAGATATGAGTGCAAAGTATTGTTCTTACAATTACATTCATACTCTTTTTATGACTCAAACGTAGCTTAACCATGTCATGTGATGCTACTACAGTACACTTTAACAACAAATATTACTTGGACCACTATAGTAAATAGGCAGTAAATTGGCACTTGGAGGCATCCAAGGGTGAGGGTAGGGATGGAGGTGAAGGGTTAAGCTGAACTTATACCTTTCGCGTTGTGACGACCCTCTCTGGACAGTACATGAGGGTCTGCTAGGATCCATGTGACGCAAATTTCGTCATTAAAGGGTGTATGCGTAGGCTCTGTGCCTCCAATTTGTTGCCCAGTCTGCGCGGTCACAACACTGCCTTCCTGTAGACACCGATCTACTGCGTATGTGTGGATTATGTCCTCTGAGCAGACTCAAGAAAGTAGTATAAACAGAGCTACTACGCGTCCGTGGTGTCCGTGTATATGTCCGCTTGGGACTATATCTGTGGCCTTAGGGTGGAAGTGGAGGCTGTGTTGAGCTGGAAAAGCTTGGCTTTATTGTCAGTCCGGTGGAGTGGAATGTGTTGGAGGCCGGCGTCTGTCCATTCGGAGATTCTAGTTGTGTCAGGAGGAGCTGCGAGTTGGCTGCTGTGCGGTTGAGGGTGTAGCGTTGGTTGGACATGCGGCGTCTGGAAGAGCGGCCTTCTTCTGAAGGACAGTGATGGCGACAAGGGCCTGTATGTGGATGCGGTGGTATCTCGCTGGATGGAGAGCTATAGACAATGCTTCGCTGAGGGACGTAGATGGCGGAGGGCGGATGTGATGGCTTAGTGGCTGCCTGCGATAATTGGAGGCAGCAATGGACGGAGGAGATTCGGAGACCAGATCGGTCATCAAACACATCATTGTCCAAGAGGCTGAGAACCAGAGAGGCATGGTCTTGTTCCTAAACCATAGTTATTATAACTTCATTTATCACATTCCTCTCATAGCTGACGTGATGTTTTTAAAAGCAAATGGGTTCAATTTGTTCAGTTTTGATGGTACATTTGCAAATCGGGTTGACAGCATGCTGAAGGGTGAGACAATATTTTTATTCAGAGAGCACTTTTTGATGATCAGTCTTTTTTTTTTTTTCTCCTGCAGGAGGTTTTGATGAACAACTTTATTTTATTGTAAACACAGTTGTGTTTACAAGCAAAAATGCACTCACAGGCTTCTAGAAAGCATCTACAGTGGCCCACAGGGGGCTGAAGTCAAACTTGTGTGATTAAATGAACTCAACAGGAATATAACTGCTAATTATAGGTGAGCATCTTCCTCCATCACTTTTAATTTCATGAGCAGTGTACAAATATTCAAGGACATTTTTTTTCCCCTGAGCTCTTGTTAATTTCTGCTGGTTCACTGCCACTTCGTCACAGGTGTAAACGCATGCCCGCAGGCATGCTGGGAGTAGAGTTGCATCGCCGCAGGCCACAGCAGGGCGTCCAGTTAGGTAACAGACTCGAGTAGATCTAATGTGTGTCTGTCTTTAAGGTCAGGACTGAATTAAGCACAAGTGCCTGCACTCTGTTTCCTGCAAAACAAGATGAAAGAGCTGACCTTTTCTCTGAGTTTAAAGTTAAATAAAGCATTTTTTAGTGGTGTTTTGCTCCTTTTAACCCTCTTTTTTTTTTTGGTTGTTGGACCTGAGCAAACATGGAAAATGAGCTACAAACAAGTTAAACAAACATATATTTTGTTTTGACAGACTTTACCGAGAAAACTTGAACAAATTAATAATCAATCACAATTTTTCCACCAGCTGGAGGATTGTGATTATAATATTGAAATCTGAGGAGATTTTGTTGTTTTGTGAGTTTGTTGCTAAACAGATGTACATTAAGATTTGCTAACAAGCTCATAAAGTTGTTTCCACTTCATTTTATTAAACCAATACTGAAATCAGACAGAGTACGGTGTTCAGCTTCCTGATTTGATCTGGGATTACTCCCTGTTTGCTAACATATGAAATTTAACTGTGAATTTGACTAAATATTATATACTGTTGGTTAATTTTAATGTTTGGCATGATTTTGTTTTCTCTGCTGCTGTGTCTGATTCTCTGCTCATTTTAAACAGCTGTGATGGAAAAACGATAAACTCTACGCAAGCATATGGCTGCTGGAAATGGTTATTACAGCAACATTCATCCAGGGATTAGGACCGCCGACTCTTGGCTAATTAAACTTTCGACTCCCTGACGTCCTCACCGCTCCTCCACTCTGTCAGTCTCACTGAAACGAGTTAATAACAGAGTATTTCACTGACTCGGTTATTAATGCACCAGAGGGGAAAAAAAAAAAAAAAAAATCCCTGATTCCAATTTTGAGGAACACACAAGCCCTCGAGCAGTTTGCTGCAGATCCCCTGAAAGCTCCTTTTTTTAGTCTACTCTCCCTCTGTAATTGAAATTTCTCTGCTAACGTAGAGTAAATCAAAAGTAAAATGGAGGTCACCCTCCCCCTCCCCCATCTTCAGTATCTCTGCGATCTGTCTGTGAAAGTCTTGTTTTCTCAGATAAGGTCAAACGCAGGGTATCACAGTCTTGTTTAACTTTTGTGTTTTTTTAATGTCTCGTGCTGCTTTTCGCTCCTCAAATCCTGGATGTTTTCTCTCGGAACAAAAGTTGTGAGCTTGTAGGGAGGCTCAGCGTGGATCCGCAGGGCTCTGAACTGAACCTCCTGCTGCGAGTCCCGTCGCAGAGAAGAGAAGCTTCCAATTCCTCTTGTTTTCTTTCTGTCTATTTTTTTTTTTTTTTTTTGCTACATCTGTCAGAGCTGTCCTCACCTCCTGCTGCATTTAGCGGGGGATCGCCTTGGCGTGATATCAAAGTGGGTGACAGTCTCTTTGTCTGCTGGCTTGTTATTGATCGTAGGCTCGCTCCGACTGCCCGCTGAGTGCTCATTTTCGTGCCGAGGGAAGGATTTTATCGACGGGCGACACGCTCCTTGTAGAGCAGAGAGGGTGCAGGAAAATGAAATGTCGCCTTGGAGGAGTTTGACGGGCTTTCAGCTCGAGCTCGCAGGTGAACAGATGCCACCATTAAACAAGACTCACTTTGTCTTCCCTGCATGCTTTGCAGCCCACAGTGCCGCAGTTTCCTTCAACTTCATGAGACGATCTGCTCTGAAACAATCACAAGATTTCACTTTTTTTGCCATTTTCAGGAATGAGAGACAAAAATCTCAATATATCTGCTTAATTCTGTCTCACCAGGTTTTAAAAACTACAGACTAGACTCGACTACTGTAGTGCGAAGGAGGCTCACAGGGGAGCAATGAAAGCACAGAAAGTAAAACTTTGTCATTTTGCATGAAACTGTGCCAATTAAGTGGGAGAAGGTTGAATGGCTCACATGGAAGTAGGTGGAAAGTAAAAGTTTGATGAGAACTTTTCATTCTTTTACATAATTTTAATATTTTTTAAGCATTAATGTCTTAAAACATAAGTGTCTTATGATAGTATGAGGGACAAAACTATAATGCAACCTGATTTCTTCAATGCCATGTTAATAAAAAGCCCAATAAAATGCTTAACAGGGTTTCTAATTGGTGTATTTTCATGTACAAATGTGCAAAACAAAGACAGGAAATGTATCAGTTATGATGATGAAAATGGGCGATGCCACATGTTTGTTTACATTGTTGTTCTTGGAAGTCGGTTCCCAACACCTCCTTCATGACTCCATAATTGCCTAATTTTATACTGTGTCATCTCATCAGACAAAAATAAACTGTGCTCTTACTACAAAGTCGTCCTATGAAAAATCAAGCAAGCTATGGTTCCAAATCTAGGCCGGGAGTAAAGGAGAAAATATAAACAGGGATTTTACTGCAGCCATGTTATTACAGTTCATGTGAACATGTTGTTCGATATCATGCATAACCTGGTTTCTCTGAGTAACCTGGTTTCTTGTGTGTATGTAGATGTTCTCATTGCTGAATATCCTGCATCATGTGGTATCTTCATGTAGTGATGTAGTGAAGCCGAGAGATGGGAGTAGTAAGAATCTTTACAATAATACTTAACACTTTACCATATTTCTGTTCTTTCTGGTTGTTTGCATTTATATAAAAACAGACAAAAAGCTGTGTTGAACTGATATCCAACTTTACTAATAATAGCTCAATTTCTGTGTTTTATACTCAGTTTGGGATAAAAATAGATTGTAAAGCGGTGTGGCAACTTCATGGAAACAAACACCTGCACCTGAATCACAATCCTCAGTGTTTAATGTGAAAACACTGAGCAGAGTTTCAGCTCCAAACATTAGAGCTCTAACGAAGATAATCAGTGAAAGGCATTCACATGGCGGCCTCTACAGTCTGTGTTGCTTTAATCAGATTAAAATGGCATCATTAGTGTGCAAATGCAAATGTTCCCACTGTCGCTGCTCGCCACATCCTGCAGGAATAACAAAGTCTCTCGTGACCAAAGGGAACAACGTTTTGCTGCAAAACAATTTCTCGCTGCCACTCTAATCAGATTACAGCCCTCTGCTGACTGTGTTTTCATACACAAAATTGAATCACAGCTCAATTCTTACAAGGAAATTGGTACCTTGGTTGATATAATCAGAGATGTAAATAATCAAAATGCACATGGCAGTGCAGGATGTCGAGCCAGAGCAGGGAGAGAGACTTGATTTTGAGATTATAATGGTTGAAGGTTAATGGTTGATTTGAATCACCTGAAGGAAAAGATTTGAGACATTTAAACCCTTGAGGTCGGGTATGACCTTTAGATTACGTTTTTTTAGCTTAAAGGAAGAGATATTAGATATAATTTAATAGATATAATAATATAATATAATTTTTAAAGTTTATACAATATATGACAAATGTTGAAAGGCTTAGTTAGTCATTTAGGTCAGTTTCCAGTGTGCAAATTGCCAAAATGTTTGCACTCTCCATTTTTGCTTCCTGCTTTACATTGTGTTTCTGACCTTCTTCATTGTCACTTTCCCTCAGGGCTTAAATCTCTTTGGTTTAATTTATTTATTGCTTTTCAATTGCTCTCCCACTAAATCACATCTCTCTCTTTCTCCATCTCTGAGCTCACTACTCATGCTCTTTGCATCGATTTAGAAAAAAAACCTCACTGTGTTCCGCTGGGAGCTCATTTCTTTCCCCTAACCATCCTTCATACTGAGTTCCTTCAAAAATGCGGTGACCTTATTTTGACCTTTTCAGCCTGTAACTGTGTTAGCGATCTAGAAAATTAAACTTCCTCCTCCAGCATCGAGTTGGGGAGTCACTTAAGATCAAACTCTGAACTCCTTTTTGTGCTTGTTTCCAGATGAAAAGCTGCCAATGAGCGAAAGCTACGACAAGGATAGGCCATGGCTGCCCATCGAATCATCAGAGTGACCAACAACAACCACATCCTCCCTCGCTGTAAATCTGAGGGGACGCTCATCGACCTCAGCGAGGGGGTGACCGGGGCGAGTCTCACTGATGTCAAAGGTCAGTATGTCATTGTTGTAAAAACACAGGGGAAAAAATGTGTTCTGTAAGGCAAAAGTTTCAAGATACAAGATTATGGTTAAATTTAAGTCCCAATTAATCAAAGTTCACATAATATCTCTAGATTTTGTTTTAATTTTGTTCTTTTCATCTTTTGCAATCAACATATTCAGTTATCTGCTGGAAACTGGCTCTTTCACTTCACTGGTTGCACCCCATTGCAGCTTTGTTTACATGCTCTGTATACGCTAATGAGGTGAACCAAAAATAGCAACTTATGTAGTTCATCTGCTCATACATTTAACTTGTGATCTGAAAAGGTGTTTGGTTGCATTCAGAATCATTGAAATATTTGTTTTGCTTTTTTGGTTGCCTTTGTGTCCAAGATAAAGGACTAAACATTTCTTTTTCTGGTTTTAGGCTTTTCTCAAAGTTTTAGGTAAACAAAGCAATAAAACCATTTAGGCAAAAACCCTAATGTCTGATCTGTAGCACCATCACCTCATTAGTTTAACTGGTCCATTATTTCTGTGATATGCACCGTTAACCGCAATATTTTGAGTAATCAGCAAATGAGTGATTAAGTGCACTTATAAACCACTTTGCAATCAAGACAGAAGCTGTCACTAACAGTTTTATGAGATAGAAGTGCAATTTGGTCTAACATCTTTTTTTCCTTTTCAGTGCCTTCTCCCAGTGCCTTAAGGCTGGACACTTCAGCCTCCTATGGAGCGGCGCAGGAAGTGGTCGCCATAAAGGATTACTGCCCCAGCAGCTTCACCACGCTGAAATTCTCCAAAGGTGATCGCCTCTATGTGCTGGACACGTCAGGTGGAGAGTGGTGGTACGCCCACAACAACACAGAGATGGGTTACATCCCAGCTGCCTACGTCCAGCCGGTCAACTTCAGGAACTCTTCGCTCAGCGACAGTGGGATGATTGACAGTCTTGGGGAGGGATACGAGGAGGGGTCGAAGGAGTTTGGAGGTTTGGGGGAGTGGACAGGGATGACCCCTAAACCCTCCCCAATTTACAACAACAGTCCATTCTCTGTGAACCCCTTTATCCGCCCGTTAGATCAAAACTGCAAAGATGCAGGTGTAAGGAACTCAGCAGACCTTATTCTCTTTGATGCCTTGGCATCACCGTCCACTGGCTCCACCTTTAACACAAGTACAATCATGACGAATGGGTTTAGCAGCTTCTACATGAACAACACCACCCCCATCAGCCCAAACCAAGAGGTTGCACCAAACCTCCACAGGGAGAACCCTTTTTTCAGGAGTAAACGTTCCCACAGTCTCTCAGAACTGTCCGTCCTGCAGGCTCAATCAAATCCAACCTTACCCTCTTCTGGATTCTTCACAGGCCTTAAGGCTCCTGTGCCGGAGCAGTTTCAGAGCAGGGAGGATTTTAGGACAGCTTGGTTAAACCACCGAAAGCTAGCCAGGTCTTGCCATGACCTGGAATCCCTGGGTCAGAGCCCTGGGTGGGGCCAGACACAGCCGGTGGAGACCAACATCGTGTGCAGGTTAGACAGTAATGGAGGGGTTGTTCAGCTCCCAGACACGCACATCAGTGTTCACATCCCTGAAGGCCATGTCAGCCATGGAGACTACCAGCAGATCTCCATGAAAGCCTTACTAGACCCTCCTCTGGAGCTCAACAGTGACCACTGCTCCACTGTTAGCCCTGTGGTGGAGATCAAGCTCAGCAACATGGAGACCAAGTCCTTCATCACACTGGAGATGAACATATCAGTAACTGTGAGGAAGGACAGTTGTCACACTGCTGAGGTGCTTTGTGTTCGAAGTGATTGCAAAGAAGGGCCTTACACGCCGATCCCTAATGCTTACATTTACAAGGATACAGTCCAGGTGCAGTTGGATAGTCTAGAGCCTTGCATGTATGTGGCTGTTGTGGTTCAGTCGCAGTACATGAGCCACAATACGACTGTTTGGGACTATGTGCAGAGGAAAGTAACTCTAGGTGTGTACGGACCCAAGCACATCCACCCTTCCTTCAAGACAGTCGTGGCCATGTTCGGGCATGACTGCGCTCCCAAGAATTTGTTGGTGAGCGAGGTGGGTCGGCAGGCGAGCTCCACCCCGGCGGTTGCCCTCCAGCTGTGGGGGAAGCACCAGTTTGTACTGGGGTACCCTCAGGACCTCCAAGTGGGATTGTACTCCAACATGTCCAACTATCAGGTGAAGGTGAACGAGGGTGCCAGTGTAATTCGGGGATTTCAGGTCAAACTGGGGAAGGTCAGTAGGCTGCTGTACATGATCTCATCACACAACCCCAACAGCATCTCAGACTTCACTCTCAGGGTCCAAGTCAAGGATGCCCTGGACTGTATCCTCACCCAGTTCTGTGTCCAAACTCCGCAACCACCTCCAAAGACTGGAGCGAGAATAACGGGCCAGAGGAGGTTCTTGAAAAAGAAAGAGGTGGATAAGATTGTTCTCTCACCGCTGGCTGTCACCTCCAAATATCCAAAGTTCCAGGATCGTTGCATTACCAATCTAAAATTTGGCAAGTTGATCAAAACGGTTATCAGGCAGCACAAGAGCACCTATCTGTTGGAGTACAAGAAGGGGGATGTTATTGCTTTGCTCAGTGAGGAGAAAATCAAATTGCGAGGGCAGCTACGGACCAAAGAGTGGTATATTGGATACTATCAGGGGAAGATGGGGCTTGTCCACGCCAAAAATGTTTTGGTTCTGGGTAAAGTGAAGCCCATTTATTGGTGTGGGCCGGACCTAACAACCACAATGCTGCTGGAGCAGATCCTGAAGCCTTGCAAATTTCTTACATACATCTACGCAACCGTGAGGACAGTTTTGATGGAGAACGTGGGTAACTGGAGGGCGTTTGCAGATGCCCTGGGATACGGAAATTTGCCGTTGAATTATTTCTGCCGGACTGAGCTGGACAATGAGCCGGAGAAGGTGGCGTCAGTTCTGGAGAAATTGAAAGAGGAGTGTACAAACATGGAGAACAAGGAGAGGAAGTCCTTTCAGAGGGAACTCATGATGGTAAGACAAGAAGAATGTGTGTATGAATGTGGCTGTGGTGTGTGAGAGTTTTTATGCTTTTAATTTGACCATATCTTTTTTTCTAAGTACTGTAGAATCAGTTTGTGTGCACATAAGGAGACAATCTTGAGGTGGAAATAGTCAGAGTATTGAGAATAATGATTTTACTGTGTCAATGTTTTTAAGATCTGTTTCCATGAAAGTAGCAGGTAACAATCATAACATTTCGTACTGACCTGGAAGAAGCCAGTAAGTTGGAAATGTGTTCTTAGAGTTTGAAGTTGACCTGGTTTTCGTCGAGTTAAACCAGTCCTTTTGAATTATGAGCAGACATTAGTGTCAGTTTTGGATATGTGGATGTCTAAGCTTTGCCTTTCAGCTAAGAAAGAAAGAAATCCTCCAAGATTATTCAGTCAATTGTAAAATTATATCCCTTTTTATCTTAAGGTAAAAACTGCAGATGCAGACTATTTAGATTTGTTTTGTGTGAGCCTAAATATCTCATTTCAATTAGTCATTTAATCAAAACATTTTTAATCTATGAATCCTCAAAATATGTGAAAATGCCCATGCGGAACGCCCTGTTGGCCGAATGGTAGCTACAGTTTCCCTGGTTCGACTCCAGCTGGGGACCCTTCTTGCATGTCATGCCCCTCTCCTCCCTCCTTGCCCCTCGCCTCCCCTTATTTCCTGTCTGCTCTCCACCATCAGCTGTCCATTAGGGGCAAACATGCCCCAAAAAACATATCTTTAAAAAAAAAAAAAAAGGAAAATGCCCATGGCAAGTTCCCAGAGATATTCCATTTACAATTCTATAAAACAAAGAAAATCAGCAAATCATCATATTTGAAATCTGTAAACAGGGAATAGTTTGCATTTTCCTTGTTTGATTAGTGACAACTCATAGGATACCACAAAGTCACAGCCCTTGTTACTGCAAGAGTAGCTGCTGATTTTATTTCTAATGTTAAAGAAAATTGTCCTGCATAAACAGCTTTTTCCTCAAATGATGCACATCATGAACTGAGCAAGAGAAGACTTCTATCAGTGTCTCTCAGCTGCTTGCTGTATCATTAGTTGAGCTTTGTGGCAGCTAAAAGGAACAAAAAACAAATTCCCTCAACAATCAGTGTCACTTTCTGTCTTACTGATTAGTGAGTCTGCTACAACATCCTTCAACATGATTACTCTCCACTTCAGCCTGCAGTGCAGTCCGACAATGTGACACAATCTGAGTGCCAGCTAGAAGAATTTGGGTCCTTGTGCTCAGTCACTTGAATGGTAAACAACTTGTCTTATAGTGTGGGTGTCTCACAGTGAGAACAGCCATCACATAAAAATGTAGGAGAAAATCCTGTAAAGGAATGCATGGAAATAAAACATAACATCTGCAGTTTGAGCAAAAACAGCTCTGTCAAGTGAATGCACATAGGCCTCGATGTGTTTTTCTTCTCCGTCAGCGCTGGCACCCTGCAGGAGGCAAAATAGTCCCGAGACATTTCCCTCACCAGACGCCATTACTCAAAAAGTACTTTAGCAAAGTACATTTTCAAACTCTTGTTTATCCAGGCAGAGTTGATGAAGCATGCATGCACTTTTGTTGCAGCGACATGCTCAGTGCAGCCGCA